>NC_069501.1:96509368-96851243 GCF_027579735.1 Bombina bombina
GTGAAAAGTAAGTTCTTCAAAATCCTCCAACACAGGCCTGACATACCCCACATCTAGAAAACAAAACAAGGGAGGTGCCTCATGGTGTAGTATTTAACATTCAAATTGTACACCTTAAACTTCAAAATCCAAAGTAGCAGCTCACATTTAATAAAGCACTTGCATAATTGCTTAAGAAGCAGATCGGATCCTCAGAGACGCCTGCAGACTCCCCTCAAAAGATCCCAAACTCAGTGATTCTCGTATCATCGGGTTCGTTGGTAGAAGAGACAACAGGAGCATATGTGCTGATTTCACAATAAAAGCGTTTATTAAAACATTTATTAAAATGGAGGACGACTCTGAGGGTCCGGCCTGCTTTGTTAGCATTTATGATTAGTGCTTTATTACATATGAGTTGTCACTTGGGATTTTGAAGTTTTAGGTGTTTATTTTGTTTCCTTTTGTTTTTTTCTGTTTCCTTTTTTTTAAACCAAGGTTTTTTTTTTTTACCATTACAGATCAATCCATCTTCAAACAGTTGGTGTCACAATGACTGTCCCATAGGAGAGAGTCTTGTCCAGTATCCTCTAAATGAATGGAATTTTGAAAAGCATAGAAAATAGCAAACAATCTTATAAGCCTGAATTTACATTTATATACAGAAATTTACATTTATATACAGAAATATAAAATAATCTCAGTTTACGCCGGGGTTAGGTTCCAGAAGGAATGGTTGTAAATCGAAACCATTGTAAATTGAAATCCCGTTTATAATGTAAGTCAATGGGAAGTTAGGGAGATAGGTTCCAGGCCCCTCTCAAAATTGTCATAAGTAACACCTAATACATTTATTTTTAAAGCTTTGAAATGAAGACTTTAAATGCTAAACAGCATTATAAACCTAATAAAATAATCACACAACACAGACTTCACTTGCATTTTTCTGCAAACAGTTCTTTCTATGCATTCCAATCTGGACTGATTTATAGACAGGAAGATCTTGTTCCTTTGAAATCTGCTCGATAGCTCAGGTCTGGTTAAACTGAATAAATTCAGCTTGCTTGTCTTTGTTGGAACACAAGCGGACAGCTCCACCTACTGGCTATTTTAATAAATGCACTGTTTCTCAATGCTTTTCAATAGCAGTCACATGACTGGAAAAAAAGGTTGTTATTCTGAAATGGTGTATATTGAACCATTGTAAAACGAGGATCACCTGTATATAAATATATAAAAGTGAAAAGATGGACAAGTCTAAAAAAAATCAGAAATTAAAAAATTAAAAAAAAATCTCAAACTTCTTTTTTTCTTTCATGGTTCAGACAGATCAGGCAATTTAGAAACAACTTTCCAATTTACTTCTATTATTATTTTGTTTTCATTTTCTTGTTATCCTTTGTTAAAAAGCAGGAAGGTAAGTTGAGGAGTGTGCACGTGTCTGTGCTACTATATAGCAGTAGTTTTGTAACAATGTCATACATTAGCAAGAGTACTAGACTACAGCACTACTTCCTGTCATGAAGTGTTACAGACATGTGCACGCTAACTATCTAGATAGTTCTTCAACAAAGAATAACAAAAGAACAAAGCAAATTTGATAATAGAAGTAAATTGGAAACATTTTTAAAATTGTATTCTCTTTCTGAATCATAAAATAAAAAAATTGAGGTTTCGTGTCCCTTTAAGTCTGCTGAAAGCTTAACTGACAGTTTGTATGAAGCTGGAAGATATAATAGTTGGATACATTCTCAATGCTATTAGCAATGACTAATGTTGTTTCAATTAAATTTGTGTTGATTTATAAAAGCCATACACTAGATATGCAAACCTAATCTTCTATATAGTTGTTTTTATGAGTATTAGCTAATATTACAGACATATGTGAGATTGAAATCTGTTGAATCATCACAATTCTGTAAAATATGTGCTAACATTAATTATAAAATAACTCTTTCATGGCTTCATCTCAGAAGTCTTTCTATCATTGGTAGTTTTGGCTGTAATCAAACGCAGGAAAATTGATTCACTGCCAAAAGTGTGACTTAATTGGCTTGAATTAACATTTTCTATCCCTATTTCACATCAACATAGTTATAACTGTAGAAGGTCATTTATACTATGGGAAATAGCTGTGTCTTCCCACCCAAAACAAAGTCCATATGCATGGAAGAATGCAGGACTTCTACAGACGCTAAAGTAAAGGTGTAAATGCCTTAAAATAAGCAAATGTTTAAAATCCTATAAAAAAATAGGAGAAAACCAAGCACACACTGAAAATGTGGCTTTAAGGCTTTAAGTCGTGTCAGAAAGCTTGTGTGGAACTGCACACAAGAGCTTCTTTGTTAGATATTCTGTCAAGAGACCACCGATCAGTTTTCAAAAAGCAAAATCAGGCGTCCAATGCCGTTTTTGGCAGCTCTGTGCCCTTCTAATACTTATTTCCTGGCATAAGAAAGACTGACAGACAGTAAAAAACATTTAGAAGTTTTACCAAAATGTACCATTCTAAATGTGCTTTAATTTCAGATAATGTAAGTGCACCTTGGTCTCTATAAATAGATTTTCTGTGTTAGATTATTCTTGCACTATTGCTTGCATATAACTATATGGTCAATCACGTTGCTAATGATTTTTCAATAGAAAATCATCATTACTCTAAGGGATTTTCATAGATAATTTATTTTCTAAAGGATTGTGATTGAATGTTATGTGTTTAACACCTGCAAATGGTTTTAAGGGGCAGTCAAGTCAAAATTAAACATTTATGATTCAGATAGGGCATGCAATTTTAAACAACTTTCTAATTTACTTTTATCACATTGCTTTGTTCTTTTTGTACTTTTATTTGTTGAAAGCTAAACCTGGGTAGGCTCATATGCTAATTTGTAAGCTCTTGAAGGCCGCCTCTTATCTCAGTGCATTTTGGCACTTTTCACAGCTAGACTGTGCTCTCTCCCGTGGAGTTATTTATGAGTCAGCACCGATTGGCTAAAATGCAAATCTGTCAAAAGCACTGAAATAAGGGGGCAGTCTGCAGAGGCTTATATACAAGGTAATAACAGAGGTAAAAAGTATATTAATATAACAGTGTTGGTTATGCAAAACTGAGGAATGGGTAATAAAGGCATTATCTGTCTTTTTAAACAATTTAAATTCACGAGTAGACAGTCCCTTTAAATAAATAATTAAAGTCAGCTTCAGAGCAGCAATACACTACTGGGAGCTAGCTGAGCACATCTAGTGAGCCAATGACAAGAGGCATATGTGTGTAGCCACCAATCACCTGTTAGCTTGCAGTAATGTATTGCTTCTTCTTTGCCTACCTATTTATGCTTTTTAACAAAGGATACTGAGAAAATGAAATAATTTTGAATGCTCTGTGTGAACAATGAAAGTTTATTTTATGTGCAGCTTTTGATAGGGGGCTTCAAATCTGAAAACATTTCAATCCATTATAAAACTGTGTGACAACCCAGATAACACCAGGCTTTTCAAATGCATTGTCACTTTTTCAGAAGCTTTTCACAGGAATTCTTGACCTCTTAAAATAATTGTGTTTTGTTACAAACTTTTCAGTGTTTTTACATAGGCTCCGTTTAAAAACTCAAGCTTTAATTTTTATTTTTAAAATAGTTACAAATGTAACTCAAAGCCTATGATAAATTATGAAACTTGCACTCAATTTAAAAATTATCCTTTATTTATATATCATTTAAATCAAGTTTAAAAAAATAAAAGTTACATTTATATTGACCCAATATGATAAAATTGTTAGTGGCATATATCTCATGAATTAAAATTATTGGTTAAAGGGACCAATAGGACATAGTAGTTTTATTCAGCACAGGAACATTTATATATATATATATATATATGTAAGTACTGCAATACATTTAAAGGGACAGTCTACACCTTAGTCATCTTAAAGTCTTACCTTAGATTAAGCTGCAAATAGCCTCTTGCACCCTTTCTATATCTTGCAGCAGGAACAGTAAAAAAAAATATTTTAAAATTAAAGGGACACTGAACCCAAAAAAAATTTCTTTCGTGATTCAGATAGAGCATGAAATTTTAAGCAACTTTCAAATTTACTCCTATTATCAAATTTTCTTTATTCTCTTGGTATCTTTATTTGAAATGCAAGAATGTAAGTTTAGATGCCGGCCCATTTTGGGTGAACAACCTAGGTTGTCCTTGCTGATTAGTGGATAAATTCATCCACCAATCAAAAACTTCTGTCCAGAGTTCTGAACCAAGAAAAAAGCTTAGATGCCTTCTTTTTCAAATAAAGATAGCAAGAGAACGAAAAAAACATTGATAATAGTAGTAAATTAGAAAGTTGCTTAAAATGGCATGCTCTATCTGAATCACGAAAGAAACAATGTGGGTTTAGTGCCCCTTTAATATTGTTTCTGGCCAAACTGAAATGGCTGCCATGCTCTGCCCAGTGATGACATCACAATCTGGTCTACATTTAGGCACTATGCTGATAACTAGTGAGCCTTTTGTGATTGGACGTCATATTCAGCCCAGATCGTGATGTCATCAGTGGGCAGAGCTTGGCAGCCATTTCAAAGTGGTCAGAAACAATATTAATTTTAATTTAAAATAACTTTTTACGGTTCCTGATGCATTATATAGAAAGGGTGCAGGAGGCTATATGCAGCTTAATCTAAGGTTAGACTTTAATATGGCTAAGGGTATGCCTTTAAGGTATTAAAAAAATGTTGAGTAACATTTAAGTAAAATATCCTGCATTCATACACATAGGTACTTTTCATGAATACTAAATAAAAGGGACATAATGCTCAATCAGTGTTTCTGTATGATATAAAATAAAGTGTGTCAGTGCTTTGGTTTTTTAAAAATAGATGTTCCTGTACTGAATAAAACCAAGTTTGTTTGCATTTAGGTTGTTCCTATATCAGTCAGTGGGGTCTCCAGGATTTACATATAAGGGATGCACTTGCCATAGGCACACCAGTGCCAAGGTAGGTCTGTGGGTGGGGTTGGGAAATCTGGGCATAGTTGTGGTGGGTAAATTATGATGAGGGGATAGTACCCCCTGCCCCTTGCTATCACCATTGCTATTAGACAATGAGCAGTGAATTTCCCTTTGGTTCTGCATCTATTGCTACAGTTAAGTTATGTGATAATAACAATTTTAAAAGTCTGAAATATACTAGAATTATGGGAAGTTTTTCCTTTGCTTGTTATTTGTTTATAACTAAATGTTCCTATTAAATCATTCGTAAATTTGTGTGGTTATACTTATTTATATGTTGGCTTTTTAATGGAATGGGATGGCTCAGAAAAAGAAGCAAAATTCACCTGAGCTGTCAATGTAATGTTTGCGCATAGGAATTCTGATGGAATAAGACAACACTGTGCATCTTGCTGCACTTCCTGCATTCAGTCAGCCATTTTAAGTCATGGTGCCAGACATTCATATCCCCTGCAAGTGGTCTATGTAGTATCATGGGCCTTAATTCAAATCCCTTTATAATACTTTTTGGTATTGGGGGCTTAAAGGGAAATTAACCATCTTACTTTTGGGTAAAACTTAGGCATATTCTATGTTTCAAAGAGAGGCCAAAAAAGCAAATTCTGTTTATTTTTTATTTTTTTCCCAAAATACTTCACATTAATAGCAGCTTTAGACAGTTTTCATCATTTTGAGGAAAATCATAAGATGCTTTTTGCCCTCTCTAGGGAGCACGGAACATGCACAATACACAACAAAAGAGGCAATTGGTGCACCATTAAAAATCATGCTTCAGTTTATTGAATTCTCAGACCACCCACACTTCAAATCTAGTAGACCTCATATGGAATGTATATTTTTTAATGTAACAAACCTTAACCCAAGTAATTTACACAATATTATTAGCAGGAATAATAAATACTAATCTTGTAAAAATGACTTGCCAAATAAAAAAAAAGGTTCCTTGCTAAAAATGCAAAAAGATATATTTGATCCTAAAGTAACATTAAATACAGTAAAACTGAATAACCAACAAATCCAGAATACAAAGACAATGCAATTTCAAATAAGTAATATTTTTCTTTTCTGACACATTTCCAAGTTACTTCCATTTTCCCTGCCCCTTGTGACAGCCATTGGCCATTTGCAAAACTCATATATGTATTTAGTGTGAACTATTGCACATGGTCAGTAGGAGTTGCTGCCTCAGAAAGTCTGCATAGAAATAGACTGTGCACATTTTGATAATGGAAGTATTTATAATGAAAATATTTTTGAATTGCTTTCTCTCTGAATCATGAAAGTTTAGTTTTTCCTTCAGTGTCGCTTTAATACAAAGTTTAGTTTTCTCTTCATTTAATAACAGATAAAACAAATGCTACACCATGCCGACTTGTTAAATCTATAACTATCTATAACAATTTCAGAGTGTTTAAATGCTGCCCTTTCATATAGATGATACATATGTTTTGAATACACTGTTCTTTTAAAAAGACAAGAAATTGGAAAGAGGAAATGCTCTAATGTGTCAAAGCGTTTTATTATTATAAAGAATGTAAATAACTCACAGTTCTAAGAAACAATCCCTGTGGGGTAAATAAAAAGGATATAAAGTGCACAACACCAAATATTTTATTGGCCGGTAAATAATGCAGTAGGTATAAGCAAGGCTGTCACTCACCACTCAAATGTTTTGCAACAGAAGGGTACTGTGCACCCAAATCATCTTCTTATCCTGTATTTTTAGATTTCTGTCTTAGCACTGTAGGGTAAGCAAGGTAGTGCTAAGGCAAAGTCTAGATCCTGAAGGTGTACCGCGACTTACGCTCCCAACCCAATCTCCAGACATACCCAGGATCCAAAATACTTAGTGCAGGTGGAAGCACTCATATGAGCCAATTGTATTACCTTCTTACTTTCAAACATTTGTGGCTGAGAATTAGGGGCAAAGGAGGTTGATAGGAGCCTGTCACCATTTTGTGGGTGGAGTTGTGTTGTTAGGGGAGGGGGTCATAGGTGGTTAGTGGGCAGGACTGTGGATGTTTTTGGGTGGTCTGTGGGTGTGTCAGGGCAGTTTGTGGGTGTTTCTGGGTGTACCCTATGTGGGGCTAAGGGAAATTCTATAAAGATGGACATATTGCTGTCTCAAAGGGACAGAGGGACAAAGCCCAGAATCAGGGAATGTCCCTCTCAAATAGGGACAGTTGGGATATCTGTGTAGCCTCTGTGTTCAAACAGCCGCCCTACCAGCTACCATCTCCCCAGTCTATGGGAGATGATGTCAGAGAAAGTTCATGATGGGAAATAGTGTCCCTTACTCCAAAACAAACTTAAAAAAGACAATCTGTGCACCGGTCAATAGAGAATATATTTAAAACTCTCCTTTATTGTAAAGCATTAACATATGTGACAAAGTGAAGCATCCAAATGAGGAAAACTCAATCTCATGTTATTATTGCAATGTTGCTTGTAAATATGTATTACTAGGACCTAGGGGAAAACATATGAGAAGTCAATGTAGGCACTAATCTTAGGGCTAGATTTATCATAGCTGAGGCGTACAGGGGCACGTATACGCGCCCCTGTACGCCTCAGCTCGCCTGTGGCGTGGCGAAATTACCCGTAGGTAATTAACATTGCACACGAGCGCAATTTTGCGCTTGCGTGCAATCCCACCCCCTGCCCGCGCACAACCAATCACGCGCGGGCAGGAGCTGTCAATCTCCTCGGTCGGACTCGACCGAGGAGATTGAATTTCGCTAGTTTAGAGGTGGCGAAGAGTTTAGGGAAGCAGCGGTCTGGTGACCACTGCTTGTTAAATCGCGGCGAGCAAGTTCTTGTGAGAACTTGCTGCCGTAAGGGCTTAATAAATCTAGCCCTTAGTAGCACATTGTGTCTCCTGAAACTACCTAGATAAGCTTTACAAAAATGGATACTAAGAGAACTAAGTACATTTGATAATTGGAGTAAACAGCATGTTCTTTCTGAATCCTGAAAATTTGACTTTAATTCCTACACATAAAAAGAAACTAAAATGCTGTCTGTAACAATTCAGCAGATCTGTTATGTTTAATGATGTTTAATAGTAACATATCAATTACAAATCACAATATTGTGTGGTTAGAGATGAAGTTCTCGCAGTAATTTAATTAGTACATTTCAGTTGTTATTGTGTTTAACAATAGTATTCCATATTTCTTCTTCTTCAGAAACAGAATCACAGACTATAATAACTTTAGATGATATATTAGGAAATTAGTTAAAGCTAAAATATAGAATTTAAATGTGTGAAGCTATTGTTGTATTTCAATACTGCAGAATGGAGTAGTAGTGTGTTAAGATTTTCTTCGCAAGTTTAACCCTTAAACCCTGTTAAAGAAAGTAAGTGCCCATTAAATAGTCCTGCATTGCAGGGTTATCTGGCAGCCAAGGGGTTAAAGAGTGGCATTTATTACTGATGATAACAACTGTAGTACCAGTAAATTTGCTTTCACATTTTCCCGTTGCAGTTTTAATAAGATGGCACAAATGCTGCTTACTGAAATTTGAACCATATGATACACCCAAGGCAACAGAAAGTCAATAAGTCTTCCAGATTTTTTTCTTCTTCAGAGGTCTTGCTATCATACCACAAGCTACCATCATGGAAGAGAAAAAAAACTTCAAGAATTTTAATAAAGATGTCTGGCCAAGTATATTAATTTATATTGAATGTGCTTTTCTTCTGATGCTATAGCTGTGAGGCACAATGTTCTGTTGGCAAGCATCTTCAGAACGTTTTGTATGTTGGAGAATATTCTGAGCATGATCCTTATCTGCAATGTGCATTTTTTGAGGAGTATCCAGTAAAAAATATTATACAACTTTTTTCTTATGTTTTTCAGAATATTATTATTATTATTATTATTATTATCTTACTGTGTATTAGATGTAATTAAGAACAATAAAGAATAATGCAGTAATGTTTCATTAGATTAGCTGATTTAAGGAATTGCTCGCAATCAAAGGCACATTGATTAAACATATTGAATAGTAGTCGTATTTACTTGTTCAGATCAAACATTGAACATTTGTTAGATATATAACATTACCATTATTTTCTGATAAATAAATTAATTTAAGTAATAATTCATATACTATTGGAAAAATATTGACAATAATATTCAGTTAAAAAAAATAGATTTTTTTTTATAATGATCATTTTAACATTTGAATGCGTTGTTTAATTAAAAGACACATATTACATGCCAAAATATAACATCAATATTTCCTTAATTTTATCAAAAGTAAATCAGTTGATTTACCAAGTTGATTTTTTTTTTATTTCACATATTTACTGTAATATTATTATGAATAATAAGGTTTTATATATAACATACAACAACTTGTAATTACAAATTTGAAGTATAAATTTTAAATTCACAAATTATATAGATAAATTGCAGGAAAAGGGCTAAATTAACTAAATATATTTCTAATTTATTTTTGTATTTTTTTTTATTTTTTTGCCTTAAATAATTAAGCATTTTCAGCTGTAAAAAAAGTGTATAAAATGTATATTATAATGGAAAAAATATACTACTGGTCTTGCAAATCATGTTAAATGATATTTCATTGAAGAACCAACTTTTTTTGTAATGTGACATAAAGCTATAAAAGTCTAGTCATTTATAGGGGCATTTTCCAGAGCTGTTCTGCCGAACCATAGTAATGTTTTAAGAACAATTCTGATAGCAAGATCAAAGAAACGAAACAATACAACTGCGTTTTTTAACATCTGTTTTTAATCAAGTTTTCACTAAATTTTGCAGCCTAAATGACAACTTTGCTAAAGTTGAAAGAACTTTGAATAACTTTAGCTGTGGCAAACAAAATTATTTACATGTGTCAGTCAAAGCTACTGGTGGCCTGAGGCAAAATACTTGGGATAACCAAGTAACGTCTATGGACGTAATTGCAAAGCTACTTATATATTTCTAATTTATCATCCATGTTTTTCTTGCCTGCTAAAGTTTTGTAAAATAATAACATTGACATTTGTTTAGTATTTTGTGACTCTAAGATAAATTATGGTTGGCTCTAGGTCCGAATTCTACTATCTAGATTTCCTTGAAAATCTATAGCCAATTCATCTGTTTATAGAGAATACAGTTTATTGTTTTTGTTGTAAGTTGTAAAGCACCAACCATTTATTGTTGGTTAAAGTCAACACAAATTTGAAAGGTGTATGGAGTAACAAACAGTTATTTTTAAATACATGGGAACAGTGAAACCTATGGATAGGTCATTTGATCATCATATCTGATTTTTATTTATTTACTTTATTATTAAATTGTGCAAACTTAAAAGGACATGAAACTCAAAATTGTTCTTTCATGATTCAGATAGAGCATGTCATTTTAAACTTTTTAATTTACTTCTATTGTCAGAATTAATTTGTTTTATTGGTATCCTTTGTTGAAAGGCAGGAAAGTAAGCTCAGGAGTGTTCACGTGTGTGTATGGCAGCAGTTTTGCAAGAATGTTATATACATGTGCAAGAACACTAGAAGACAGCACTTTTTCCTGCCATATAGTGCTCTACATATGTGCACGCTACCTATGTAGGTATCTCTTCAACAAAGAATACCATGAGATCAAATCATTTTGTTGATACATGTAATATGGAAACTTTTACAATTGTATGCTCTGTCTGAATCACAAACTATTTTTTTTCGGTTTCATGTTCCTTGACGTACAACAGACGATTTTATATAAAATAATGCACCAGTAGTTCTTTACATTGTGTGTGCTATGGATCGCTATGGCACTTTGGTGAAGCCTATAGACCTCTTCTCAGAGTAATGTATTGACATTTCCAGATTGCAGCCTTTTGTTAAATTTGATTTATTCTCTTGATATCATTTGTTGAAGTGCACAGCTAAAATGGCTGAGGGGAGTCTGTTAAACATTATATGGCAGCAGTGCTTACAACAATGTCTGTAACAGTTTTAAATATTGTTGCAAACACTGCTACCAATTAATGCTAAATACACGTGCACACTCCTGAACGCATTTAGTCAAAGCTACTGGTTGCTATTCACAATACCTCACAGTTCCATCCCACCTCATAACACTTGGAGAAGTTGTTTATTTGTTGGGGCCTAACAAAAGCATTTCTTGTAATATAGCTAGTGCAATAAACAGTTGTAAAAAGACAGCTGCTCATTCTTTGAGGAGAGTGTACAGGCTTTTTATGTACAGACTTTCTGAGACCCCAGTGCCTACTATACATGTGCAAGAGTTGACAGCTTATATATGTATGTGAGTTTGTGATTGGCTGACAGCTGTCACATGATACAGAAGACAGCAAATGAAACCTGGAAATTCATCAGAACAAAATCTACCTTCACTTGAGATTCAAAGTGTTATTGCAAAGTCTTTCAATTAAGTGTGTATTTTGCAAAACTACTGTATTTAATGGTTACTTAAAGGACAATTAAATACAGTAAAATTGCATAATCAACAAATGCCTAATAGAAAGACAATGCAATAGCACATTTAATTTCAGTTGAGTATTACTTTTTTTTTTCCTGAGAAATTTATGACAAGTTACTTCCATTTTCCCTCCTCATATATCATGTGACAGCCATCAGCCAATCACAAACTGCAACTAATTCTTGTTCTATGTTTCTATAGCTATTATAAACTTGTGCGTTGTATGGCCATTCTATGTATTATAGTATAAACTGAGAAAATAAGACAAATCAATTTCTTCCATAGTGTAGACAATGAGCATGGTCTTGGTGTGATGTAAGAGGAGCCCACATGGTCTAGAGGCGGAGCTAGGCAATTTTAGATGGGTTGGGTTTTAAATTTCATAGGGAAGGAAGAGCTTGGAAAAGGACAGTGTGATAGAGCTACCAAACCGAGACTGTCCTGCTAAATAGGGGTGTTTGGGAGACCTGTGTTGTGGTTTACAGACAAACACTTCACTATTAGTTTGTTGTATTATGCTAATCTATACAGATATATAGAAAACTCTTACTATTTATTGACTGTTGTGCTACATAAATATGCTAGTTATTGAGTCGCTTTAGCATGTTGTGCTCTAATAATGTTTACCTAGTTTAGTATTTGTGTTATCATACAAGGTTGCATGATACCTAAGCAGCTGACCCCCGTCTATTCTTCTCCCACTTCTGCAGTTGGACAGCACTACTTACATATTTGAATATGTTCCCCACCACCCACTGATTGGTTCTTCTTGACACAGTTGGGTGTGTTACTCAGAATGTGAGACAAGCATTAACCAATTACAAAACTACATCATATAAAAACATGGGAGGAGCCTGTGTTAGTAAATATGGCACTGGACAATTGTTTTTCGTCCTGGTTATAATATCAAAACGTCCCACTGTTGTATCATTGTTAAACTATGTGTTTGAAAAAGTTAACCACAGTGATGCGTTTGCTACAGTGTACTTCAAGGATTAAATAGACCTGATCTTAATTGTTTTTATGGAATGCTTATAGGATATGCATCATGGGGGAAATACTAACCACTAGCCTCAAAAATTTTGACTTAGCAAGAAAATGTGAACCACCGCTTTACTGAAAGATTATCTGTATTTGTTAACCCTGTTGTGCTTCCTTCTATATTTATTGGCTAAAGATATAAAATTCTATAATTCGGAATTGCAAACTGATAGGGCATAATGCATCCTTTGGAATAATTTAATCTGTGTTTATTGAAATTTAGGCCAACTCATACATAATGCAGATGACTTCATCAAGGCAAAAAAAAAAAAAAGATCCTACATTTGTTTTAAATTTGTGATACTTAAAGGAACATGGAAATTAAATAGCCTTTTATGAAAAGCATCCAACAAAATAAAAATACATTTTAGTTAGCATAAAAAAATGGGTAAAACACAAGCTATTTAACCTTAGATTGAAAGAGCTGAAAGATAATGTTTTTGTATAACTTGTAGTAGTAAAAGTCTCACAAAAGTCCTTGTAAATTGAAGTTTTAAGTAGCATTCTTGCTTAAAGGGACATAAAAGAGCAAAAATAAAATAGTGTATTTTTATGTACTACAAATTTGTTTCAAAAGATTTCCAGGGACGCTTTGCAGCAGTTACACCCATTTACGGTTTCCAGTGCTCTGCCCACTCAGACTGACCCCCAAAACAAACACAATTCTAGTAGTGTAATTTAGCCATACTGATTGCTTAAAGGGACAGGAAAGATTAAATTAAAGTTTTATGTGTCAGACAGATGCATGTCATTTCTAAATTAATTTCTACTTTGTTCTCTTAGGTAACTTTGTTAAAAATGGATATGTACACATCCTCAGCAGCAGCAATTCACTACTGGGATCTAGCTGTTGATTGGTGGATACACATATTTGTCTTTTGTCATTGGCTCACCAGATGTGTTTAGCAAGCTCCCAGCAGTGCATTGCTGCTCTGGCACTGATTTTAATTATGTGTTTAATCACTTTGCCGGGGTTATACACATGGTTATATGCAAGTAACAGTGCAATAATAAATCTGCTAACATATAAGAGCATTTTCTTTTTGCACTGTTATAGCCCTTTAATGCAGGTTAAAGCAAAAAGCTCCTCATCGCCTCCCTTACTCTCAAGCACATAACTGATATAGGAAGAATAACTTTATAGCAAGTACCGAAGTGAGCAACCAAGGGTTAAATTATTAACCCTTCAGCATCTGTATAGCAGGAAAACACATAGCACCCTAATTTATATATATATATATATATTCCAGCCAAAATTGCAATCCACAGTAATGTGTTTCAGTTTTGAATAGAAACATTTTGTAATATACATGTATTAGCGAAAATGCTTCTAATAAAAGCTGTTTTAAAAGCATATTTAAGTATGCACCGTGCACCAGCATTTTAAACACAACACTTGCTCAGAGAGACTAAGATGCTTGTACCATCTGGTAATGACTCAATTTGTTAATTGCTGACATGATACAAGCCCCACTAGATCACTGAGCAGCTGCAGTATTTAAAATGCTGGGGCACTGAGAATATCTAGCTATGTTTCACATGCACGTGCAGAGAAAAATCTTAGCACTAAAACAGTGATAACTTTTACTAGAAGCATTTTTGCCAATACATTTATATTGCAAATATGTTTCTGTTCAAAGATGTAATTAATCTCTGTGCAATTAAATTTTGACTGGAATGTCCCTTTAAAATAATATATAATATATTAATATGTTTAACCTATTCACTGCTGTCTTGGGGCTGCTGAGAACAATATATACAAAGCCTCAGTATATACATGGGGGAAATGACACATAATACAAACTGTGCAACACTATTGAGCTGCCTTGCTTGCACAGAACTCACCACCACAAAGGGCTTAAACACATAGTTAAAATCAGCAGTGCACTACTGGGTGGTAGCTAAACACAGTGGCTGAGCCAATATGTACATAGACACCAGTCACTTGCTCTGGAGCAGAAGTACATTGCCACTAAGGGGTTAAATGTAAAGTAATATGCAAGCAACAGCTCAACAATACCCTTTAGAGTATGTTATTGATCTTTTATCTCTCTTAATGTATTTTGTGAAGGATTATAAAAGTACATATAACTATCAAACCTTTCAAATATGCCCAGAAGCTTTCTGGGATGTGGGAGGTTAAAGGCCTTGTGGGTAGTGGGCTACCAGCATTTTGTGGACACCACCACATTGGAAGGGCAGGTCATGGGTGGAGATGTGTCTGGGTGGGCTGTGGGTGTGTCTGGGTGGACAGTGGGTGTGTCTGGGTGGGCTATGGGTGTGTCTGGGTGGAACACAGGTGTGGCTAAGACAGTCCCTTAAAACCAGGGTACCAAAAGGCCGTTGGCGGGTAGAGAGGCAAAACTCCGAACGCGTGACAAACCGACAGGATGCAGAATGGTTGGGAGGAATGAACTACACTACTGCGCAAAAGTTTTAGGCAGGTGTGAAAAAAATGCTGAAAAGTAAGAATTCTGTAATGTAAGAATGGTTACAAATATAGAAATGTAAATAGTTTATTTTAATTAATTAACAAAATGCAAAGTGACTGTACAGAAGAAAAATCTAAATCAGATCAATATTTAGGGGCCGATTTACTAAAGTGCGGACGGACAGGATACGCTGTCGGCATTTATCATTGCACAAGCAGTTCTGGTGAACTGCTTGTGCAATACCGCCCCATGTAGATTTTTGGCCAGTCGGAGACCGCAGCCTCAGAGGCAGCGGACAAATTATGGAGCAGCGGTCTTCAGACCGCTGCTTCAAAACTACTGTTTCCGGCGATTTTTTCATGTGAAAGTGCCCAGTTTTTTAAAAAAAACTATTAAAAACAAGGGAACTTTCATTCATGAAAATTGACATTTTAGCGTTTTTTTAAAATATACTTACCTTTTCTTATAGAAACAGCTCCAGTGCTCCACCAGAACGTCGCAAGCCTCTTCATACGTCAACAATGACAATTCCGGCATCCTCCAATCACGGCTTCCCCCTGGGGTAATCATTGCCTGAGGCAACGCCGTGATTGGAGGAAGCCGGTTTCGTCATTGCTGGGTAAGTAAACCAGGAAGAAGCAGGCGGGGCATCGTTTCAGAACGGCGATCCGGCGCTTCAGAAGAACAAGGTAAGTATTTTTTAAATACGGTGCAATGTCAATTTTCATGAATGAAAGTGCCCCTGTTTTTAATAGTTTTTTTAAAAACCGGGCACTTTCACATGGAAATTGACCTTCACTTAAAGGCTTGCGTGGAAACAGGGGCATCAAGCTCCATTCAGAGCTTGATAATTCGGCCCCTTAGTGTAACCACCCTCTGCCTTCAAAACAGCATCAATCCTTCTAGCGACACTTGCACACAGCAGGTAAGTTGTTCAAAGCATCTTGGAGAACTAACCACAGTTCTTCTGTGGATTTAGGCAGCCTCAGTTGCTTCTGTCTCTTCATATACTGTAAGCCCAGACAGACTCAATGATGTTGAGATCAGGGTTCTGCGGTAGCCATAACATAACTTCCAGGACTCCTTGTTCTTCTTTACACTGAATATAGTTCATAATGAATTTAGCTGTATGTTTGGAGTCTTTGTCAAACTACAGAATAAATTCAGGGCCAATCATATACCTCTGTGGGAGCTGAACACATCTGGTGAGCCAATGGCAAGAGGCTTATGTTTGAAGCCACCAATCAGCAGCTGGCTCCCAGTATCGAATTGCTGCTGCTCAGCTAACCTATGATTTCAACAAAGGATATCAAGAGAACATAGCAAATTTAATAACAAAAGTAAATTGAAAAGTCTTTTAAAATGGAATATTCTATCTCAATCATGAACGTTTAATTGTAACTTTCATGTCCTTTTGTTAATGAAATATATATATATTTGTTTTAGTTGCCAGTGAGCCTTGACAGGAAAAACACAAATTATACTGTGGTATTAGCTTCACCTTAAACAGCTTCTACTCAAATATTTATTCAAATAATGCTATTTTATATGCATGATATCAATTATTTGAGCATAATATCCCTTTAAGGAATTAGAAACATTAATAATATAACATATTTCAGTAGATCTTAAAGGGACATAAGGATCTGCTACAAAATGATATAATTTAATGACATACTTTTGTTCCATTCTTAATGTAATACACCTGCCCTTTAAAGCTTGCTGTATAGGTCTCCATTAGATGCACAAGTGTCATTCAGGAGAATACTTTATGGATGGCAGAACAAAGTGCTGTCAACAGCAAATAATTTGGCACTTTATAAAAGAGTAAGAACTTTTGGTTTTATTATTATTATTATATTATTATTTATATATAAAAATAAGTGCCTAAATATAAAATGCAGTGTTTTCAGTATATTTGTAGGTAACTTTAAGCTTTGTTTAAATACTGTATATTATGTAGGAATGTGTCTGATTAATTAAAGGGACATTAAACACCTCTGGCTTTTGTGTAGAAAATGTCTCACGCTCCCTAGAGATGAAAAAATAAAAACATATGTCCCTTAGGTTTAAAAAAATGCTGCATTTTGCCTAAACCAGCTATAGATTTGCAGCAATTTGATAGCCTAGGTTACACAAAGTCCCTTTAAAGATACATAAAACCCAACAATTTAATTTCCATGATTCAGATAGAATGTGCAATTTTACATTTCCAATTGGTTTTATTATGTGTTTTTCTTTAAGGATTTTAAATCACATTTTTATGGCCCCAAAACTAAACTAAATAGACTTCCAGTATAGAGGGTAATGACAAATACTGAAAGGGAATTCAATACTGTCTGGGATATGCATAAGTCTATACAAAGATTTAAAGGGACACTGTACCCAAACTTTTTCTTTCATGATTCATATAGAGCATGACATTTTAAGCAACTTTCTAATTTACTCCTATTATCAAATTTTCTTCAATCTCTTGGTATCTTTATTTGAAATACAAGAATGTAAGTTTTGATGCCGTCACATTTTTGGTGAACAACCTGGGTTGTCCTTGCTGATTGGTGAATAAATTAATCCACCAATAAAAAAGTGCTGTCCAGAGTACTGAAACCAAATAAAAGCTTAGATGCCTTCTTTTTCAAATAATGATAGCAAGAGAACGAAGAAAAATTGATAATAGGAGTAAATTAGAAAGTTGCTTAAAATTGCATGCTCTATCTGAATTACAAAAGAAAAAAATTGGGTTCAGTGTCCCTTTAAGCTTACACAGCTAAATATGCGCAGATGTGCTGGGCCTTGTTCTTGGTTCTCATCTACAGTCAAAATCTATAGCCTAGATCAGTGATGATGGCTAAACTTGCCCCCCCACCCCGATGTTTAGGAACCTCATTTCCCACAATGCTAAACTAGACTACAAAGTGCCTAAGCATCATGGGAAATGTAGTTCCAAAACATCTGGGTCAATGTTTGCTGTACAAATTATCATTAAACTAATTTATGCTAAATTCTGAAATTAATTTAGGCTTTGGATAGCTTAATTAACGTTTATAAATAACAGTAAATGTTATAATATTGCAAAGTATTTTCTCCCACACGGCTGCTTCATAATGACACCTGGATGCCAACTTTTTTTGTAGAGAACACTCATAAATGTTTAACAAAAAGCATTTTAATGCACTCTGGAGCATCCTATACTTTAATTTGTATTGTTCTCAGTGTACTCCTGTTACAGTCCATTCTTACAACCACTAAATGCAATAGAATTGTATAATTAACACGTGCATAATAAAAAGACAATGTAATAACACCTACTCTAAATTTCAAATAAGCAGTAGATTTTTTTCTGACAAATGTATTTTTTTCTCCCATTTTCCAGGCCTCTGTATCATGTGACAGACATCAGCCAATCACAGACTAGTATACATATACCCTGTGAACTTGTGCACATACTCAGTAGGATCTTGTTCCCCAGAAAGTGTGAATATAAAAAGATTGTGCAAAATTTGATAATGGAAGTAAAATGGAAAGTTCCTTAAAACTGCATGCTCTTTCTCAATCATAAAAGTCTATTTTGACTTGAGTGTCCCTTTAAAGTAATGGTAAATCCAAGCATTTAACAAACTCTAGGATTTACCATCACTAAAAATCAAGGGGAGTTTCATTCATCAACCGAGTAAAGAAGGGTGCTAAACTCACCCTTTCTGTGCCGTTGCACAGCACTAAATTCAGCGGCTCCGGCTGCCACGACACAACGATCTTCTACCAATGAGGTGCCGCTTGCACCTCTGAACTAATAGCGGTGCGTGCATACAGAAATCTGTCAGTTGACAAGCACCGCTATTGGCTCAGAGGTGCAAACGTCACCTCATTGAAGGACATTGTTGTGCCAAGGGGGCAGGCAGGGCTGATGAATTAAGCGTTACTCAACAGCACAGAAAGGGTGAGTTTAGCACCCTTTTTTACTCGGTTGATAAATTAAACTCCCCTTGATTTTTAGTGCTGGTAAATCCTAGCGTTTGTTAAATGCTTGGATTTACCATCACTTTAACTCTTTGGAAAACCTGGTACTTTTTTCTTCTTCTTGCCATTATGGATTCAAATACACCTTAAACTGCAATTCAAAAAAAAAAAATAAAACTCCACTAATTTTGTCCCTTATAAATGCTAAAATGGAAATACCTGGTTTAGCCAATTTGGAGCAGTTTGAATACCTAGGTTACATAGTTTTTTTTTTGTTTTTTTTAACTGCCCGGAGAGTGTGAGATAGCGCATCATTATTTACACAAAAGGTGTTTAATGTCCTTATAAATATGCTGCAGTCTGCCTGGTTCAGCTTATTCTTCACATTGATCGATCAGAACAGGAGCAAGTCTATAGCAAAGGAGACCAGGCAGACATAGTCAATAGGCTTTTAAAGAGGTGTATTCCTAGACTACAAATTGTTTGCAGATCTTTTAATATAGTATATATATATATATTAGACACATATATAAAAATACTTTTAAAGTGATTGTAAATTTACCCAATATGCTTAAAGGGATGTGTAAGGAGAAAGCAAAATAGTGTAACTTTCATTCATCAATATCTTCTAAATCACATATTTTTGAAAAACCAACTACTTTTATTTTGTTATACTCTCCTCCGTTTCTCCACCCTCAAGCACCTATTTTTATTGGTTATAATGACGAATCAGTGTTGATTCAATCCTAGCGTGCCCCCTTTGGTGTCCATCGAGTCAGTAACAACGCCCACAGTTGAGAATTGCTTGGGGAGAAAAAAGCGCATGTGCAAAAGAAACCTTGGGTGTTGTAAATGACTCAATGGACACCAAAGGGGGCACACTAGGATTGGATAAACACTGATTTGTTATTATAACCAATACAAATTAGTGCTTGAGGGCGGAGGAACGGAGGAGGGTATAAAAAAATAAAAGTAGTTGGTTTTTCAAAAATATGCGATTTAGAAGATATTGATGATTGAAAGTTACTTTGCTTTCTCCTTACACATCCTGTTAAGCATATCAGGTAACTTTGCATTCACTTTAAGTACTTGACTTCCTATAGATGTTCTGCTACTCTAAATAGCTTTTCATAGCACTATTATAAATGGGTGTAATTTACACCAACAGACTGTAGATCTTATGCAGACAATGAAGATTTAGGCCTGAGCTAGTAGCAGAATTTGTTGCCGAGCCAAACCGCACCAAGCTTTCGTAGCAACAGTAAATGAATCTGCAGACACGAGGGGCTGTATGAAACAAAACCAAACTGTTGTGGGTTATCCCCAAAGCTCTTTGAAAAGTTCAACAAGGGTAAATTTGAGAACCACATTTAGATTGGTGGTTTACTAGCAACGTGCTCAGAGAATGTTATGCAGATGTGGTCATACTCTGAGCCTACTGCCATGAAATAGACTAATGCATAAAACACTTTAATGCCTTCCATGCTTTGAGAAAAGTGATGAAAATGTAAAACAGCTTTGTTCAATATGGGAGAGTAATCTTTGATAAGGAGGTGATTCTGGCTTTACTGTCAATAGCATCTGATGCTGTATCTGGTTAGAACCTGGATTAAAAGAAAACTTTCTTTAATTGGAATCTGGCAGAAAGATAAAAAAGAAAATGCAGAAAAAGAAACACTGATTTCTTAAGAGAAACATTCAGCCACTGGGCAGGTGTTTTTTTTTTTTTACTTCCAGACTTGAAATTTGTTGCCTGCGTCTGTTTTGTATTAGATGATGCTGCGTAAGGCTCTTAAACGCAACACTGAAGTGAATCTCAAATCATATTACAAAAGGACAGAGCGCCCTCTAGTGTTCATTCAACTTTTAAACAGGCTGTTGGTCTGTTTTATTCTCTCAACCTGTAACTATTAAAGGACATTAAACACTGAGATGATAATATATAATGATAAATTGTATATATATATAAGAAAAAACTCTGCCATATACTTTCATTATTTATTTTGTCAAATGTTCCAATATTTCCATTTTTAAATTGTGAGCTTTTCAGTTCCTGTTAGAAATGGAAGTGCAGAACACTGTTATATTCTACACAGCCATTGGCTGCACACTCTAGTGACCTATTTATAACTGTCCCTAATTGGCCACAGCAGACAAGGTAACCTAAGTTACAATATGGCAGCTCCCATTGTTTTATAGACACTAAGGGGCATATTTATCAAGCTCCGTATGGAGCTTGATGCCCCGTGTTTCTGGCGAGCCTGCAGGCTCGCCAGAAACAGCAGTTATGAAGCAGCGGTCACAAAGACCGCTGCTCCATAACCTCTCCGCCTGCTCTGAGCAGGCGGACAGACATCGCCGCTAATCAACCCGATCGAGTACGATCGGGTTGATTGACACCTCCCTGCTGGCGGCCGAGTCAGCAGGGGGCGGTGTTGCACCAGCAGTTCTTGTGAGCTGCTGGTGCAATGCTGAATACGGCGAGCGTATTGCTCGCCGTATTCAGCGAGGTCTGTCGGACCTGACTGATCCGCACTGTCGGCTCAGGTCCGACAGACCTTGATAAATATGCCCCTAAAACTTTACACTTATTTTGTCACTATTTAAACAGCTAATTAACTTTAAAAAATACATCTTCATGTTATTTTCAGACTAATCTTTTCTCTGAATGCGTCATTCTATCTAGTATTTATTTAGTGTTTAATGTCCCTTTAAAGCAAGAAGATAGCAGAAACTATGGTTATAGATTTTTGCACTCATTTTCAGAACAAAAGTGGTATAGAGCACTTATAATGCTTGTGTGCAGTCCTTACTCCTTGCATTGTTATGCTCAAACTATAAGTGATTGGTTAATATTTATTGTGCAAGTATAGAGTGAACTAAGGGGTTGATTTATTATAGGCTTTCGCCAGCCTTCGACCCCCTATGACTGCAGGTTCTCACAAGAGACCCGGCAGTCCATATTTAACAAGCAGCAGACATCAGACCGTTGCTTCCATAACCTCTCACCACCTCTTATGTGGCAGATTTAAATCTCCCGCTCTCATCCGACCGGGGAGATTGATAGCTCCTGCCCGCGCGTGATTGGAAGGGCCAGGGCTGGGGGCGGCATTGCACAAGTGCGCAAAATTGCGTTCTTGTGCAATGCTGAATTCCATCAGCGGAATTCAGTCCGCTAGAGGTGAGCTGCGGCGGACAGGGTCGCTTGATAAATCGGCCCCTAACTGTTCATATCACAGATGACAGATGCATCATTTCCCTCAGGTAATATGTATTTATGAGGGCCTGTATTCAAATTATTGTCGCCCCTTTTATTTGTTCCCAATTATCAATTTTACCTGCTGGAGTGTATTAAATTGTTTATATGTTGCTCCTTTACTTTTATATCAGCATTTGAAATAGTTGTTTTTTGCCTGTGGTATACCTTCCTATACTGAAAGTTACTACTGTATATGTAAGTATAGGGTCCTAATTTTTAATGTTCCTATTTTTTTTTAGACTGTTTACCTCTTTGTATTGGTATTACAAAAACTGATCCCTAGATCACATTACAAGGTATATGTACAAATATAAACAGTTTGCATATTCTTGATTCTTAGACTTAGAACTTAAGTTCTAATGTAATGATGAAAATTGCTAAAAAAAAGTTCCACTTCTAGGGAAGGGTCTCAGGCTTAAATTGTTTTAAGGGGTACCTATGTAAGTATAGTGTGCATGCAGAATATTATACGTTTGAGGCTTCTCTTATTGTTTATTTTTTTTTATGGGCGCAAGAAAGTGCAATTTTTAAAACATTTTCAAGTTGATTATCTCTGGTGGGGGGCCAGATAGAAACCTGAAACATTTACAGATATAAATCTTCTCTGGTAGCATTGATATTCCACTGTTTACAGAGCTTGGGCTAGTAGAAATCTACTTTATTCATGCGTTTTGAGAAATAACAGTTTGATTAGAAACTGGGAGATTTCCTTACTCTCAAAAATATTGGGGGAGCTTACAGTGCAGTAGTCAACTGCAGGTGTCTGTTTTTTGACAACACTGTTCATGAGAACCCATGCTTTGTCCACAGCAGATATCTTGAATGATGTTCTTGATCCAGGTTTTACAAAAACATGACTGTTTTCTGCGCTGTTGTCCTCAATCAACCCTGACCACCACTGGTCTTCATAGAGACCAGCAACACAGTTATTATTCCGTAGGTTCAGGGGAACAAATTAAATTACTGCATGTTCTTCAAACTTTTGAAATAGAGATGTAAAGAGGCATCTGATAGTACTCTCTGATACCACCTCAAAATTGTGACATTTTCTTGTACCTGGAATTCTCTCACACTTATCAAACCTGTCCTTGAGTTACAGTTCATAAAATTCAGTTACTTCCTTGCTTTTGACATAGATGTATGTAACCCCTTAATCTTCTTGTTGTAAAAGAGGAACATATCTGCAGGGGTGAGGATTTGACCCTATGTTGTCCTCTGTAACCTGGATTTTGTTGTTCCTTGTTTATATTTCCTCCAACCCCATCACATGCACATTTGCCATAAGACATTGTGAAGACGTTCCATTTGACCTTTACTAGTGTTCTGCTTAGTTTCACCAATCATTTTAAAACACTGAATTCCTTGCTGATTTTGTTCCAGGACCATGGCTTGGTAATAGACTGAATATTTTAACTTTGTCTTCTTTGTTTGCTACTGTATACGTTTCTTCAAGAGCCTTAATTATTCTGTCATATTCTTCTGTTGACAGAGTTTTGGCACTGTAATACTCTGTTGGAAATGTCTCATTAAATGATTCTTCCAGATTTTTTGTAAAAGTTTCAGAAATCCATCCTACTGTAGCTCTCAAAGCACTTTGTCTTTTATCTGCACTTATCTTCCTAATCTTGGATGCAGGGGACACTCTAAAAGCAGCACCAGCTGAGTCAACCTTCAGAAGAGAACCTTTGGGTAATATATAGTCCTCACTCCATACAGGTTTTTTTTTTTTTTCAATCATAAACAATTTTTGTAGCAGGTGGGACACAGAAAGCTAGTATCCTTTGATATGTGCTCTAATCAAATTTCTCATAGTTCTTTTGTAATACATTTGTTGTGATATTCCAAGGGATTACAACTGTTACTAAATAGGTGATGATATTTCAATAGAAATTTTTTGCACATCACATTCTACCCTTGAACACAGTTAACTCCTTTTTCTTCTTAACTATTGTTACTTACTGCTTTTATCTCAAGAGAAACAACATCATAGTGCTGTATTTGATACTTTTCATTTTTAAAGTGAACAATGTATTTCCATATTTGGATAAAATCTATTCACTTAAAACTAAAACATTTCAGCTCATTGCATCTAACTCCTGTGAAAGCAGCCAACACACTGACAAGCTGCAGGTTTGGGCATCCCAAGTCTTCCTGTCCTAATGTTATGTTTGTGCCTGCCCAACATGATAGATCATCCTTCACTGCTGCCAGTATCAAAAGAAGTAACATTTTAGACCTCTTTGACAAGCATAAGCTATTGTAGATCAATCATGAACATAATTAGTATAAAATAATGTTTATTTATATTATTTGTTGTGCTTATATTACATCTTGTCATCTCTCAATAAATAAAGTAAAATGCTACCATAGTAACATAGTAGATGAGGTTAAAAAAAAAAAAGAACAAAGTCCATCGAGTTCAACCTATACAAATTTAATATACTTACAAAAATCTCCAGTTAAGCTTAATGAATGCTTCTATTAAGAGTTATCACTGTTTTAGTGTTAACATTTTTCTATGCACGTGCAAGTGAACCATAACTAGATATTCTCACTGCACAATTGCTGCAGCAGCTCACAGTGCCAGTGGGGCTTGTATATTGTCAGCAATTAACAAATTGAGTCATTACCAGTACAAGCACCTTATGCTCTCTGAGCAAGTGCTGTATTTAAAATGCTGGTGCATGCTGCATACTTAGATACATATTTGAAACAGCTATAGCTTTTATTAGAAGCATTTTTGCTAATACCTGTATATTACAAAAATGCTCCTATTCAAAACAGCAATGTATCCATGTGTTTCACAATTTTGGCTGGAATGACCCTTTAAGTTCTATTTCTAAGGTTCAAGAATGTGCAAAATGTTTCTACATGTGCATGCACCCTGTGATATGATCTAGAGATTGCTTATTGTTGCAAGGAGCTAGCACCATACTGAGCTGAGTTTGTTTAAACAAAATGTGTTGTGCACCATAACACAAAGATGCTGCTGGGATTAAACCAAGTCAAATAAAAGTGGGTGGTTTTGCAATACCAATACATAGCGGTAATCAGTCAATAAACAATTAGGAACATTAAAAATGGTCCAGCAACCAATGTCTGACCTTTTGAGATGGATTGGCCCTATAGGATATAGAAAAACTGTTAAAACATATCCAGTAGAAGAAATGACACATCTAGTGGTGGTTAGGAGAGATAATAAATAAAATGTTAATTTTAAATTGTTCTCTCTAAGTAATGGGCTTTGGTCCACAGACAGAGACAATATAAAGAAGCATGTGTGTGTAAAGAAAGTGACAAAATAAGGAGATCTGATTTCCCTGCAACCTCTATCTATTTTAATAAGATGTGGTTTTAAAGAACAAAACCAGCTATTTCATATACAAAAATAAACCAATTTAAGCAATTTCTCGTACATTTTATACTGTGCAGCTGGTATAACAAACAAGTCTTTGGAAACACATTAAGGTAAAAACAATTTTGCAGTACTCTGTCCCTTTAAACCTTAACTGTAAATATTTGACTGAACATTATTGATTGTGTGAGGCTGAGCGCAAAGTAACATGATGCGCATAATCAGGCGTGTACAATTTGTAATCTGGCACTTTTATGTATCCACATTTAGCATCAATTCGCTGATCCAAAACATCAACATTTAGGATTCTGTGTTTATGTTTAACCATTAAAAAATATAAATTATAAAAAATGAAATTTATTTTAAAATTCTAATTTTAAAGAGGGTTAATGATGTGTTCTTGGTCCATCTCAAGCTATTGATTGGCCACAGTAAAATATATAAAGTTAACATACATATTCAAAAGGATTTTATACATACAGCTGTAATTCTGAAAGACCCTGCAACATTTTCTAAAAAAACTGACATTTAAAAATGTTTAGAATTTTTTTTATGTAGATTATTTGCCATGTGATTTATGAGATGATTTACTATGTGATGTCCTGTCATATGCTGGTATAGTAAAGGAGTTAAATTATGCAGTTTTTAACACTACTTTGGGACAACACTTTTACCGGGGTATTAACCCGAAAGTTTTTCTTAGACCGGACATTTGCTGATACAACTGATATTACTTTATTAGATTTTAATGCTAACAGCTTTTTCTTAAAGGGACAGTAAGGAAAAAATTAAACCTTTATTATTCAGACAGATCTTGCAATTTTAAACAATGTCCAGTTTAATTCTGTTATCAAATTTAGTTTTAGTTCTTTTGGACTCCATGTTTAAAAGTAGGCTTAGGAGCTAACTGAACACATCAGGTGAACCAATGACTAGAGGCATATACATTCATCCACCAATCAGCAGCTAGCTCCCAGAAGTGCATTGCTGCTCTTGGCCCTACCTATGTATTCTCATAAACAAATAATACCAATAAAACAAAGCAAATTGGATAATACAAATAAATTATAAAGCTGTTTAAAATGTCATGTGCGTTATCTGAATTATGACGGTTTAATTTTGATTTTACTGTCTCTTTAAAGAGAAATGAAAGTTATAGTAAACCTTCATGATAGAGCATGTCATTTAAAATCTAATTATCTTTCATTTTTAAAGTTGCTTTGTTCTCTTGATATTCTCAGTGAAAGAGCAAGCTCAGGAGCATGCACGTGTATGGCAGCAGTATTTGCAGTGTTATATGCTTTTTCGAATAAGGATACCAAGAGAACGAAACAAATTTAAAAAAAGAAGTCAATTAGATATTTTTTTTTCTATCTTATATTTAATGACTTGTTCTATCTGAAATGTAAAAGTTTCATTTTGAATTGTGTGTCCTTTTAATATTTTTTGGCTTTTCTTTTATCTGTATGACACGTAACATTTTGGGTACAACGAATTTACAGTTTTGTTGCCCAGAATTGCATATAAAGACTCTATTTTCTAACATGAATAATATTTTTTAATATACAGAATGTAACAATTAAATATTGAATTACAATACCTATTGACTAAGTATTCTCTGTTAATACTCTGTTAGCGCTGTCAGGAAGCACCTGCAGCCAATGAGCACTAGTAGGAAATGCCTATCAGTTAGAGAGCATTAGTAGGAATTACACAACTGATAGAGCTATATTGTTTCAATGTAAACAAAATATATAATAAAATAAATAAATAAACAAATAAATACTAATTTTATATATATATATTTCCACTGTGTATCTGCACTCACAATTCAAAGATAGTCAGCAACCAGGGTGCTCAGTCAAAATTTCAATAAGTATCAACAAGTAGGGACTGCACTCACTGGATTCAGTTCAAATAATACCTTATTTATTCAATGGTGACGTTTTGGGGTACGCAAACCCCTTCCTCAGACCAAACACAGTGCACAAGAAACAAAGTGACTTTAAACCCAAATAAACCCCTCCCATCTTACATTCCAAGAAATTGCGCCAAAACCGTATCCATGGAGACACATACAATTTAAGGCATTCAAATAACAGTGGTGTGATTATTACTTCCTAACTGTTAATAAGACAAAAAGAAACACCAGTGTGTAAACACTTATGTGTATAAAAACTGTGAAGACATCATGCTTAATATATACCTTTAAAATTCAGTATATCAAATCATATACAATATAGGTAAAATCATTTGAGTAAATATATAAACCTCTCTGCAACAACATAGCTTATATGTTCAAGTTTACACACTAATCAGTGTATTATTCGGCACCAGATAATGTTAGGCTATTTAGACACATAGTTACAGTTTGCGTGGTTAAATGCAATTCTTGCAAAGATGAGCTTCATATTTAGTGCTAGAGAGAATAAATGTTATCATTTAATATAGACATTTAACCTTTGCTCAGTGAGTTAGAGATTAGTGGAAATTAGTGGAATGATCATATCGGATTAGGTATAATATTAGTTGCTCACTGTATATTATGAATTGCTGCTAATCGTTCACCAGCTGCTGCGTTGTTCAAAGAGTCTATAGTGTGTCAGTTGGGCGCAAGTTACAGACTCAGCCAATCAACGGCTTGTTTAGTCAGCCGCATGGCTCATTAGCATACCGTGATGTCACCGGGCTTTGCAACTAGACTCTGTAGTAGCGTGGCTAATTTGCATATTGAGATCGTACCTGTCAGAGCGTGATTTTCAATACTGTTTATGCTCAGTGTTTATGTGCTTTGTAGTGCTAACGTGGTGTCCTAATGTTGCAAGCGTAGTTCATAAGTTATATGTTGGAGCCCAACATTTACCTTGTATGCCGTATGTGTGATTATAGCGGGACCGATTAGGGACACAAAAATGTCAAACAGCCCCTGTTAGATCAATGCCTATCTTAGCTGGTTAGTCACCTTTGTGAGTGTAATAATGCTAATATAGGACTCCTGTGTGTTTAGGTTTGATATCATATGGGACTGCAGGGAATGTTCCATCACTAACACTGTGTTCCATGTTTGTTGTATATAGGCAATATTATTATAAAAAGGTCTATCAGTGCTACCAGATGATACATGTTATAAGGGGTATATAATATCACTGATCCCTGTTTAGTGTCTATTCATCATGATATTCTGGATCAATAAGTTAAGTGCCTAACCAAGATATGCCATCATAGTTATAATTGCACCTCAAATATTAGTCATCATATGTTAATATAACCCATACTGTGTTCTGAGTTAGAGGTAAAGTAAGTTATATGCCATGTGCCTCCCCAAACTAGGGGTATATTTAGTTATAGACCTCATAGATAATCATTGGTCTGTCCCATCACAAGTGGCAATCATGGTAAACATAGTACTTTTTACAACTATATGCAGTCCATCATTAGTATGACCTTATAAAATAGCATAAACGACTGTTAGTCAATATAAATAGCCAGAATTACGTATGAACATCAATATCAGGTATATTGTTCCTGGAAGTTGAATTAGTGTTGAACCAGTATTTAGACCAGGCGGCACACATCAATAGTATGGATAAAAGTATAGTCCAATATGAGATCAGTCCCCATGATTCACCCCACTCCATATGTGCACATCTTCAATTCAATCTGTAGTTCAAAGACCGTCACTAGTGTAATAATGGTTATTGTTATGAATGGGATTTATTGGGTCAGACCTAGCGTATACCCCACTATGGCATGGCTGTGTACTCTGATCTAAACTACCAACCCAATAAACATAACAGTACTTACCCATGTTCCATGGGTTAAAGGTAGCAGTGCCAGTCATTTGACATATTCAGGCCTTCTGGATGTAGGGTTCCCAATCGGTATATCCATCGTGTTTCAAGTTGTAGCAATCTGTTATCCCGATCGCCTCCACGCTTCAGGGGGGGGACATGATCTATTAGAATGAATCTTAAGTCTGTTACTTTGTGATTTGCCTCCAAAAAGTGCCTTGCTACTGGTTGTTCAGCAGTGCCTTTGTCCAGTGCACTTCTTATAGCCGATCTGTGGTTAGCCATACGTAGTCGGGCATTATCAATTGTTTTACCTACATAGAATTGTCCGCAGCAGCAGCTCAAAAGGTAAATTACATGGCTAGTGGTGCAGGTAATAAAATGCTTAATGGTGTATTTTCTGTTGGTGTGTGGGTGGCGAAATATTTTGCATGGTATCATCCCACTGCATGTGGTGCAGCCCGTGCACCTAAAGCAGCCAGTTCTTTTTGTCTTCAGTCATTGTTGTTGATAACAGTGTTATGGATCAGTCAGCATCAAATGGTCTCTCAGGCTCCATCCACGCTTATACCCCATGATAGGGGGCTCCATTACATAAAATGGAAGCGAATTGTCAGATTCCAGAATTTCCCATCTTTCTCTGATGTTGTTGGCTAGTTTATTCTTTCCCTTATTGTAAGTAGTGGTAAAGATCATTCGTTTCTTCTTTTCATCCCTTGGTTTATTTAGAGTCTCGCCAGTTTTAATCTCATCAATAACTTCCTTGATCAGGCTATTTTTGTAGCCTCGTTGTAGAAACTTGTTTGCCATCAGTTCCAATTGCTGTTCTCTATTTGTTGATTCAGTGTTGTTTCTGACAACCCTCATCATTTGTGAGTTAATGATGGCCTTGCGTGTATGGGGTGGATGATTACTTGTTGCTTCCAGAAGTGAGTTCCTATCAGTTGTTTTTGAATATAGTGTAGTGTATAACTTATCTTGGTTTTTGTAGATCCTCAAATCTAGGAAGTCAATCTGTTGGAATCTTATTGGGGAGTCTTTGCTGTTTAGCTCATTCACCCAATTTGTCAAGGCTTCTTCTTCACCCCGCCAGATCAGGAATATGTCATCTATGTACCTCTTGTAGCATATGATGTCATTGTGGCTGTATACCCCCATTGTCTCCTTTTCGTATTGCTCCATAAAGAGGTTAGCATATGAAGGGGCCACATTTGAACCCATGGCAGTCCCCATGAGTTGTTGATAGAAGTATTTCTCGAATCTAAAATAGTTGAGTTTTAGGCATTTCTCCAGAAGGCTGAGTATAAAGTTTATTGGTGGTCCAATGTATGGGTGATGGTTCAATGTACTTTCTATCGCCTTAATCCCCTCACTGTGTGGGATGACTGTATAGAGGCTCCTTACATCCATAGTCACCAATATATTATTGCTGTTGATGTCCTCCAAAGTATTTAATAGTGTGATCAAATCACTGGAGTCTCTGATATAGGAGTCCATGCCCTTCACAAATGGTTGTAAGATAGAGTCGGTAAATTGGGCTAAGGGCTGGAGTAAGGAACCTCTCGCTGATACTATCGGCCTCCCAGGCAGATTCTGCTGGTTTTTATGTATTTTGGGTAACGTGTAGAGAATTGGATGTATTGGATATGTTGTGGTGAGAAAATTAGCTTCATCTTCACTAATCCAATCGTTATTCGCCGCCTCTTGTATTAGATTATCAATCTCTTTCTTGAAGGTTTTGGTTGGGTCCCATGTTAGTTTCTTGTAAGTTGTAACATCACTGAGTTGCTTAAGGACTTCATCTCTGTATTGGTTGTATTCCATTATGACAATTGCCCCACCTTTATCCGCAGGGCATATCACGATGCTTGGGTCAGTAGCCAGAGACCTTAAGGCTTGTCTTTCACCCCTGGAGAGGTTAGGTCTTTGTCCATCACTCGTGATCAATTCTGAGTCCTTAGTGATAAGTCTAGTGTATGTTTTAATGCTTGGTCCGCTGTTTATAGGTTCAAACTTGCTTCTTGGTTTAAATTTCTTCATCTCTGTTTCATTGTCAGTATTTCCAAAGTGTTCTTTAAGCTTGAGGTTTCTCTGAAATCTGTTAATATCTAGGAAGGTGTCAAAATTATCATCCTTGAATGTGGGAATAAAAGTCAATCCTTTATTAAGCAGGCTAATCTCATCTTTGGTCAGCATCTTATTGCTAATATTGATCACTATGTCTGGGTTTATCGTCTTTGCGGTAGTGGTGGTCTCCCGCCCGCAATAGTTGCCCCTCCTCGGGTGCGGCCTCGGCCTCTTGTGTTTCCTGATCTGGTTGTCACCCCTAAAAAAGGGGGGTTGGTTGTGCTAGGGTCCTGGTCCTGGTGTTGTTGTTGAATATATCCACCTTCAGTGTCTGAGCCCGAGCTGCTATCAACAGTGTTCAGGAACCGTGATCTGTAGTTACGCTGTCTTCTTTGTCGCCGTGGGCCACTCTGTGTGTTGCTATAAAGCCAATAGTAAATTCTTTTTTCTTTATAGTCCGTATCAACCGTGGTTAGCTTCTGATTTTTAAAGGCCATGAGTTCCCTTTTGTAGTCATTAACTTGCTTGGTAATCTTATCCAACCATGTATCGCTGTGGTCCTCTCTGAGGATTTGTATCTTATTTGTATTAAAATCTTTCAGTTCATTTCTTACTGTAATTAAAATGTTGGTGCATTCTTCAATTACTAAGAGTATTAAGTCCATTGAACATTTATTAAGTATTTGGCACCACTTCAGGCAGAAGTTCTTGTTGCTGCGTCCAATAGTTGGCTGGTTTTTAATCCTGAAGCCTCTTGGTATTTTATTCATTTTGTAATATTTGAATAAGTATACAGTATGTAGCTCTAAGTCAGTTTCACGTTTTCTAAGTTTTACCAAAGTATTATAAACTGTCTGTGGTGTTTCAATAGCCTCTACAGTAGTTGTATCAGAATCAACCAAGATCCTAAGTGCATCAGCAGATGTATATGCAAAAGTCCTGGTGGTGGTTGCTTCATCCAGTAGTCCTACTTCTGTCAGGGTATCGTTTGTTGAAGGATCCTGCATATTGGGGTCTTGCTTCTGTTTGATTTCTAGTATCACTCTTAATTCTTTCTAGATGTAGTTGTAGTATTATAAGCGATGTCTGTGTTCAGGAAATCACCCAGTGTGCCTTAGTGGCAAAGAGCAGGGGCCCATAGAGAATGGGTCCCTGTTATCCAAGAAAAGACTCAGACTGTATCCAAGTCCACAGATGGTTTAGAGGGTTGGTGTGGTTAATAGGTGTTGGGTGCCAGATATTTTCCAATCTTCATATTTCCACTGTGTATCTGCACTCACAATTCAAAGATAGTCAGCAACCAGGGTGCTCAGTCAAAATTTCAATAAGTATCAACAAGTAGGGACTGCACTCACTGGATTCAGTTCAAATAATACCTTATTTATTCAATGGTGACATTTCGGGGTACGCAAACCCCTTCCTCAGACCAAACACAGTGCACAAGAAACAAAGTGACTTTAAACCCAAATAAACCCCTCCCATCTTACATTCCAAGATTAAATTATTGATCCAGAATATCATGATGAATAGACACTAAACAGGGATCAGTGATATTATATACCCCTTATAACATGTATCATCTGGTAGCACTGATAGACCTTTTTATAATAATATTGCCTATATACAACAAACATGGAACACAGTGTTAGTGATGGAACATTCCCTGCAGTCCCATATGATATCAAACCTAAACACACAGGAGTCCTATATTAGCATTATTACACTCACAAAGGTGACTAACCAACTAAGATAGGCATTGATCTAACAGGGGCTGTTTGACATTTTTGTGTCCCTAATCGGTCCCGCTATAATCACACATACGGCATACAAGGTAAATGTTGGGCTCCAACATATAACTTATGAACTACGCTTGCAACATTAGGACACCACGTTAGCACTACAAAGCACATAAACACTGAGCATAAACAGTATTGAAAATCACACTCTGACAGGTACGATCTCAATATGCAAATTAGCCACGCTACTACAGAGTCTAGTTGCAAAGCCCGGTGACATCACGGTATGCTAATGAGCCATGCGGCTGACTAAACAAGCCGTTGATTGGCTGAGTCTGTAACTTGCGCCCAACTGACACACTATAGACTCTTTGAACAGCGCAGCAGCTGGTGAACGATTAGCAGCAATTCATAATATACAGTGAGCAACTAATATTATACCTAATCCGATATGATTATTCCACTAATTTCCACTAATCTCTAACTCACTGAGCAAAGGTTAAATGTCTATATTAAATGATAACATTTATTCTCTCTAGCACTAAATATGAAGCTCATCTTTGCAAGAATTGCATTTAACCACGCAAACTGTAACTATGTGTCTAAATAGCCTAACATTATCTGGTGCCGAATAATACACTGATTAGTGTGTAAACTTGAACATATAAGCTATGTTGTTGCAGAGGGGTTTATATATTTACTCAAATGATTTTACCTATATTGTATATGATTTGATATACTGAATTTTAAAGGTATATATTAAGCATGATGTCTTCACAGTTTTTATACACATAAGTGTTTACACACTGGTGTTTCTTTTTGTCTTATTAACAGTTAGGAAGTAATAATCACACCACTGTTATTTGAATGCCTTAAATTGTATGTGTAACATGGTTGCCAGGTAACTACCTGGTCTCCATGGATACGGTTTTGGCGCAATTTCTTGGAATGTAAGATGGGAGGGGTTTATTTGGGTTTAAAGTCACTTTGTTTCTTGTGCACTGTGTTTGGTCTGAGGAAGGGGTTTGCGTACCCCGAAACGTCACCATTGAATAAATAAGGTATTATTTGAACTGAATCCAGTGAGTGCAGTCCCTACTTGTTGATACTTATATCTTTATATTTATATATATATATATATATATATATATATATATATATATATATATATATATAAATAAAAGTAAAGGTCCAAATCAAGTGCACTCGCTACCATCAAAAAGCATCAACCGGGGTGCATATGCATAAGGAATACACATAAGAACAAAGTCAAAATTAATTCAGCACTCACCAGATCCAGTGAGTGCTGCATTCATTTTGACTTTATATATATATATATACATTTTATACAGTACATAGGAGCGCACTCTCATTCAATTCAAATTTAAGTTCCAGACGCAGCACAAATACATTTTTAAAAAAAGGTCAGTGAGTGTCTCCCTTATATATCTAGTCTGAAAGATATAAGACACAGAGGAACTATAAGTATAGTAATTGTATTCAAATAGTACAAGTTTTCTGTGATGTTTGACAAGCCCTGATTTTGCACAATTTGTTGTGCACAAGTAAGGAGAGGGGCAGCACAAGCACAACTTTTTGCTATTTTATTTGCTAGTGAGAGACATTGCCTCGCTAACCCCAAAGGAGGGCGGACAGCTTCCCTGGCTGGAAACATTTTCCACTTGCTTTTTGATAAATGGGCCTTTAGTCTGGATTATGTACTGAACAACCTAGAAAGATTTCCTTGCTTTCTCTATATCAATGTATCTGGATTACAGGAATGATCTAATCTAAAATCTATCGGATGAACAACTGTGTAGCCAACATCGTGACACAAAGTTACTGCCCTTTTGTAACCTGACACAAGTCTGTTCACACTGGCTTCCTAACATGATCTGGTATTTTTAACTTTGGTTTGTTGTCTAGTTATAAAGATTCATAATTTTTCTTCTGTCTACCTTTAAGAAATCTTAATTCTCTATGTGTTCATCTTCCATCTTCTTTCAAGGTTAATTTTTTTTTATCCAACTTGTCATTCATTTAGACATTTTTGGAATTAAATAAGCTTAATGAGAGAATAAATATGTCAATATACTAAGCTGAAGACATCTAACAATTATTATCATACTCTGCTGTCAGTGGTGTGAATTAGTCTATGTGTTGTATTCTCTAAATTCAGACCAGTGGTAAAGGCATCCCTTACAGTTGTCATATGTACATACCCTAGTTGGTTTTAAAAGGATATGAAGCAGTTTGTTTCATTTCCCTTGTTCAGAGGAGAATTACCTGGTATTTTGATAAAGGACTTACCTTGTTAAGTGGGATCAAACTTATATACTTCAGTAAAGATTTCCTCTGTGAGAAGCACAATTGGGCGAAAAGAAGTTACTCCCAGGTGGAAACCAGGACATAGAACAAATAAAAAAAATGTAAACAAACCACAGGTGCACAACTCAAATGTATATTAAAATAAAATACAATCATCAAGCAGTCCTTTAGTGAAAGTTGTATAGCAGTTTCTTCTTCCATTGTGTCTTTAGGTTTAAGGTGATCTTTCCGGCACTTTAAAAATTATCCTCTTTGTTTATTTCCTAATTCAGTAATAGCATTGTTCAGATAATTCTCTTTATACCTATTTTTAATAAATCTATTTTTCTGTACAATTCCTTCTTAATCTATAAAATTGGCCTCTTTGGACATTTATTAACCAATTTCTACAGTGATAACTATTAGTCTCTATAAAGCTGTTAAAATTAACCTTTTTAAAAGGTTTTCTATTTTTTTTTTTTTTGTTTAAATAGTTTTTATTGAGGTTTATACTGAAGAGACATACAAATACAGAAGGAAATGATACATAAAAAGAAAAAACAACATCACACACTGAACTTAATGGTGACATAATATACAGTAGTTTCTAATGTCAAGACAATAGTATGTCCCAAGACTAAGCAAACCTCATACATTTTTTACTTTTAGGTACTATAACGTTTCATTAATAATTAATAAACAGTAGAACGTGGTGCAAACACACTTGTCAAAACGTATATTAACATCAAGCTTATGATGAGAAACAGAGAAACTCAGCATATGCATTACATATGTAGGAAAACTTACGTTATATAAGAGGAATAGGAGAAGAGTGATAAAGGATAAAAAACAGATATGATATATCATCAAAGAGTGTTTGTTTGCTCTCTTTTCTCTCAATAAAAATGGTTAGTATACTCTATATTGCTGAGAGAGAGACAATGTTAAAGATAGAGAACATAATTATTTATATAACTGGGTGTTTCCATATAAGGCATAATACTAATAATTGCGGTTATTCACAAGGGAACCGCGCATTGAGTATCTGGTCTAATCATAAAGAACCAGGATACTATACAGTAAGGGGGGGGGGGGGAGGTGGTAAAGTGAAGTATCATATGAAAAATATGTATCCTAGGAACCAAAAGGCTCATTGTGTGTCAGGGAGGAGTTACTTAAATAAATGTAGGAGGAGTAGATAAGCTGTAGTAACACTGGGCACTATCATCGTAGTTATAGTCACATGAACATGTTGGTTAAGTATAGGAGGATAAGAGTGAGCTGAGTTTATCCGCTAGCAGGGAAATTATATGCAACAGAACTATGGGGACAAAAGGCCTTAAGGAATGTAAACATTATATTTTCACGTACTCTCACGACCAGCTTTAAGTGATATAAGACATTTAGGTTGAGCTACAAAAAGGCATAAATTGCCACAACTGGTAAATTCCAATGAGACCATATAAAGTGGACGTTATTGAATATTAAATAATTGGACCATCGGTGTTAGCATGTAGAAGGCAATATTGTATAATTAAATCCTGCACCTGGGCACGGGCCCTATGCCCATCAGCAGGTAGACCAATTAAATTATAAGTTAGATAGGTCCTAATGATACATTGTTCTACGTCTCCAGTATGTTTATCTTAACAGTCCTTTTTAAGGCTATCTATGAATGTGGAATAGTACATGTAAATACTGAAGCAACTACCATAAGGGCCAAGATTAGATCCAAGCTTATAACGTGGCTTGTGATACGTCCAGCTAGGATGTATTATAGAGACCTCTGGAGACCCTTTAACATAAAATATGGGTTGAAGATATGTGGGGAACCCAAGGATATCAACTCCAGAGTTACAAAAGTAATATAAAAACACATACTTTAGCTGTACATGAGTTGGAAACAAACCAATACTCGCCTCCAGTGGTAGAATAAAGCAATTGCATCTCATATAAAGGGATAGTAAATTTAAAGCTCTATTATACAAAGTGGCAGGTTTTCTAGTTTTAATAAAATCATTTTCTATATAAATCTCATGGTCTAGGAACATAATTTGGGTTTTGTTACAGTCCCATGTTAATTTTATTTGCCAATCATTAGAAATTAGATGATTGACATATAACATCAGGTCTTTTTTGCTGCCTTGCAATATGAAAAACAGATCATCTATAAATCTACAATGTGTAACCAATGGGTAACCAGATTCACAACCTGCCATGCTCACCAAAGACAAAAAAAATCTTTCCAATCTGACATGTACAGTTCCGCATAGCCAGGCAGGAACCTACTACCTATTACAGTACCGTTTGAAAATAAAAATTATCACCATACCAAAATAAATTAGTTTCAAGTGTAAGTTGAATGCCCTCTAAAATAAAGGGTATTTTTTTCTCTCAAAGTTTCATCTTTACTTAAAGGGACACTGAACCCACATTTTTTCTTTCATAATTCAGACAGATAATACAATTTTAAACAACACTCCAATTTACTTCTATTATCTAATTTGCTTCCTTCTTTAGATATCCTTTGTTAAAGAAATAGCAATGCCCACGGGTGAGCCAATCATAGGAGGCATCTATGTGCAGCCACCAATCAGAAGCTACTGAGCCTATCTAGATATGCTTTTCAGGAAAGAATATCAAGAGAATGAATCAAATTAGATAATAGAAGTAAATTAGAAAGTGATTTAAAATGGTATTCACTATCTGAATCATGAAAGAAAAAAATTGTGTTTAATGTCCCTTTAAAACATATTGTACTGAAAGGCGGAGCCAGGGCGCGACTAAGATGGTTGCATAATTCCTTAGCTCCGTAATACTGGCTCAATAAAAGAATCGCTGGGGCCTGCAAAACCTCCCTACCAAGCCATAAAACTACTTAGATGGACATATAAAGCAGCAAAGAGAAGGCAGAGAGGGGCAGTAGCCCACTTGCAAAGGTGAACAAGTTTATTTACATCGCCACGCATCAGACACAGCAGGGACTCCGGGCGCCATCTTTGAGGAAAAAGACAGCTTGATCTAGGACTATGCGGTAAGCACAGGCGGCCCTAATAGATAATCAGCGGGGCCATAAAAATTGTGTAAACCGGACAGCCAAACGGACCACAAAATATCCCGGACACCGACAAAAAACCTAATAAATAGGCTCCGTTAGCAAGCACACTAAACCCCTGGTTGAACGCAGCACACCAAAAGCCAACGGGGGAGAATAGTGAAGCTATTCAACACCGGGGACAATATCTGAAACAGGTCACAGCACTAATACTACCCGATCAGCGTAATTATAGAGGTTATCAGAAATCTGAGGAGAAGCTGACTGTGCAGGCTTGAGATCCCTGAAGATTCAAGGTAAATGCAACACATTGCAAGCCCCACATGAACATTTACATTTGCCTTTTAAAAACAGCGCAAATTGGAGATAACTGAATATACATACTCTGTGGAGATAACTTAAAGCACTTAATGATGGCTGCAAGGAAACAGATCAAGCCACTAAAAATCACTAAACACATGTCTGTAAAAGACACCTCAGTCAGCGGCTTTTTCGGCACACAGGCCAGGTTATCACAATCTTCAGACCCTGGTCTCCCAGACACTCCTAATAGAGAGCTTAATTACTCCAGCTCCATCACACCTCCGCAAGAATCATCCACACAAATACCAACCTCCCTATTGACATCCCTAGCCTCGAAGCAAGACATTGCTGAGATAATTAAAACCTGCATGAAAGAGGAAATGGCTGAACTCAAGCAAGAAATACACACCTTAGGATTTCGCATAGAAGCACTTGAGGATAACTCAGACCTAATTAAAGAGGATGTGAATGCCCTTCAAGATCAATCTTCTCTACATTCAACACTCATTGACACCTTGAACGATAAAATTGAGGATCTTGAAAATCGCAGCCGTAGGAAAAACCTACGGATAAGGGGTGTCCCTGAATCTGTCCTCCCAAAGGATCTCCCCACATTTTTACCGGCCCTATTTCAACATCTTACTGGGACTCCAGCTGCGGAAAACATACAATGGGATAGGGCCCACAGGGCATTGCGGCCTAAGCCACCAGATACAGCCCCGCCACGGGACATAATAATAAAATTCCGCCAATTCAGAGAGAAAGAAGAGCTGTTGAATTGCTCTAGAAAGAACCAACCGGTACGCTTTAGAGGCACTGTCCTGCAATTTTACACTGACCTCTCCACACGCACGCTTCAAAGACGCCGCGAACTTGGCCCTCTTACAACTCTCCTGAGACAAAAGAGGATTTTATACAGATGGGGATTCCCATTCCATTTATATGTCCTGCACGAGAACCAGAAACTTTCTTGTAGAACATTAGAAGACATCCCAAACTTCTGCAGGGCATTGGATCTAGACCCCCCTAACTGTGAGACACAAACACCAATGCCAAATGACAGGGATAAGAGACTACCCCCACAGCCAAAAGAAAAGTGGCACCGGATCCAACACACCAAAAAAGACCAAACTCAAGCACAGCTCTCATCACCGCCAAAGAAAAAGGCAGCCATGACCTTCTCAGCAACACAGGCCAAGCAGAAATTACAGATGGAAAACTGATAACCTTATCTTACCAGAATCTGACCTTAGTCACCCATCTTAGAACATTTACACCTCTACTTAAGGTCTTCTTTTTTCACCTTGACATTCCAATTGGCGTAGGATGGTAAGCTAAGGAAAGACATTTACCTTTTTGAGTATTGTTCGGGAGGGAGGCAGGGAAACCAGCGATAGGAAAAATGCTTTAAATTAAATCATTTGATGAGCCAGTTACCACATCTCACCACCTATCTGGTCAAGCTGATTGTGACTTTTCCTAATACCCAGGTCACAATGCACGTACTTTGTGCTCCCGAAAGCTCTTTGGGAAGCTTGATCGGCCTGATGGTCAGTTTTTTTTTGTTGTTTTTTTCATTGTTAATGTTTTATTTGTTGTTGAAAAGCCATGAAGCACATTTGTTGATGTTTTATCTAATGTTGAATTGTTATGAAGTACACCGTTTTCCTATCCCAAGATCAGAAAGAGTCTTAAATTTTGCCTGCAAATACAATAAGCAACAAATAAATGGATCCAAACACTAGGGACAAACACTTATTCCTCATAACCCAAAATGTAAAGGGCTTTAATTCGCCTCAGAAAAGATCTCTGGCCCTTACAGATCTGCATAAAAAAAAAGGGGACGTCCTATTTTTACAAGAGACTCATTTTCAAAAATCCAAAGAACCCAAATATCTAGGCCCCTTATACACACAACATTTTCACAGCTCATCAGATCTGAAAAAAAATGGGGTGAGCATCCTGATCAGTAAACACATCCCTTTTACACCATTGCAAACGCATACAGATTCAGAGGGCAGATTCCTATGTGTCTTTGGACTGCTTTATGGCACCCCAACCACACTAATAAACCTTTATGCTCCCAATACTAAGCAGTTACCATTTTTTTAAAAATGTTTCCAACAAATCTTACAATTTTCAAAAGGCACAATCATATTAGGAGGTGACTTTAACACTCCCCTCCAACCAGACATAGACAGCTCAAACCCCCGCCCCAACACATTAAGAAGCACTACTAGGTATTTATGGAAAAGAATGCGAGACCAAAATTTGTATGATATTTGGAGACTACTAAACCCCTCTAGAAGGGACTACACGTTCTTTTCCTCTCCCCACAAATCCTATAGCAGAATTGATTACTTTTTGCTAAATCAAAAGGGCTTATCTGCCGTCTCAACCGTCAAAATCTCACACACTGTATGGTCCACTCGGCAGTAATACTGCAATTCAAGTGGCCTACAGCACCATCAAACACTTACCTTTGGAAACTAGAGGATAACTTACTAACAGCCCCAGAGTTCATAACCAAGATAGAAAAATTAATACCGGAATATTTTCAGTTTAACTCGCAGCCACATTCAAACCCCTTTGTAGTCTGGGAAGCACACAAATGTTACATCAGGGGGGAATTTATTAAGAGACAATCCCACCTTAAAAAGCTTGCTAGACACCACTACCAACAATTAACTGACACTCTTTCTAAGATAGAATACGAGCACAAAATTAACCCCAATGACCAACAACTGCAAACCAAATTAGAAGAGGCAAGACAAGCAGTCCAGAACCTCCTATTAAAGGAATGCAACCGCATAGCATTAAACACTAGGCAAAAGTTTTATTTCGAAAATAACAGAGCGGGGAAATTATTAGCCAGGGCGTTAAAACTTAAAAAATTAAAGAACTTTGTACTCGAGCTAAAAACTCCGAATAATGGTAAGGTACACTCTACACCAGACATTCTCACTCAGTTCCATACATATTACTCCAAGCTATATAACCTGAAAGCCAATTCCACACAAATCAACAGCAGTCAAGAGGGAAAACACTACCTACAAAACTCCCGGTTACCAAAAATCTCAAGGTCACAGGAACGCGACCTAGAGACCCCGATCACCCCAACAGAAATTTCAGAAGCACTCAAACAGATGCCGATAGGAAAAAGCCCAGGCCCAGACGGGTTCACTGTACAATATTACAAAAAATTTCTCCCATTGCTACTACCGCACTTATGCTCTATATTCAATCACACTGACCATGAAAACCCTTTTCCACCTTTTATGCTAGACGCATATATAACGGTTTTACCAAAACCAGGGAAGACACCAGACACACCAGCCAATTTTAGACCCATCTCACTTCTGAATGTTGATATCAAAATTTATGCAAAAATTTTGGCCAACAGAATTAATAAACTACTCCCCCAAATAATTAATTTCAACCAAGTAGGTTTTGTCCCCCATAGGGAAGCCAGGGACAATACCATTAAAGTATTAAACCTATTAGAATATTCCCAGACCCACAAAATTCCTACAATGTTTTTGGCCATAGACGCAGAAAAAGCCTTTGATAGGCTAGATTGGCAATTTCTAAAAGACACTATGTTACAATTTGGCTTCAGCCAACCGTTTGTAGGCAAAATATTCTCTCTATATAACGCACCTAGGGCCAGAATTAAGGCAAATGACTCATTATCAGAACCCGTCTTAATCAATAACGGCACGAGACAAGGCTGTCCGCTATCACCCCTTCTGTTTATCATGGCCATGGAAGTACTTGCCCACAACATTAGGAACAATAAAAATATCACGGGCCTAGATATAGGACAAAAACAATACAAAATATCCCTTTATGCGGACGATGTCCTTCTCTCACTAACTAACCCCGATATATCTTTACCTGCCTTTATGGAGGAAGTATCGAGGTATAGCACACACTCTAACTTTAAAATAAACCCTTCCAAGTCAGAATTTCTAGGAATAGCGATGGAACACCACAAGATACAAACAATAAGCACAAAATACCAATTTACCCCGCAACATTCCACACTAAAATATTTGGGAATACAACTTGCGAAAAACAAGGGAGCCCTCTTCACACATAACTATCAGAATATGCTCAAATTAATACAAACAGAGTTAACCAATTGGCAGCATAAACCCCTATCCTGGTTAGGCAGAATCCATGCCTACAAAATGAGCATATTACCACGCTTCTTATATCTGTTCCAAACAATACCAATACAACCACCAACTAATTACATAACCATGATACAAAATATAGCCAACACCTTCATATGGGGCCAAAAAATGCCACGAATCTCAAAAAACACGTTATATCGTAACCGTACTAATGGAGGTCTAGGTGTTCCTAATCTCAAATACTACACACAAGCAGCACAGCTAACTCGAATAGTGGATTGGTGTAAAAACGGGGAGAGTAAGGAATGGGTAATTCTTGAACACGATTTATTAGGTACAAGCAGCCTGGGTAGTGCCTGTTGGCTGCCCACACAGCTGAGATATTTCACTTACCCCATTCCCGTTCTAATCCAAGACACACTCTCAACATGGGACAAACTTATATCAACACAAAAGGGAATGTCGTCAGTCCCCTCCCCGTTAACCCCACTCCTACATAATCCCAAATTTCCAATATACCTAGATACTTCCACAGGCAAACCTTACAACATCCATTCACACCTACCGTGCTACACGATACAGGACAACGGAAAACTCCTATCTAAAACATCGCTTTTAGAGAAAAACATTTCCCTGTTTAGCAGATGGTTTGAATATTTACAGCTCACACATTTCATCCAACACAATAAAAGTAGAGACCAATTAGTCAGGAATTTAACGCCTTTTGAGACTTTGTGCTGGACACAAACACCTATGAGAGGATCCCTCTCTTTAATATATAAAAATCTAATTGCCATACACTCCAATAGCCTCCCAGCCTACACGGGATCATGGGAAGCAGAATTAGGTCGGGAAATCTCACCAAAAGATTGGGACATAATATTTATACAAATGGGTAGATCACCCTCCTCAATGTCTATAACCGAGACAAACATGAAAATCTTATGTCGATGGTACCTACACCCATGCAGACTAGCTAAAATATATCCACAAGCAGACCCCATGTGCTGGAGAGGTTGCGGTCAACAGGGGACCCTAGCCCACATTTGGTGGGGTTGCACGATACTCCAAACATACTGGAAAGAGGTACACAGAGAAACAGAAATAGCCCTAAACCTCAAGATCCCATTCGACCCTTTGGTCCTACTGTTTAATAAACCCCTAAACTGAAATGTAAATATAAATTAATGTTACTCTATATAATGCTTAGTGGAGCCAAACAACTAATACCTCGTTATTGGAAATCCCCTCAAATACCCACAACACAAAGCTGGAAGCAAAACGTGACCAGAATACTAGGGCTTGAGAAATATCACTATCAAAAGACAGGTAGACTAGATTTCTACCATGCAATGCTCTTATTTTGGGAAGAATATGTTCATCTGGCATAAAGGCCTAGAAATTAAATTACAACATAGTAGTTGGATCCAGACATTCTAAAAAGTTAAAACCCTTTAAAAATAGTTGCAGACCTCGATCTTGGGATTGATATTGATACTTACATTAATGTAATATTACTTAATCAATGATAATTTATAAGGATGTGTACTTTCACTTTCTGTACCTTCATTTGTTTTCTGTTTTCTGGATAACGTGTCAATTTAAACACCCTACACAGTTATAAAGTGTAATCCATGCCAGTTTTACGGCATGAAAGGAAACTGAGAGACAATGTGACGAATATATTACCGTAGGTCGGTACAACTGTAACAACTGACCCACATCAGGTTAGATAAAGCTTTGCACCCTCTAATGGTTTCATGTAAGAAATATGTGATGTGAACTGTAAAAACATTACTTATGTTTTTTCTTTTTTATTTGCTGTTAATTCTATTATTTTTCAATAAAGCATTTTAAAACTAAAAAAAAAAAAAAAAAAAAAAAAAAAAAACATATTGTACTGCCTTAAAACCTTTAGTTTTTTCAATATTAGTATATAATGAAGTTATATCGGCCGTTACAAGCCAATAGTCTTTTTTCTATTGCAACTCTTGTAAATCCAATTTTACATTTAGGGTATCTTTCAAATAAGCTTTAGTCTTAAAGTGAAGGTAAACTTTGATGAATGAAAGCCTGTTTTTTAAAAAATACTATTAAAAACTTGGGCACTTTCATTCATCAAAGTTTAGAAAGCAGCCGTTTTGATTAAAAACTTATCTTTGTTTTTTTGACAGCCAGAGCAGCTTCCCCCATCCGGAGATCTTTTCTTCACACATCATCAATGACTAATCCAGTTTCCTCCAATCATGGCTTTCCCCCCAGGGTAGTCATTGCCTGAGGCCATGCCGTGATTGGAGGAAGCTGGATTAGTCATTGATGACGTGTGAATAGAGGATCGCCGGGTGGGGGAAGCTGCTCTGGCTGTGAAAAAAACAAAGGTACGTTTTTTTAATCAAAATGGCTGCTTTCTAAACTTTGATGAATAAAAGTGTCCCTGCTTTTAATAGTATTTTTAAAAAATGGGCTTTCATTCATCAAAGTTTACCTTCACTTTAACACCATAAGGATGAAGGAATTGATCTATGTACATTAAGAGATTACTTGTCAGAGAACCCACTTCAGAGATGATAGGTCTTCCGGGTGGGTCCTCTAAACATTTATGTATTTTAGGTAGGACATAAAATGTTGACATTTTTTAAATCTTATATTTAAAAAAAAAAATCAAATAATTTTTTATTTAAAATTCCATCTTCTAATCCTTTATTCAAATATTGATCTAACTTTTTCTAATATTCTTGCAAAATGTTAGATTTTAATAATGTGTATGCATACTCATCATTTAACTGTTTAAGACACTCCTCATCATATTAGGTTTTATCCATTATTACAACTCTGCCACCCTTATTGGAGGGCTTTATCACTATCCCTTTGTAACTCTGTAACTCCTCTAATGCTTTTCTTTCCTTTTAATCCAATTTTAATTTATAACTCTGCTTGATCTTACCAATATCATAATTAACAAGCTCTAAAAACATTTCCATAGGAGTTGATTTTAAAGGGACAGTTTACTACAGAATGTTTATTGTTTTAAAAGATAGATAATCCCTTTATTAACCATTCCCCAGTTTTGCATAACCAACACAGTTATATTAATATACTTTTTACCTCTGTGATTACCTTGTAGCAAAGCCTCTGCAGACTGCCCCTTTATCTCAGTGCTTTTGACAGATTTGCATTTAAGCCAATAAGTGCTGACTAAATAAAATTAATAAATGGCATTATCTGTTGAAAAAACACAGATACAAAGAAAAAAAGGTTTTTATAAAATGATTAATAGCCACTAGGGGGTGTTAGTGTGCAATAAGATATGGGTGTATTCCTGCCTTTCTGTAAGGGTATAAATATTGTATGTATACATGCAGACATGACAAAGGACTTGGTTTAGGTCCGAAATGTTGTTTTTTGTACTTTGGACCATAAATTTATAATAAAGGTCAATTTTTAATGGATACAAGGCTGGAGTAACTTTGTTTATTGAAGATTCATTCTACAAGGAGGTGGCTGATCCTGTACTCCGTGCCTAGGAACAAATTAAGTGGTGCTGTTCCTTATATTTTGAATCTAAAACAAATTCCTCATTATGAGAACTAAGAACTTTAAATGAGTTATTGGTTTGAGTTTGAAATCAGTTTTCTTCAAACCTTTTACTCCATCTGTAACCATTTTCTTTCTGTTCTTTCTTCTGTTTTCTTATAACTATTTCCCAGTCATCCTTACCTTTCTTTATAATGTCCTTAAAATTTCCTTTTCTAGCAGTTTTATATTCAGACCATTGATTGATTTTCCTATCAGAATCGGCACTGTTATATCTTTTACTTGATATATTATTGTATTCTTTCATATTATCCTTTTTATACTTCCCTTTAAATTCTTTATTTTTCCATTGTCTAAAAATATTATTATCCTTCCTTTCTGTTTTCATATTTGGGTTAGAGGGATTAAGTGGATTTCTCTTAGTGTAGTTTCTTTCCTTCCTTTCTAAATAGTCCTTCCTGTCTCTTTGGTATTTCTTTCTTTTAATCATCTTAATTTCTGTTTTCACCTTAGGTTCTTTTTAATCCCTCTACTATTTTCTCTATATTTAATTGTTTCTTCTCATGGTATTAGTTGTTCTTCGATACCTTTAATTTCTTCATCAATATTATCTAATTTTTTTTCATTTCATTAATAGTTTTTTTCCTTTCATTAACTTTTCTTTCATGATTCGGATAGAGAATACCACTTTAAACAACATTCTAATTTATTTCTATTATCTAATTTGCATCATTCTTTAGGAATCCTTTGTTGATGGATGAGCCAATCACAGAAAGCATTTATGTGCGGCCACCAATCAGCAGATACTTAGCCTATTTAGAGATGCCTTTCAACAAAGGATATCAAGAGAATTAATCAAATTAGCTAATATCAGCAAATGTGAAAGTTGTTTAAATTTGCATGCTCTTTCTAAATCGTGAAAGAAAAAAAACTGGGTTTCATGTCCCTTTCATTTTAATATTCTTTTAAATATGCTTCCAATGTGATAACTTCCAAATCGTACTTGGCATCTTTTGTATAACAATTAACCTCAGTAGGCTTTATGAAAGCAGTATTTGTAGCAATGTTATACATTGTTGCAAACACTACTACCATAGAGTGCTAAAGACACATGCAGGAGGCCCTCTGAACCTACCTATGGTTATTGTTAAACAAAGGACACCAAGAAAACAAAGCAAATCTGATAACAGAAGTAAATTGGAAGGTTTAAAATGTTATGCTCTGTCTGAATTGTGAAATTTTAGCTTACTGCCTCTTTAAGAACGTGACTAGGCATAAAATGTTTGGATTTTTATGGAAATTTACATGCAAAAAATAAAATAATACATGAAAAATATAATTTTTTTAAATATTGGTAGTCAAAGTTAAGAAAGAAACATTCTACTGAAATAGTAAAAAAAAAATAAAAAAAAATATCCCCATATATATATATATATTTTTTTTTTAAAGGTTTAAAAAGATATTTTTACCATTTTGTGCTGTTTCAAGTCAGTGCAAAAAATTTCCAGCCAATTAGAATTAATTAATTTTAGAACAATATATGTTTGTGGTATTAAAGGGACAGTAAAGTCAAATTCAACATTATGGTGCTTATTTATGTAAGTGCGAGGGAACATGATACAATGTAACGTATCATGTCTACCGCACATCGATAAATGCTGACAGCATACGCTGCCGGCATTTATCATTACACAAGCAGTTCTTGTGAACTGCTGGTGCAATGTCGCCCCCTGCAGATTCGCAGCCTATCAGCCGCTAGCAGGGGGTGTCAATCAGCCCAATCATATAGGATCAAGCGGATTGAAGACCACGGCCTCAGAGCAGGCGGACAAGTTATGGGGCAGCTGACTTTAAACCACTGCTTCATAACTTCTGTTTCTGGCGAGCCTGAAGGCTCGCGCGGAAACAGGGGCATCCATTCGGAGCTTGGTCATTCTTCCCCTTAGAATTCAAATGGAATAAGCAATTTTTAACAACTTTCCAAATGGCTTTTATTATCAAATTTGCTTTGTCCTCTTGGTATCTTTTACTGAAGAGTAAACCTAAGCAGGCTGATAGGATCTCAGGAGGGTGCACGTGTCTTTAGCACTTTTATGGCAACAGTGTTTGCAACTATGTATTACATTGCTACAAACATTATTGCAAACACTGCTACCCGATGGCTAAAGACACGTGCATGCTCCTGAGCTCACCTAGGATTACATTACTCTTCATTTAAAGGGACATGAAACCCAATTTTTTTCTATCATGATTCAGATAGAGAATACCATTTTTTAAAAAGTTTATAATTTACTTCTCTTATCAAATTTATATAGTTCTCATGTTATTCTTTGTTGAAGAGATATCTAGGTAGGTAGGGGGCACATGTCGTGCACTACATGACAGGAAATAGTGCTGCCATCTAGTGCTCTTGCTAATGTATAGCATTGTTGCAAATCTGCTGCCATATCGTAATGCAGACACGTGCACACTCCTGAACTTACATTCCTGCCTTTCAACAACGGATAACAAGAAAACAAAGAACATTTTATAATATAAGTAGATTAGATTTTTTTTTTTAAATTGTACGTTCTATTTGAATCATGAAAGACAAATTTTCGGTTTCATGTCGCTTTAAGTAGAATTTTAATTTCGCTGTCCCTTTAAACATTAACATAGATGCCGTCAGTATAATTAGTTATATCTAAATATCTTGTATGCAGGAAAACTGAAGGAACAGTGAACAAGAGTAATCTTCTAATGTAAGCTAAGAATACCCAGGCTCGGATAGTACCATAAATAATGACTGTGTATGCCCTGCACACAGTCCTGTATACAGTCACCGTTAGTCAGCCCCGCGATTACATAAAATGTCCTTGGCATTCACTGACAATGATCGTCTGGCTACATCCTTTAAACTCCTTTGTTATCAGAGTCTTCAGAGTATTACAATATTTATAATACAACTCAGGAAATTCCAAAGAGTCAAATGTTTGGAAACTATTATCCGGATCTCTTAAGGTGCACAATTTGTCTCTCGTGAGTAAAAAATTATGCACGAAAGATTTTATAGGAACTGATGAGAATGATCTCACGAAAGGGTAAAGTAACTTGTTAGTGAATCTAGGCTGAATACTACTCTTTAGTTTATATTTTATAAGCCACTCGTTGCGCTGTGAACTAAATTTGTATTGTTTTAAATTAAACATTATAGTTACTTATCTGAAATAGGACTTACTTATTGTTTTTAAAGGGACATTAAAGGACAGTAAAGTCACAATTAGACATTTATGATTTAGATAGAGAATACAATTTTAAACAACTTTCCAGTTTACTTCTATTATTTAATTTGCTTCCTTCTCATGTTATCCTTTGCTGTAAGATTTATCTAGGTAAGCTCAGAAGCAGCAAAGAACCTAGGTTTTAGCTGCTGATTGGTGGCTGCATATATATACTGATTGTCATTGGCTCACCAATGTGTTCAGTTAGAAACCAGTAGTGCAAGCCTGCTCCTTCAACAAATGATACCAAGAGAATTAAGCAAATTTGATAATAGAAGTAAAATGTAAAGTCGTTTAAAATTGTACGCTCTACCTAAATCATGAAAGAAATTTTTGGGGTTTTATGTCCCTTTAAACATTAAGGGCTATATTAAGAGTGGAGCAGTAGTTCGCGCTCCCGCTCATGTCTTAACTCCACTTTTTAACTTTTTTCACGCGTCGTGTTGCGCATGTATTACAAGTTAAAAATGAAAATGTTTAGCTCGTTAGCTAATCCGAAGTGTTTAAATAGCCGGACTTGGAATATTATGACCGCGTTAACGTATTTCCCCATAGACTTTAATAGAAAGGTGGGGGAAAAAACTAACACCCTTTAGTCGCGCACAAACTGATTGCTCCTTAAGCAATCAGTGTTGACGAGTTGCACTGCCTGCTTTCTACCACTCAAGTCCATATCAGGAGCGATGCTACAACAGTTTAAAACTTGAGAGGCCGTGTCTCTGTTCCACGGCATACATTTTGGTAAGATCGTTTCATTTTTTATACATGTATGATAACGCAAGAAGACAGGGTCACAGTGTGACTTCGTTTATCTGTATAGAATCAAGGGTTAATATCCCCGGAAGGGGATTATTGAACAGGGGGGATTTATACATGATTGCTTTATTGTGTTTTTTGCCGTGACATGTGTGAGATGTGGATCTGGCAATGTGTGAACAGTCAGGTTCTTCTTTCATTTTGATTAACTGCACAGCCTGTTTAGTTTGGCCCGGTTTTTCTCGGCTGCAGGGGTGATCCTGCATAGCACTCCATGTGACCGGGTGTGGCCTCATTATCTTCCTTTTTCCTGACCGTCGGTTGCAGGAGACGAAGCTGTTTTTCTGTGGGCTTGGGTCATAGGAGGTGGTGAGTGCCACGGCCATTGGGTATAAAGGTGCCATTTATTTATTTTTCTATAGTCCATATAAAAGGCGCAAGCTATGGAGGACTCTGATGTGTTAGAGGGTACTCCCTCTTTGCCTAAATGTTTAGTACCACTGAGTCGTCCACCTCTGAGGGGTCTCCGTCCCATGAGGTACGTTCCCTACAATCATCTCTGATTACACATGCAGCTCCCCAGTGCACTACTAATCCACCTGCTGAAGGGGCCCTGTAGCCACCAGATTTTGCTGATCAGTTGCAAAGGGCGGTGTCTGCGGCCTTCAGTGCTTTACCTCGCCCTGCTAAGCGCAAGCGAAAGGTTAAACATTGCTATCCTTCCCAGGGGCCATCTACTCCGTTGGATGTATCTGAGACTAGATTATCCGCTGATGAAGAGGACGCCAATACTTCGGAGGACTCTTTCTCTGGGTCGGAATCTGTGGCCTCTAAACCTTCGGCTGCAGAGGAACCAGACTTTAGGTTTAGGATTGAGCACTTACACTTTTTATTAAAGGAGGTGTTGGCTACTCTAGAGGTTCTGAAACCGAAGTTACCCAAGGAACCTTCTATTCCTAAGCTTGATAGAGTTTACGAGGACAGGGTTGTGCCCCAGACTTTTCTGGTTCCCGTAAAGATGGCAAATATTATTAAGAACGAATGGGAAAGACTTGGATCTTTTTTCTCCCCTTCTTCTTCGTGTAATAAATTGTTCCCGGTTCCTAACTCTACAGCTAGAATTGTGGGGGTCTGTCCCTAAGCTGGATGCTCGCTAAGCGCACCACTATCCCACTCGAGGACAGTTCGTCATTTAAGGAGCCCATGGATAAGAAATTAGAGACCCTGTTAAGAAAGATGTTTCAGCACACAGGGTTCTTATTTCACCCTGCAGCAGCAGTCACTGCGGTGGCGGGAGCGGCTACCTATTGGTGTGACTCTCTGTCAGATATGATTGAGGTGGAAACTCCCCTCAATGAGATACAGGAAAGAATTAAGGCCCTAAGGGTAGCTAATTTGTTTATCTGTGAAGCAAATATGCAGATAATTCACTTGAATGCCAAGACATCAGGCTTTTCTGTTCTGGCACGGAGGGCACTATGGTTGAAGTCATGGTCTGCTGACATGATGTCCAAATCTAGATTGCTCTCCCTTACATTCAAGGGGAAGGTTCTTTTTGGTCCAGGCCTGGACTCTATCATATCCACGGTCACTGGGGGCAAGGGTGCCTTCTACCGCAGGATAAGAAGAATAAGTCTAAGGATCCTAATTTGTGTCCCTTTCGTTTGGATAAGTCCCAACGACAGCAGCCTGTCGCAAAGCCTGAGCAGTCTAGAGGATCTTGGAAAACATCTCAGTCTTGAAATAAAGCCAAGCAGAACAAGAAGCCAGAAGGGGCGCACTGCGATCCGTCTCTGGATCACGTAGGGGGGCAGACTATCTCTTTTCACGGAGGCTTGGGTGTGAAACGTGCAGGATCCTTGGGTTCTGGAAGTCATTGCCCAGGGTTAAAGAATAGGTTTCAAATCTCACCCTCCCAGGGGCAGATTCCTCTTGTCAAATCTATCATCAAAACCAGAGAAATGAGATGCCTTTCTAGAGTGCGTGAGGGATCTCTCCTCTCTAGGAGTAATTGTACCAGTACCTCTAGCAGAAAGAGGTCTAGGGTGCTATTCAAACCTTTTCGTGGTCCCAAAGAAGGAGGGTACTTTTCGCCCGATTCTAGACCTAAAGTGGTTAAACAAGTTTATGTCGGTTCCATCGTTCAAGATGGAGACAATAACGTCTATTCTGCCCCTAGTTCAAGAAGGACAGTTCATGATTGTGATAGACTTGAAGGACGCTTACCTTCATGTGCCAATACACAAGGATCACTTCAAGTTCCTAAGCTTTGCCTTTCTGGACCAGCACTTCCAGTTTGTAGCTCTTCCCTTCGGTCTGGCTACTGCTCCAAGAGTCTTTACAAAGGTTGTGGGAGCTCTGATCATGGTGGCGAGAACCAGAGGTATTGCAGTAGCACCTTATCTGGACGACATCCTGGTCCAAGCTCCGTCCTGCCGGTTGGCAGAGGATCATTTGAGAGCTCTTCTACTTCTTCTTCAATCTCATGGATAGAATATAAACTCAGGAAAGAGTTCTCTGGTTCCCAGTACCAGAGTGGAGTTCCTGGGCACGATAATAGACTCCATATCCTTGAAGATATTCCTGACAGACCAGAGACATTTCAAAATTGCCTCCAGCTGTCTTGCCCTTCAGAACTCTTCAAGGCCATCTGTGGCCCGGTGTATGGAGGTGATTGGGCTAATGGCATAGATGTCATTACATACACCAGGTTCCATCTCAGACCTCTTCAGTTGTGCATGCTGAGGCAATGGAACGGTGATCACTTGGATCTTTCCACCGTTACCACTTCTACCTCGAGTAGTGGCCTGCATCAAGCAGGAGCAAGGTTCGACTATTCTGATTGCTCCGCCATGGCTGCGAAGGATGTGGTTTGTGGATCTGGTGGGGATGTCATTGTCTCCTCCATGGAGGTTGCCGTGTCACAGAGATCTGCTGGTACAGGGTCCCTTTGTGCATCAAAATTCACTGAGGCTGACTGCGTGGAGATGTAACGCTTAGTCCTAGCCAGGAGAGGGTTTTATGAGAGTGTAATTGAGATTCTCATTCAATCCAGGAAATCTGGTCACCCAACGCATCTATCATAAGGTGTGGAGGACCTACTTACTCTTGTGTGAGGCTCGTGGGTATCCCTGGCATAAGGTCAAGGTATCCAGGATCCTTTCCTTCCTCCAGGTTGGTTTGGAGAAGAGACTTGCTGCCAGTTCCTTAAAGGGACAGATTTTGGATCTATCTGTGTTGTTACACAAGAAGCTCGCTGAGCTTCCTGATTTACAGTCTTTTGTTCAGGCTCTGTCCAGGATCAGACCTGTATTTAGACATAATGCTCCTCCTTGGAGTTTGAATTTGGTTCTTAGGGTTTTGCAGAGGGCTTCGTTTGAGCCTATGCATTTGCTTGACATTAAATTAATGTCTTGGAAGGTTCTATTTCTACTGGCTGTTGCTTCAGCATGCAGAGTCTTTGAGTTGGCAGCCTTGCAATGTGAGCCTCCTTACCTGGTTTTTCATGTTGATAAGGCTGTCCTTCGCACTGGGTTGGGATTTCTCCCTAAGGTTGTATCTGATCGCAACATCAATCAGGAGATTGTAGTTCCTTCCTTGTGTCTTCGAAGGAACGGTTACTTTATAATTTGGATGTGGTTCAAGCTTTGAAATTCTATCTTCAGGCTACGAAGGATTTCAGACAGACTTCAGCATTGTTTGTTGTCTATTCGGGGAAGTGCAAAAGGCAGGAGGCTTCTTCCACTTCCCTATCTTTTCGGCTGAGGAGCATGATTCGCTTGGCTTATGAGACAGTGGGACATAAGCCTCCTCAGAGGATTACGGCTCACTCAACTAGAGCTGTGGCTTCTTCTTGGGCCTTCAGGAATGAGGCCTCTATGGAGCAGATTAGTATGGTGGCTACTTGGTCCTCCTTACATACTTTTTCAAAGTTTTACAAATTTGACGTGTTTGCTTCGGTGGAAGCAGCTTTTGGGGAAAGGTCTTGCAGGCTGTGGTGCCCTCAGAATAGGGTCCGCCTCTCTTTTACCATCCCGTTTTTTTTATTCTGTGTCCTCTAGAGCTTGGGTATTTGTTTCCCACAAGTAATGAATGAAGCCATGGACTCTCCTCTTATTAAGATAGAAAACATAAATTATGCTTACCTGATAATTTAATTTCCATCTGTATGAGTAGAGTCCACAGCTCCCGCCCGGTTCTCCATTGGGCGGACCTAAATTGCTTTTGTTTTTCTTCTGGCACCATTATACTCTGATATCTCTCCTACTGTTCCTTGTTCCCTTGGCAGAATGACTCGGGTATGAGGGGAGTGGGGGAGGTATTTAAGCCTTTGGCTGGGGTGTCTTTGCCTCTTCCTGGTGGCCAGGTTCTGTATTTCCCACAAGTAATGAATGAAGCTGTGGACTCTCCTCATACAGATGGAAATTAAATTATTAGGTAAGCATAATTTATGTCTTTTCAGCGGCATATGCACATATGTTGAGACAGCCTGTGCACCAGTATTCAAGCTCCAAGCCTGATGATCAAAAAAACTCGCCAACATGAAGAGAAATCTCGCCAGATCTTTGGGGGTTATTTTTTAGTATTATTTTGCAATGTAGATGTCTCTCCCTCACATCCAGAACTCTGCAAAGAGAGATAAACAACTCTTTCACGGTACTGACGAGACGTATTAGATCATCTCGCCAGAGTGGAGAGGTTTAGATCACAGCCCCTCAGAGAGCTGTCAGTTGTGTATATTGCACCTGGGAAGACTTAATTTGTGTCATACAAGCCACTGATGTCTCTCTGAATAATGGTGCATGGGGTCTTACATCATATGTGTGTATGCCGCTGAAAGGAAGTATAATGCAAAAAGGTTTCTAATTAAAATTGAAATGCACCCATGCAAATTTCAATTTTGACCTTTCTATACCTTTAATGTAGGGTTGCCACTTCGGCCATGTTTTCCTGGACACTTATGAGTTACACATGCTGCAGGGTGTGCAGGGAGGAACATGAATAGTGCTGTCCAGGGGCTTTATTTATGTGGTGTCCAGCAGCACAATGCATGTTCCCCTATGCACACCCTGCAGCATGTGTAACTCATAAGTGTCCAGGAAAACATGGCAATGTGGCATCTATTTTTAGGGCACAGCCATTTTGAACATGAATTTAAAATTGAGCAAGGGCCATAATTTTAGATAGCAACACTAAAATGCAATTGTGAATAAACTTTCTGATAATAATTTAGTTATGGACATTAGCTCAAAATAAACCTGCCAACAGACTAAAATATTATTTTCAAAATGCAATTGAATTAGTTAAATCCAAAAGCATGCAAACAGCTGGATTTGAATATTAGGGCCCCCACCTCATAATGAAACAATCAGGAAATACAACTTCTGCAGCTCTAATTGGTGGACAGAATTAAAAGAAAAATGTGGATACTTTTCTCTAATGCCCCCAATTGGTTGATTATGATATTACCCTTGTCCTAAATCTGCATTTTTTTAATTAATTAAATTAAAGCGACAGTAATTTTAAACATTTGACTTCTATTATCAAACTGTCTTTGTTCTCTTGATATCATTTGTTGAAGAGTATACTTAAGAGCAGCAATGCACTACTGGAAGCTAACTGGACATATCTGGTGAGCCAAGGTTAAAGGGACACTGAACCCAATTTTTTTCTTTCATGATTCAGATAGAGCATGCAAATTTAAGCAACTTTCTAATTTACTCCTATTATCAATTTTTCTTCGTTCTCTTGCTTTATTTTAAAAAGAAGGCAACTAAGCTAGTTTTTTGGTTCAGGACCATGGAAAGCACTTGTTTATTGGTGGGTGAATTTATCCACAAATCAGCAAGAACAACACAGTGTGTTTATTAAAAATGGGCCGGCATCTAAACGTACATTCTTGCATTTCAAATAAAGATACCAGGAGAATGAAGACAATTTGAGAATAAAGTAAATTAGAAAGTTGCTTAAAATTGCATGCTCTATCTGAATCACAAAAGAAAAAAATTGGGTTTAGTGTCCCTTTAAGAGGCGTATATGTGCAGCCACCAATCACCAGCTGAATCCTAGCAGTGCATTGCTGCCTCTGAGCCTACCTAAGTATCCTCTTTAACAAAGAAAGTTTGATAATCAAAGTAAAATTAAAAGTTGTTTAAAATGACATACTCTATCTGAATCATACAAGTTACTGTCCCATTAACTTTAATTAATTAATTAATTAATTTACTTTAATTAGCAAATGTTTACTTGTTTATTTCCACACAAGAGACTTACTTTTTTGCTGTAGAAATTATATGCAATTTCTATATTTTTTTGTTAGGGAAATGGTGACCAAACCTCACTTTTATCTCACTCCTCTGTGTCCTGAGCCCAGATGACAGGATGTGCCCTATACATGCACATCCTCTGCCTGGCTATTTAAATCTTGTAGATAAACTCTTGGCAACTTAAATACAAGAATAGTAATAAACCAGACTTTCTATGCAAAACAAACAATATTTAATACTGAGCCTATTTTTATACATTTGTACAAATATTGTTCATAAACTAGAACTAAAAAATGGTTGTGTATATCTGGCTGATTTTAAATTAATTGTATTACACTTATTATTATTAGCAATACTACTAGAAATGTAAACCATTTTATTTTCACTTATAATAGTTTCTGTATTCAGGAATTAAGGGTAGGGACATGAAACTCAAGTTAAACTTTCTTGATTAAAATGCAGCATGCAATTTTTCAAATTTTGTTGTTTGCTGATGATACAAACATTTGTAAATTTGTAACAGAGTTGATGTTCCAGGAGGAGTTGATCAAATGAACAGTGATATTAAAAAACTAGAGGACTGGTCAAATAAATGGCACCTGAAATGTAATATTACCAAGAGCAAAATTATGCATATAGGATTTAAAAACCAAAGAACAATTATAGTCTCATTGGTACATTACTCACTGTAACTAAAGAAGAAAGGGACTTGGGAATTATTATTATTTCAGATGATTTAAAATTGTGTACACAATGCAGCAGTGCAGTCAGTAATGATAGAAACCTTCAAATATATGAAGGGACGTAAAGGGACACTAAACCCAAATTTTTTTCTTTCATGATTCAGATAGAGCATTAAATTTTAAGCAACTTTCTAATTTACTCCTTTTATCATTTTTTCTTTGTTCTCTTGCTATCTTTATTTTAAAAGCAGGAATGTAAATCTTAGTAGCCAGCCCATTTTAGGTTCAGCACCATGGATAGGGCTTGCTTATTGGAGGCTTACATTTACCCACCAATAAGCAAGCATAACCCAGGTTCTCAACCAAAAATGGGCCGGCTCCTATGCATCACATTCATGCTTTTTAAATAAAGATAGTAAGAGAATGAAGAAAATTTGATAATAGGAGTAAATTAGAAAGTTGCTTAAAATTGCATGTTCTATGTGAATCATAAAAGAAAAAATTTGGGTTTAGTGTTCCTTTAAGAAAGTAGAAGCTAAAAGCATTTTCCACAAAAAAATAAATGCCAAAACAAGGGGTCACAATCTAAAGTTAGAGGGTAGCAGATTCAGGAGAAATTTGAGGAAGCATTTTTTTACAGAAAGGGTGGTGGATTCTTGGAATAAACTTCCATTTGAGGTGGTAAACACAAAGACTGTAAAGGAATAAAAAAATGCCTGGGACATGCATAAGGCTATCCTAGGAAAAAAGTAACATGTAATATGGGTAGAATTGATGGGCCTTTTGGTTCTTATCTACCGTCAAATTCTATATTTCTATGTTTCTAAATTAATTTTGTAATAAAATGTATTTTGTTCTCTTGGTATCCTTTGTTGGAAAGCATACGTAGGTATGCTCTGGAGCAGCAATGCACTGCTAGGAGCTTGCTGGTAATTTCAGGCTACACACATATGTTTTCTGTCATTTGGTCACATTAACATGTGCTTTTCAAGAAAACAAAGCACATTACATTTTGAAACATTTTATTTGATATGGTACAGAGACATTGTTTAAATATTATGTCCCTTTAATTTAGTATTCATGAAGAATACCTATTGTATATGAATGCAGTTTTTTTTTTTACTTAATGGGACAGTATACTGTAAAATTATTTTCCCCTTAATGGGCTAGATTACAAGTGAAGCGCTATTTTAAAGTGCGCCTGTAAAGGGGCATATTTGCGAGTTAAATAACCAACCATTACAAGAGACTGGTTAAGGTGACAGCGAGCTCGCGTTTTCACTTTGCACTTAGAGCAATTAAGCAGAGGTCAGACCTCTGGTTAATGAAAAAATAGATAACTCATATACTGAGTATATACATATGTCATATACTGCGGTCATAAAAAATGCAAGCCCTGCGATTATCTAGAGAAAACTAAGTCATTCAAGTCCCATGTGACAGGAGAGATCTTCCAGATTAATACTTGTATGAACTGTACAACTGAGAGTGTTATATACATGCTCACATGTCAAACATGCAAAGTTCAATACATAGGTCTCACCTCGAGGGACATCAAGACCAGAATACGGGAGCATATATCCACGATCTCGAGAGGCAAATCCCAAACTCCCTTAGTGAAACACTTCACTGAGAGACATAAGGGTGAGATAAACACACTAAAGTGGTGTGCCATCGAGGAAGTAAAGGTCCCTAAGAGGGGAGGAGATTTAGACAAACTCTTGGCGAGAAGGGAGATGTTCTGGATTTTGAGACTCAGAACACGAATACCTGAGGGTCTCAATTCCAGATACGACATTATAAATTATTGGGAATAGGATCTCTCCTCCTTGCCTTACTTCTTCCTTTTATACTCATTGGTATTATTACACTTTCTTTCTTTTTATACTTATTGTTATCACATTTTGGTTTATAGGCATTCAACAGTGAATTTTGAGTGATTAGGTAGGCATATAATAGGGGAATAAAGAACCCCTTACAGAGAATAGTTTTTAGTGAATGTCTTCAGAGAATGGGATCAAAGGTAAAATCTCATAATCACCTCTGTAGTACCTTACCTAACTGCCTGAAAAAAGCACAGGGATACTAATAAGTATGAGATAAAATACAAAGTAAAAAGTCGTTCCCACAATTCTCACTCAATATTTGGATAGATAACCTCATGTCATAAGGTCAATCTTTATAATACCCATAAGCTGACATTCTAGCTCAAGACAGTAGAGAATTATACTATTATTTTTTTAAAGGACACTATGAGTTAGAGTGTACATAATAAGCCCTCAGGACAACACCCTCATTCTGTAGAGAGAAAAGAGAAAGAAATAAAGGAATAAAAGAGAAAAAAAGAGAGAAAAAGTACAAAAGAGAAAAAATTATGTTTGTTCTCATTACTAGTATATCCAAAATCCAAGGTATACACTAACAATTATGTTTCATTTGGCATAATCCCAATTCACTCAACGTTTAAAATTAAAAAGTTCTAAGTGAGATATTTTATAAACTAATTCAATACACACTAAAAAAGACAAAGGAGTGATAGGGTTAAATTTAGCTGCAGGTGTTCAGCACTCACTGAGCATTAGAAGGAGGGATATCGCATATGTTTTAACCAATTAGATAAAATTAAAGTGTTCTTAATGGCAAGGAGCACAGACACACAACAGGCTATGATTACGGCAATTTGCCGAAACGCGTAAGCCCGTGTGCTGTGCTCTATCTCCAACAAAGTGGCAAGGCTGTCACACATTTCAATATTTAAATTTTAAAGATTTTTCAATAAAATATGTGTTTTTACGGAGTGTGGTACTATTCTTTTTCTTTTTGAAATATACATATGTATACACATATTTTATAGCCAGAATGTCCAAGATATGAAAGTTCAAATCTATTAAATAAATGTATAAATACACAGAGTCTCTGTAACCGAGGTATGGAGTGCAGGGCAGGGTAGTAGAGTGCTATAAGTGCTGTATGGAAGATCCTTGTTTTATGTCTTATAATGCTTGCCTTGAGCAAACAAAACACTCACCTCTGGTTACTTCCAAATCTAAGGATAAGCACTTAGATGAATCGCACCTCTCGGTTCCTTGTGCCATATAGACTATGGTATGTAGCAGTAGGTGGATAGGGGGTGTCTTCTCCTGTCAGCCAATCGGTATCCTCCTGGATTTTCCAGCGCTGACAGTGGATCCAGCCCTCCGGTTAAAGCCAATCCTATACTGTCCGTCTACAAAAAGGTCCAACACCGGTCACCGAGTGTCTACAAGCCTAAACTGACCTCTGTTCATGTAGCTATAGCAGGCTCTGTCAAAAAGACGCTCGGCAAAACTGCAGGGGGAGACATATGCTCAGAAACAGCTGGCAATCAAACAACTTGCAAAAGAAAGAGAGCAGAGCGACATCCAGTTTCCATAAAACTTAGCATTTATTGGTAAACGGGTACAACCTAAAAAATGCATGACAGTCCATACACATGTCAGAAAGAACACAGCAGTAAGTAAGGAGCTTACGCGTTTCAGCTTCGAAAAGCCGTAATCATAGCATAATTAGAGAGAAAAGAAACACACTATTTAAAAGCCTTACTGACTGTCTATTGGTTAAACAAAACACTTCAGCTGTGACATATCAAATTTACGCAGTTAAAGGGATATTCCAGCCAACATTGGAAACCACATGGGAGCATTTCGATATTGAATAGAAGCATTTTTGCAATATACATGTATTAGCAAAATTGTTTATAATAGCTATACTTTTTAAAGTGTATTTAAGTATGCAACGTGCACCAGCATTTTAAGCACAGCACTTGCTCAGAGAGCTTAAGGTGCTTTTACCATCTGGTAATGACTCAATTTGTTAATTGTTGACATGATACAAACCCCACTGATGATCCAAGCAGCTGCAGAATTTAAAATGTGGGTGCAGTGACAATATCTAGCTATGCTTCACATGCACGTACAGAGAAAAATTGTAACACTAAAACAGTGATAACTTACTAGAAGCATTTTTGGCAATACTTGTATATTGCAAATATGTTTCTATTCAAAGATGTAATTAATCTAGGTGCAATTCAATTTTGACTGAAATGTCCCTTTAAGAGAGATTACCTAGTAATAGGTTTAAAACAGCAACATATGGTATAGTATTATACAACACTATGATATTCTGTAATATTCAATCTGGATACAAATTTAGATACAGCATATCTCAATAATGTGTTGATATAAATGCAGATAAATACAAATGTTTCTCTAAGGCAGAAAATGCACACATTTTTATAAAGTTTTATAAAATGAAAGGGATTCTTAGTATTCTAAGATCCCTTCTAGTCCACAATTTGCCTCATATTATAAACACTGATATATACATACATTTGCATATACATCTAGATAGGGAAGCTCTTTTTAAAACTAAGAGACAGAAAAAATGTGACTGGTACATAGTGTGAGAGATATCAGGTATGGGAATGGACTCAAACTTGCTTATAACAGACTGGGGAATTAACTGTTATATGAAGAGTGCAAAATGCAGAGGTTGCAGAAATGATATGTATGTAAATAAATACATACATACAGTGGTGAAAAAGTTAAATCAAATTGATTCAAATGAGGCAAGTGCTGCTCTTAAATTTTTATTTAGGGAAATAATCCAAAACTTATTCTCACCTAGAATCAAACTCAGGTCTCCCACTGCCCAGTTCTTATAGTTAACCATTATGCTATATAAGGGAGCATGTATGTGGGAGGGTCAAAAAAGGTATAGATAACCCAAATATTAAAGAAGAGTAAACAATACAAGAGATATGTACAATTAAAGAGTTATCTCTGCCAGTGGTTGATCAAATCATATTCTGAGTTTAAACCTTCAGGTGTACGTGTGTTTAACCTGAAGATCTAATACATTTCAAGATCTTATTTTTATCGCCCCCTCTCTTTGGAAGTGTCACTTTGTCTATAGCATTATTGCACCAGCTGTTGGCATTTATTGATGTGCAGCAAACATGGTTCGCTATAGCGGATCATGTCCATCCGCACAATGATAAATGGACCCCAAAGAGTTAACTCTGCCAGTGGTTGATCAAATCATATTCTGAGTTGAAACCTTCAGGTGTACGTGTGTTTAACCTGAAGATCTAATACATTTCAGTTTTACTCAAGATCTTATTTTTATCTCCCCCACTCTTTGGGAGTGTCACTTTGTCTATAGCCTGCCATCTGAAGGAGTCTATGTTTTTATTGTGGAGGCGAGCAAAATGTTGGATTAATGGGGTGGTAGATTTGCCCACCGTGATTGTGGAAAAATGTTCCCTTATTCGTGACCCCACATCACTTATAGTTTGGCCAACATATTGCTGCCTGCACAATATACATGTGATGACATAAACAACATATGTTGAATTACAATTTAAACATTTTTTATGTCAAAGATTTCATGTCATTTCTTACAATCTTGCAAATATTTTTGTACTGGGCACTATGGCCAGTTACAAAGGTGACCCCCTTAAAAGCTGCTCTATGATGATAAACTTGTTGATTGCTGCAGTACCTTTTGAGGCGTGTATTTGACCCTTTGCACCTGAAGGTTTCAACTCAGAATATGATTTGATCAACCACTGGCAGAGTTAACTCTTTGGGTTCCATTTATCATTGTGCGGATGGACATGATCCGCTATAGCGAACCATGTTCGCCGCACATCGATAAATGCCGACAGCATACGCTGTCTGCATTTATCATTGCACCAGCAGTTCTTGTGAACTGCTGGTGCAATAACGCCCCCTGAAGATTCGCGGTCAATCGGCCGCTAGCAGGGGGTGTCAATCAACCCGATCATATTGGATAGGGTTGATTTGTGGCGATTTCTGTCCGCCGTCTCAGAGCAGGCAGACAGGTTATGGAGCAGTAGTCTTTAGACCGCTGCTTCATAACTTGTGTTTCTGGGGAGCCTGAAGGCTCACTAGAAACACGGGGCATCAAACTCCATTCAGAGCTTGATAAATAGACCCCTTTAATTGTACATATGTCTTGTATTGTTTACTCTATCTACTTTAATATTTGGTTTATCTATACCTTTTTTGACCCTCCCACATACATGCACCATTATATAGTATAATGGTTAGCCATTAGGACTGGGCAGTGGGAGACCTGAGTTTGATTCTAGGTGAGAATAAGTTTTGGATTATTTGCCTAAATAAAAATTTAAGAGGAGCACTTGCGTCATTTGAATCAATTTAATTTAACTTTGTCACAATTTCTGCAATCTCTGCATTTTGCACTCTTCATATAACAGTTAATTCCCCAGTCTGTTATAAGCAAGTTTGAGTCCATTCCCATACCTGATATTTCTCACACTATGTACTAGTCACATTTTTTTCTGTCTCTTAGTTTTATAAAAGAGCTTCCCTTTCTAGATGTGTATGTAAATGTTTGTATATATCAGTGTTTATAATATGAGGCAAATTGTGGACTAAAAGGGATCTTAGAATACTACGAATCCCTTTGATTTTAAGAATGTGTGCATTTTCTGCCTTAGAGAAACATCTGTATTTATCTGCATTTATATCAACATATTATTGAGATATGCTGTATCTAAATTTTTCTCAAGTTAAAGTTATTCCTTTTATCTTTGAAATTGTGAAATGTTTGAAAAGTTAATATCGAGTCAATAGCACAAAGATTGAATATTACAGAATATTATAGTGTTGTATTATACTCTCTAACATATGTTGCTGTTTTAAACCTATTACCAGGTAATCTCTCACAACTATGTAAATTTGATATGTCACAGCTAAAGTCTTTAGTTTAACCAATAGACAGTCAGTAAGGCTTTTAAATAGTGTGTTTATATTCTCTCTAATTGTGCTATGATTACGGCTTTTCGAAGCTGAAACGCGTAAGCTCCTTACTTACTGCTGTGTTCTTTCTAACATGTGTATGGACTGTCATGCATTTTTAAGGTTGTAACCATTTACCAATAAATGCTAAGTTTTATGGAAACTGGATGTCGCTCTGCTCTCTTTCTTTTGCAAATATGTGTAAATACACATATAAACACATTTATATATGTACAGTATATATTCATATACATTTATATTTTTATTGTGCTGCCCAATGCTGCGTGAATTGCCCCCAGTGCTGCTCTTGTTGCTTTGCCGTATCTCATGGCATGAGAACGAGGCTCCCACTGGAGCCTATGGAAGCGCGCTCTTGAGGATGCATTCGCATTGCGCCTAACTTGTAATACCAGTGCACATTTACGTGCACTGGTATTACTGAGTGGAGCGTACAGTGCAGCATGGCGTTTCTAGCTGCATAATATACATTGTATGTGAAATTCCTTCTTTAGGGTTAATTTTGTATATGAAATAGCTGGTTGTGTTCTTTGACACCACAACCCATCAAAATAGGTTGAGCTAGCAGATTTCCTTTTTCTACACACCAATGCCTAGCTCTTTTTATATATTATATCCCAATACTTAGAGAGAACAATTGAACATTAACATTTTATTACTTATCTTATCTACTATATCACCTACCTCCCACTAATAGTGTAATTTATTCTGCTGGCTATGTTTACACAGATTTTATATAGCTAATACTTTATAGAAACTATCAGTATAGCTAGGGATAGCACAGACAAAATCAGCTATGTATAATGCTGATATAAAGGTAAATGAGCTACTTGTAAACAGATTAATACACTCCAGCTGGTAAAATGGATCATTGGAAACAAATTAAAGGGGAGAAAATATTAGAGTTAACTGTCCATTTAAAGGGATAGGAAAGTCAAAATTAAACTTGCATGATTCAGATAGAGCAGGTCATTTTAAGACACTTTTAAATTCACTTCTATTTTCAAATGTGCATCGTTCTCTTAGTATCCCTTGTTAAAAAATGAATATGCACATATCATACACTAGTGGAAGCTGCTGCTAATTGGTGCCTGCACACATTTGTCTCTTGTGATTGGCTAAATAGATATTTTCAGTTTCCTGTCAGTAGTGCAATGCTGTCCCTTCAGCAATGGATAACAAGATAATTACGTAAATTTGATAATAGAATTAAATTGGAAAGTTGTTTAAAATTGTATATTCTATCTGAATCATAAAAGAAACTGTTGGGGTTTACAATACCTTTAAAGGGACATGCTACTCAACATGTGTTTCCTTACCCTCTAAAATATATTTCAAATATTGCAATGCTTTTCTAAGATATATGTTCCTGTGCAGGATAAAACAAACTTTTTTGTGTGTGAGTTGTCTCAATCAGCCAATCAGCATTAGACTAAGTTATGCACAATTGTGCACTAACAACTGTTTCACATTCATTTTAACCAGCTTTTATGTAGCATGTTTCATTCAAGAACTATTTTTAATATTTTTAAATACTACTATTTCATATAGATGACAGAAAAGTGTTGAGTACCTTGTCCCTTTAACCATTTATTTCAATTAATGAGATATATGCCACTAACAATTTTAGCATATTGAGTCATTTTAAATGTAATGTTTACTTTAAGAAACTTGCTTTAAATTATAAATAAAAATAATAATATTCAAATGCAAGTTTCATAATTTAAACATGGGCTTTAGCTATACTTGTAAGGATTAAAAAAAAAATAAATATTGAGTTTATAAACTTAGCATGAGCAAAAACTTTAACACTGAACTATAGCTGTGTTAAAAAAAATGCTGCTTAGAACACAACAAAATGATTTTCAGGGGTCAAGAATATTTTACATTTTAAATAACTTTACAGTTTATTTCTATTATACAATTTGTTATGTTCTCTTTGTATCCTTTGTTGAAAAGAATACCTAGGTAGGCTCAGAAGCTGCTGATTTGTGGCTGCACATATATGTCTCTTCTCATTGGCTTTCAGCTAGCTCCTGGTAGTGCATTGATGCTCCTTCAACAAAGGATAACAAATAAAAAGAAGTGCAAAATAATGAAAACTTAGGTCTATTTTCTTCCATAATAGTTTGTTGAAGGAGCATTAACAAAGCTACTAAAGGGGCTGTATAAATATTGGTATTGGTCAGGGGCGAAACTACAGGGGTCGCAGAGGTTGCAATTGCGACTGGGCCCCCAAGGGTGGGGGCCCAGCTTAAAAAAAAAATATATTTTTTTTTTTTAAATAAAAAATGTTGACCTGCCACTGCCTGCACTGATATCATGTGAGTGTGACATGATGCTTCACTAGTGTCTCTGACTACAGGGGTTAGTCTTTCTGTTTTACCCATTGGTGTTTATGTGTGTGTGTCTGTGTGTTTATTTATGCGTGTGTGTGTATGTGTGTTTATTTATGCATGTTTGTGTGTGTGTGTGTGTATGTATGTTTATTTATGCATATGTGTGTGTGTCTGTGTGTTTATTTATGCGTGTGTGTGTATGTGTGTGTCTGTGTGTTTATTTATGCATGTTTGTGTGTGTGTGTGTGTATGTATGTTTATTTATGCATATGTGTGTGTGTCTGTGTGTTTATTTATGCATGTGTGTGTATGTGTGTGGCTGTGTGTTTATTTATGCATGTGTGTGTGTGTATGTATGTGTGTGGCTGTGTGTTTATTTATGCATATGTGTGTGTGTCTGTGTGTTTATTTATGCATGTGTGTGTGTGTGTGTGTATGTGTGTGGCTGTGTGTTTATTTATGCATGTGTGTGTGTGTATGTATGTGTGTGGCTGTGTGTTTATTTATGCATATGTGTGTGTGTCTGTGTGTTTATTTATGCATGTGTGTGTGTGTGTGTGTGTATGTGTGTGGCTGTGTGTTTATTTATGCATGTGTGTATGTGTGTATGTATGTGTGTGGCTGTGTGTTTATTTATGCATGCGTGTGTATGTATGTGGCTGTGTGTTTATTTATGCATGTGTGTGTATGTGTGTGGCTGTGTGTTTATGCATGTGTGTGTGTGTGTGTGTGTGTGTGTGTGTGTATGTGTGTGGCTGTGTGTTTATTTATGCATGTGTGTGTGTGTGTGTATGTATGTATGTGTGTGGCTGTGTGTTTATTTATGCATGTGTGTGTGTGTGTGTATGTATGTGTGTGGCTGTGTGTTTATTTATGCATGTGTGTGTATGTATGTGGCTGTGTGTTTATTTATGCATGTGTGTGTATGTGTGTGGCTGTGTGTTTATTTATGCATGTGTGTGTGTGTGTGTGTGTGTGTGTGTCTGTGTGTTTATTTATGCATGTGTGTGTGTATGTATGTGTGTGACTGTGTGTGTATTTATGCATGTGTGTGTGTGGCTGTGTGTTTATTTATGCATGTGTGTGTGTGTGTGTCTGTGTGTTTATTTATGCATGTGTGTGTATGTGTGTGTCTGTGTGTTTATTTATGCATGTGTGTGTGTGTATGTGTGTGGCTGTGTGTTTATTTATGCATGTGTGTGTGTGTGTGTGTGTGTGGCTGTGTGTTTATTTATGCATGTGTGTGTGTGTGTGTGTGTGTGTGTGTATGTGTGTGGCTGTGTGTTTATTTATGCATGTGTGTGTGTGTGTATGTGTGTGGCTGTGTGTTTATTTATGCATGTGTGTGTGTGTGTGTATGTATGTATGTATGTGACTGTGTGTGTATTTATGCATGTATGTGTGTGTATGATTGTGGAACCAGCAAATTACAGACCTTGTTACTACAGCAAGGGGGGGCGGGGGTAAACAGTATCACTATACAGTACCACTATATACAGTACGGGGGGGCTGGACCATGTCACAGACTACTGTGGTCACTTTATAAAGTACTGGGGCGGGTAGGGTCAGGCCAGCCATCTCACCGGCAGATTACAGACTGTGTCACTAACTCACTATATACAGTACTGGTGGGTTAAACAGTGTCACTATATACAGTACTGGTGGGTTAAACAGTGTCACTATATACAGTAATAGGGGGTCAGACCATCTCACAGACTGTGGGCACAGGGTACCTCCTTTTACAGACATGTAATCTGATTCACAATTGTTTTCTGTGTTAAATGTTAAAATGTATCAAATTCACTTTTGTTTGGAGGGGGGGCCCTTCTTAGATTCTTGCACCTGGGCCCTGTGAATTCTAGTTACGCCTCTGCTATTGGTTCATGGAGCTGCGCAAAAAAACATTTTTTGGATACATTTGAAAGTACAGGTGCTCTTCTCTAATGGCGAGCTGAGGAGAATTACCGGTGAATTCTCCTTGCGCTTGATAAATCTTGCTCATATTGTAAGCATTTTCTTTTTGCACCTTTATGTCCCTTTAAGGGAACATTTTAATACAAAAATGGTATGCTTTATTACAATAGTGCATTATTCTTTACAAGCAAATTATTTTTTTTACTATTTGTTTAACCTGTAATGAATTCTTTATTGCTTTAATGTATAATATTTCAAGATGTAATACATTTATATGCATATTTATTGATATTTTTAAATGTAAACACCATTTTTAAAGGGACATTCCAGCCAAAATTGGGATCCACATGGCTGCATTTCAGTTTTGAATAGAAGCATTATTGTAATATACATGTAGTAGCAAAAATGCTTCTAATAAAAGCTAGAACTGTTTCAAAAGTGTATTTAAGTATGCACCATGCACCAGCATTTTAAACACAGCACTTGCTCAGAGAGCCTAAGGTGCTTGCACCATCTGGTAAGGACTCAATTTGTTCATTGTAGACATGATTCAAGTCCCACTGGTGCTAAGAGCAGTTGCAGTATTTTAAGTGCAGGTGCACTGAGAATATCTAGCTATGCTTCACATGCACTTGCAGAGAAAAACAGTGATAACTTTTACTAGAAGCATGTTTGCCAGCACATGTATATTGTAAATATGTGTAATTCATTGATGTGCATTAAAATGTTGACCAGAATGTCACTTAAAATTTTGTGTATGTTTTACATATTTTAAAAACTTAACATTTTTTATACTAGTTATTAAAGGCATTGTTTCCCTTTACATCTAGCAGGCAGAGGTTTAAATTTTTGCATATCAATATCAGCATTTTGCTAGATGAAAGCTGATAAAAAGCTCAATTTCTCAACTACCATAATCCATTTGACAGCAGCCAAAAGGGGTGATTATTTTTAACAGCCAGTTTAACAGTTATTGGCCGGATTGAGTGCACTCACAACCTTGTTGTTTATTTATTTAGTCAACTTTGTCTGTTTTATAACTTGGTAAAAATTGGTTTCCTTTTCAAAACAGGAAGAAGAAAAAGATGCCTAAAAGCAGAATTCTTAGGTCATTTAAAATATTCAAATGGATCTGATGTATGTATTTTGGATAGAATCTACATTCACAAATCTTGATTTATTTAAAAACATCATAAATAATGTATTACAGGGTTTTTGACATGTTTAACTGCCCTTTCATATATATGACTGAAAATTTTGGGTACCATTTTACATTAAAGCAAAGTAAGTTTGAGCAACTTCAGCTGAATGAACACAGTCAAATTATGAAAAACTGAACATAAAATTGATAAAGTTAGAAGCAAATACAAATTTACCTAAATGAACATTTTTTTTTTTATTTGTATTGGCCTCAGAAAGAGAGCTATTAGCAGTGTCAGGTGCTGCCATGTTAAAACACGCCCCCTTCAAGATACTATTTTTTTTATAGAGTCCCATTAATTTCTATAAGAAGCTGGTCACTGTAGGAACTTAAAGGGACAGAATTGTTATTGTTTAAAAGATAGATAATCCCTTTAATACCCATTCCCCAATTTTGCAGAACCAACACAGTTATATTAATACACTTTTAACTTCTGTGATTACCTTGTATCTAAGCCTCTGTAGACTGCCCCTTATTTAAGTTCTTTTGACAGACTTGCAATCTAGCCAATCAGTGCTGACTCCTAGGTAACCACATGCATGAGCACAATGTTATATATATGGCAAACATGAAATAATGCCCTCTAGTTGTGAAAAAAATAAAAATGCATTCAGATAAGAGGCACCCTTCAAGGGCTAAGAAATTAGCATATGAGCCTACCTAGGTTTAGCTTTCAACTAAGAATTACCAAGAGAACAAAGCAAAATTGATGATAAAAGTAAATTAGAAACTTGTTTAAAATGACATGCCCTATCTGAATCATGAAGGTTTATTTTTGACTAGACTGTCCCTTTAATTTTGTAATTTCTTATAGAATTCAGCTTGAACTGCTTATACACTTAAGCAATTGATAAGCACAATTAAATATTTTGGAAACATGGGTAATGTATACTTATATCCATTTATATCACAAATGTATGGTTATAATTTAAAGGAACGGCAATGTCAAAATTAAATGTTCATGATTCAGATAGAGCATACAATTTTAACCCTTAATGACCATGATGTACCCTGTATGTTGCTGGTCCTTAAGGATTTTTAGGCCATAATAGCACAGATCTCACCACCAGTGGCAAGACCGCACTATTACAGCCTCACTCCCTCCTGCAGGCCTCCTGGTATAGGGTGGTCTCTCCTCTGGTGGCTTTATCAAAAAACAAGTCCCATTAAAGGGGTTAATCAACATTCCAGCTTACTTCTGTTATCTTATTTGCTTCTATCTTATAGTATTCTTTGTTGAAAAGCATACCTAGATAGGCTCAGTAGCAGCAATGCACTACTCGGAGCTAGCTGCTGTTAGTGGCTGTACATATATGGATCTTGTCATTGGCTAACCTCATGTGTTCAGCTAGCTCCCAGAAGTGCATTGCTGCTCCTTCAACAAAGAACACCAAAACAATTAATTGAAAAATTGTTTAGAATTATTGGCTCTGTCGGTAAAAGAAAACATTCATGTCCCCTTTAATTAGAGCTACTGTTGTTTTATCCATTTCAAAATCTTAAAAAGCCACTATGGTTTCTTCTAAAGATAATGTTTCTACTTGAAAATCTGCCTCAAGTCACCAGCATATAATATTATATAACTATTGCCTGGTGAAAATCTGTCTCAAGCCACCAGCATATAATATTATATAACTATTGCCTGGTGAAAATCTGCCTCAAGCCACCAGCATATAATATTATATAACTATTGCCTGGTGAAAATCTGTCTCAAGCCACCAGCATATAATATTATATAACTATTGCCTGGTGAAAATCTGTCTCAAGCCACCAGCATATAATATTATATAACTATTGCCTGGTGAAAATCTGTCTCAAGCCACCAGCATATAATATTATATAACTATTGCCTGGTGAAAATCTGCCTCAAGCCACCAGCATATAATATTATATAACTATTGCCTGGTGAAAATCTGTCTCAAGCCACCAGCATATAATATTATATAACTATTGCCTGGTGAAAATCTGTCCCAAGCCACCAGCATATTATATTATATAACTATTGCCTGGTGAAAATCTGTCTCAAGCCACCAGCATATAATATTATATAACTATTGCCTGGTGAAAATCTGTCTCAAGCCACCAGCATATAATATTATATAACTATTGCCTGGTGAAAATCTGTCTCAAGCCACCAGCATATAATATTATATAACTATTGCCTGGTGAAAATCTGTCTCAAGCCACCAGCATATAATATTATATAACTATTGCCTGGTGAAAATCTGCCTAAAGCCACCAGCATATAATATTATATAACTATTGCCTGGTGAAAATCTGTCTCAAGCCACCAGCATATAATATTATATAACTATTGCCTGGTGAAAATCTGTCTCAAGCCACCAGCATATAATATTATATAACTATTGTCTGGTGAAAATCTGTCTCAAGCCACCAGCATATAATATTATATAACTATTGCCTGGTGAAAATCTGTCTCAAGCCACCAGCATATAATATTATATAACTATTGCCTGGTGAAAATCTGTCTCAAGCCACCAGCATATAATATTATATAACTATTGCCTGGTGAAAATCTGTCTCAAGCCACCAGCATATAATATTATATAACTATTGCCTGGTGAAAATCTGCCTCAAGCCACCAGCATATTATATTATATAACTATTGCCTGGTGAAAATCTGTCCCAAGCCACCAGCATATAATATTATATAACTATTGCCTGGTGAAAATCTGTCTCAAGCCACCAGCATATAATATTATATAACTATTGCCTGGTGAAAATCTGTCCCAAGCCACCAGCATATAATATTATATAACTATTGCCTGGTGAAAATCTGTCTCAAGCCACCAGCATATAATATTATATAACTATTGCCTGGTGAAAATCTGCCTCAAGCCACCAGCATATAATATTATATAACTATTGCCTGGTGAAAATCTGTCTCAAGCCACCAGCATATAATATTATATAACTATTGCCTGGTGAAAATCTGTCTCAAGCCACCAGCATATAATATTATATAACTATTGCCTGGTGAAAATCTGTCTCAAGCCACCAGCATATAATATTATATATTTATTGCCGGATGAAAATCTGTCTCTAGCCACCAGCATATATTATTATATAACTATTGCCTGGTGAAAATCTGTCTCAAGCCACCAGCATATAATATTATATAACTATTGCCTGGTGAAAATCTGTCTCAAGCCACCAGCATATAATATTATATAACTATTGCCTGGTGAAAATCTGCCTCAAGCCACCAGCATATAATATTATATAACTATTGCCTGGTGAAAATCTGTCTCAAGCCGCCAGCATATAATATTATATAACTATTGCCTTGTGAAAATCTGTCTCAAGCCACCAGCATATAATATTATATAACTATTGCCTGGTGAAAATCTGTCCCAAGCCACCAGCATATAATATTATATAACTATTGCCTGGTGAAAATCTGTCTCAAGCCACCAGCATATAATATTATATAACTATTGCCTGGTGAAAATCTGTCTCAAGCCACCAGCATATAATATTATATAACTATTGCCTGGTGAAAATCTGTCTCAAGCCACCAGCATATAATATTATATAACTATTGCCTGGTGAAAATCTGTCTCAAGCCACCAGCATATAATATTATATAACTATTGCCTGGTGAAAATCTGTCTTAAGCCACCAGCATATAATATTATATAACTATTGCCTGGTGAAAATCTGTCTCAAGCCACCAGCATATAATATTATATAACTATTGCCTGGTGAAAATCTGTCTCAAGCCACCAGCATATAATATTATATAACTATTGCCTGGTGAAAATCTGTCTCAAGCCACCAGCATATAATATTATATAACTATTGCCTGGTGAAAATCTGTCTCAAGCCACCAGCATATAATATTATATAACTATTGCCTGGTGAAAATCTGTCTCAAGCCACCAGCATATAATATTATATAACTATTGCCTGGTGAAAATCTGTCTCAAGCCACCAGCATATAATATTATATAACTATTGCCTTGTGAAAATCTGTCTCAAGCCACCAGCATATAATTTATATAACTATTGCCTGGTGAAAATCTGTCTCAAGCCACCAGCATATTATATTATATAACTATTGCCTGGTGAAAATCTGTCTCAAGCCACCAGCATATTATATTATATAACTATTGCCTGGTGAAAATCTGTCCCAAGCCACCAGCATATAATATTATATAACTATTGCCTGGTGAAAATCTGTCTCAAGCCACCAGCATATAATATTATATAACTATTGCCTGGTGAAAATCTGTCTCAAGCCACCAGCATATAATATTATATAACTATTGCCTGGTGAAAATCTGTCTCAAGCCACCAGCATATTATATTATATAACTATTCCCGGGGGAAAATCTGTCTCAAGCCACCAGCATATAATATTATATAACTATTGCCTGGTGAAAATCTGTCTCAAGCCACCAGCATATAATTTATATAACTATTGCCTGTCGTCTACTTTGGAACCTTGAAAATGTAAAAACAGCTTCAGAAAGATAATAAGCAGGATGCCCAGCCTTGTGCATTTTATCATTCTCAGATAAATACGTTATTAGTATTTCCTGTGTCTAAAAAAACAAAACAAAAGTAAATCACCTGTATGTAATTAAAGATAAGAGTAAATGATTATGGAACAAACAAGTATTCTTGTATAATACTGATAATAAAACAATATGATTCCTGTTTATCAAATTGTCAACCGTCTGTTCAGGGTTTCATCTTGTATCAAAGTACCTGTATGATGCTAAATTCAAAATGATCACAGAGACACTTAGTTAAAAAGGAAAGGGCCAGATAACGAGTTGAGCACAAACTTTTGTGCGCAAACGATATTGGGTTTTCGCATTAGTTTGCGCCCTGGTTAAATTGTTTTAGTATTACAAGTTGGAAGTAAATGCAATTGCTTGAGCGCAATTCAAGTTAACACTCGTCGGGTTAGCGCTTCCTCAGTGCTGTTGTTAACTTTTGCGTGAAAAACAAAAAAGTGTCACAAAACACATCAAAAGTACAGTTACACTCATAATAACACCATCTAATAAAAATTAGTTAAAAAAAATATTGCACACAAAAGTTATGAGGGCTCAAAGATATGAGATCTCAGGTGTTAGAAAAAAAAAGCTGCCAGAGGGCATTAACTTAGAGATACATACATATACAGTACATGTCTATGTATGTACAGTATATGTATGCATATATATATATATATATATATATATATATATATATGTGTGTGTGTGTGTAGATATGATTTTATGTATTTATTTGTGTATTTATGTATTTAAAGACAAATACACACACATAAACATATAAGTACATATGTATACATATGTAGACATACTGTTTATAGAAGTGCATTGGAGCCCTTTTTGTGCTCGTCGGTTTAGTGCGAGAGTGATAACTTTTACTTTCAACTCATAATACAAGCGCAACCCGACGTGCGCAAAAAGTTTACGTCTAGTGCAAAACACTTGAGCGATAATTAGCACTCCACTCGTAATCTGACGCTATGTGTTTAAAGTGATGGTAAACGTTCCCCTTTGTTTAAACAACTTTGGAATGTTAGTGATATTTTAGATGGTTTAATTGACACACTTTAACTTTAACTTACTTTTTTAAAAATGTTATGTTATATTTTACTCCTTTGAAATGTACATCTGGGATTAATAATCATTGCCTTATTTCACGTCAAACTACTGTCGTGTTTTATAAGTCCAACAGAGGAGACAAAGCATTTAATAGATAAAACAAAATAAGTCAACTTTACCGGAAAAAGTTTAAAAAACACATTTAAGAAGACACAGCAGATTTGAAAGGTGAATAAATCTTACGTGTTTTGTGCCTAAAACAGCAGTTTGTCAGAGATGACGTATAGAATCCCTCTTTCAGTTTTATAGGCAAATCAATCAAATATGTAACTATCTCAGTCCAGGTGATATTGACTTTATTTATTTAATGGCATGTTTAATTATATCTCAGTATATATGATCTCCATAGTGCCAATTAAATAGAACTAAATGAAAATCTCAAAGTATATAAATCAATCTACACTGAACTACTAAAAATAATAGAAAAATGTGGAAACAAATAATAAACAAATAATAAGTACCGACCCAGAGGGAACTCAAACTAGCACAGTTTTAAAACAACAATAATAATAATATAAAAAATTTAAAGCATTCATCATTCTATGTAAGCAAGAAAAATAGTTAAAGGGAAATGAAACCCAACATTTTTCTTTCATGATTCAGATAGAGAATAGAATTTTAAACATTACAATTTTCTTGTATTATCTAATTTGCTTCATTCGTTAGATATCCTTTGTTCAAGAAAAAGCAATGCACATGAGTGAGCCAATCACACGAGGCATCTATGTGCAGCGACCAATCAGAGGCTACTGATCCTATTTAGATATGCTTTTCAACAAACAATATCCAGAGAATGAAGCAAATTAGATACTAGAAGTAAATTGGAAAGGTGTTTCAAATTTCATGCTCTTTTGGAATCATGAAAGAAAAAATGTGGGTTTTATGTCCCTTTAAGTGACTAAAAAGAGGGATGAAGTGTCACAAAGAATACTAAGCAAAAGTGAAATCTGTATAATGAAAAAAACTGTGTTTAAACTTTGCAAACGTTGGTTTCAATTTAAAAACAAACAAAAGGGAAGAAAAGAAAGAAGAAAACTGATCAGAAATCTTTATTAGCTTGTTAAAAATATTCAGTGACAGTAGGGCTACAGATCTTATGTGTTTACAATATAGAATATTCTATCTGAGTTTAAGCAACTTCAGCCAACTGGTTACAGACAATTTGTTTTGTGCAACCTAGCTGGACAGTCAGCTTTTAATAAATAGACTATTCTGTGTTTGGCAGGTTGTTATAAAATCAAAGAGATTTGCTAAAATTGACAAAATTTGAAGCACACACAACTCAAGCGTCACAAACAACTAAACATTTTGTATTGTGCTGGCTTCAGAATAAGAGCTTTTAACAATGTTGGGTACTGCCATGTTAAAAGACACCCTGAGGACACTGCTTTAGATACAACCACAATAAATTGTATGGGAAGCACCTCACTGTAGGAAGTTATATCAGACTACTGGCACATACTACGTAGGTGGTGCTTAGAACAAGGATGCTGAATGCCATAAAAACACTGGTCCCCATCCTGTGTAAAGCGCTTTCTAATGCTTTTTTTTTTTGTTCTAATTTTCCAATCTATTGAAAAACCCAATGATAGCATTGATCCCAAACTTTCCTAATATTTTAGCAGCACCATAGATCAGTTTAAATATTAATAAAAAAATGTAACATTATAGCTTTTAGTTCCATGAAAACATTTAAATATAACACAAATCAAACATTTAAATTATGGAATTTGTACACTGATTATCATAATATTTGGATTCTGAAAAATATATGCTGAGAAAAAGCACTGTCAGCCTTAGACCAGAAAAACATTGTGTGTGAAATAAATACTATGAAAGGGATATGATACTCTAAAATTGTATCTTTTCTGTGTTAAAGAGAATGTTTCAAAATGTATTAAAGTGATTTTGTTTTAAGTGGACACATTGCCTGTTAGTGTGACTTTAAAGTGAAGGTAACGTTTATTTAATTGGAATATATCAATGTATTCCTTCAACATAGAATATGCTAATCGCTAACTTGATTTTATTAAAAAAAAAAATATTTTTCTTTTATTTGTATCTATATTTTTCCCTACCGTTCTGTCGATAACTCCTCCCAACCTCTATATCCGGATTTGAAGTGCTGTTACGTATAGAGTGGTCCCACCCGGCTCTATACGTAACAGCAGAAGCACACCCATCTCCCTTCACTACAACAAGCGGCCTTAAGCAGAACAAGTACCCATGCACGAAACTAGAACGCCCGTGTAGTCTTTGAAGAATAAATAGACTCTAGGTCAAGCGCAGTACATCGAGTAGGCGGATGACGTAGGGTCACGGTCGCCTAACGGCCAGAATTTCAACTAGCTTCTCTAAAAACGTGACCCAAAAATAAAAAAAATAAAAATAAATGGGTTGATTGTGAAAATCGGCAAAAAGGGTATTAAAATTGAAATTACTGGATTTGGAAGTAATATTGTAAAAAATGATGAATTAAAGTCCCATTCATTTTCAACAAATAATTGGATTCTGTATCAGTGTCAAGGTAACTTTATCTTCACTTTAATAAAGAGCTTTTACTAAAGCTTTCTAATGCAAAACAATATTTTTAACATGTTTAACTGTTGTTGTTTCAATAAATAGTGTTATTTTACTGCTTCCATTTGACACTAACCAGTGACCTCCTTTGCATCTATAAACTATCAGCCAGATTACGAGTTTTGAGCGCTATAGGGAAATTATCGGCCGCAACATTTTTGGCGTTATTTCACCTCCCTATAGCGCTGCTATTACAGGTTTTAAAAAAGCAGGCTTGTGCAGGCGATATGGTGGCGTTGAGCTTCATACCGCACCGAAATCAAGCGCTGCTTTTACGTGCTTGTGCATGATTTCCCCATAGACATCAATGGGGAGAGCCGGCAAAAAAAAAAGCCTAACACCTGCGATCGCGGAAACAAAAGCTCCTTAACGCAGCCCCATTGATGTCTATGGGGAAACAAAAAGTTACATTTAAATCTAACACCCTAAACACCCTAACATAAACCCCACGTCTAAACACCCCTAATCTGCTGCCCCTACATCGCAGCCACCTACATAATATTATTAACCCCTAATCTGCTGCCCCTAACATCGCCGCCACTTAGATTACAGTTATTAACCCCTAATCTGCTGCCCCTAACATCGCCACCACTTACATTACACTTATTAACCCCTAATCTGTTGCCCCCAATGTCGCCGTAAAGTTATTAACCCCTAAACCTAATCCTAGCCCTAAGCATAACCCTAACGTAACCCTAAGTCTAACCCTAAGCCTAACACCCCCTCAAATTAAAATATAGTTAAAATAAATCTAAATAAACCTTACAATTATTAACTAAATAATTCCTATTTAAAACTAAATACATACTAACCTGTAAAAAACAAAAACAAAGCTAGCTACAAAATAACTAATAGTTATATTGTAGCTATCTTCGGTTTTATTTTTATTTCACAGGTAAGTTTGTATTTATTTTAACTAGGTAGTGAAATAAATGTGATAACAAAAATCATAAAAGGAAAACCAAATAAAGTTCTGAATAAAGGATATGTCTGTGTCCTCTGGATGAGTTTTTCAGCTTGTTAGCATTCCTCAGTGAGATCCCATAAAAAAGGAAACAGAAAATTGCAACATAGTGTGAATCTGTAATGGCACTTTGAGGAAGTAGTTGTTTTGTAACAAATGACTACTCACATTTGTTGGAGCTTTCCACTAAGCTCAAGGATATGCGCACTCCCACTTTATACTGATGGGAAAACAGTACACTAGGCAAAACTTGGATACAAATTTATTTTAAAATATATAAAAGCGTCACATAAGCCTTGATAACACCACAATGTAAGGGTACAAAAGCAGATATGCTGTAATAAATGCTTCAAATCGCCAAACTTGCAAAGAGGTAAATGGATCAGCAGGAGTGTGACCGCCGAAACCAAAACCTCTTTAGTAGCAAGACAGTAGCGCTAAGCCCCCAGGTGTCCTGGCTAGTGTAGAGACGTGATAAAACTCAATATAGAACAGTTCAGACGTACGTTTCGCAGGTAGGTAGACTAGTTAGTAAATAGTTATTAACTATTTACTAACTACCTAGTTAAAATAAATACAAAGTTACCTGTAAAATAAAACCTAACCTGCCTTACACTAAAACCTAACATTACAATAAAATGAAATAAATTAAATTAATAAAATACAATTTACTAACTTACAAAAAAATAAACACTAAATTACAAAAAATAAAAACCGAAATTATCAAAAATAAAAACGAATTGCTCCTAATCTAAAAGCCCTATCAAAATAAAAATGCCCCCCCAAAATAAAAAAAACCTAGCCTAAACTAAACTGCCAGTGGCCCTTAAAAGGGCCTATTGCGGGGGCATTGCCCTAAAGAAATCAGCTCTTTTACATTGCAATAAAAAATACAAACATCTCACTTGGATTTAACAGATCACTTTTAAAATTGGTGATCTTTTGTCCCACTTAAAACCAGTTCATTTCTAGTAGTGGGATATGGGGCTATTTAGAGCCCCTATCTCTTGCTCTAATTTAATGAGACCCCCATGTAAAAGACAGAATGACCCTCTTTTATATCAGAGGTCACCTTTCTAATTTTCCGCTTATCTCAGTTTGAATGGGGGGGGGGGCATTTTTAGAGTTTCTTATCCTCCATAAAAGACAGACTCCTGATTAGTGTTTCATATTCCTATCATTAGTAGGGGAGCTCACCTACCTAATGTATTTACTAATGTATTTACTGTATGGGATGCAATGGCTCCAAAGTATCTCCTATCCCCTAAAGACAGCATATAACACACACACTTTCTCTCTCTCTCTCTCTCTCTCTCTCTCTCGCTCTCTCTCACACACATACACTCTCTTTCTCTCTCTCTCTCTCTCTCTCTCTCTCTCTCACACACACACACTCACTCATAACCTCTCACATGAAAGAGTAGATTACCCATTTCCAAATTAATGTTCTCATGCCATTACAATAATGCACTAGACTTTACTTTAAAATGCACTAGACTTTAAATGGGATCCTATAGCCCTGTGCATCAAAGCAAAGGCCTATTTTAAAAGAATAATCAGCTGCAATATTAAAATTGTTTATTCATATGTGAGTCTTTGCAAGCCTAATTCTGTGTCTGCTTCAACAGGGAATCAGATAATCACTTGAAAAAACTATGGCCTAGATTTGGAGTTCGGCGGTAGCCGTCAAAACCAGCGTTAGAGGCTCCTAACGCTGGTTTTGGCCGCCCGCTGGTATTTGGAGTCAGTGATTAAAGGGTCTAACGCTCACTTTTCAGCCGCGACTTTTCCATACCGCAGATCCCCCTACGCCATTTGCGTAGCCTATCTTTTCAATGGGATCTTTCTAACGCCGGTATTTAGAGTCGTTTCTGAAGTGAGCGTTAGAGCTCTAACGACAAGATTCCAGCCGCCTGAAAATAGCAGGAGTTAAGAGCTTTCTGGCTAACGCCGGTTTATAAAGCTCTTAACTACTGTACCCTAAAGTACACTAACACCCATAAACTACCTATGTACCCCTAAACCGAGCTCCCCCCACATCGCCGCCGCTCGATTAAAATTTTTAACCCCTAATCTGCCGACCGCCACCTACGTTATACTTATGTACCCCTAATCTGCTACCCCTAACACCGCCGACCCCTATATTATATTTATTAACCCCTAATCTGCCCCCCACAACGTCGCCGACACCTGCCTACACTTATTAACTCCTAATCTGCCGAGCGGACCTGAGCGCTACTATAATAAAGTTATTAACCCCTAATCCGCCTCACTAACCCTATCATAAATAGTATTAACCCCTAATCTGCCCTCCCTAACATCGCCGACACCTACCTTCAATTATTAACCCCTAATCTTCCGATCGGAGCTCACCGCTATTCTAATAAATGGATTAACCCCTAAAGCTAAGTCTAACCCTAACACTAACACCCCCCTAAGTTAAATATAATTTTTATCTAACGAAATAAATTAACTCTTATTAAATAAATGATTCCTATTTAAAGCTAAATACTTACCTGTAAAATAAATCCTAATATAGCTACAATATAAATTATAATTATATTATAGCTATTTTAGGATTAATATTTATTTTACAGGCAACTTTGTAATTATTTTAACCAGGTACAATAGCTATTAAATAGTTAAGAACTATTTAATAGTTACCTAGTTAAAATAATAACAAATTTACCTGTAAAATAAATCCTAACCTAAGATATAATAAAACCTAACACTATACTATCAATAAAATAATTAAATAAACTACCTACAATTACCTACAATTAACCTAACACTACACTATCAATAAATTAATTAAACACAATTCCTACAAATAAATACAATTAAATAAACTAGCTAAAGTACAAAAAATAAAAAAGAACTAAGTTACAGAAAATAAAAAAATATTTACAAACATAAGAAAAATATTACAACAATTTTAAACTAATTACACCTACTCTAAGCCCCCTAATAAAATAACAAAGCCCCCCCAAAATAAAAAATTCCCTACCCTATTCTAAATTAAAAAAGTTACAAGCTCTTTTACCTTACCAGCCCTGAACAGGGCCCTTTGCGGGGCATGCCCCAAGAAGTTCAGCTCTTTTGCCTGTAAAAAAAAACATACAATACCCCCCCCCCAACATTACAACCCACCACCCACATACCCCTAATCTAACCCAAACCCCCCTTAAATAAACCTAACACTAATCCCCTGAAGATCTTCCTACCTTGTCTTCACCATCCAGGTATCACCGATCCGTCCTGGCTCCAAGATCTTCATCCAACCCAAGCGGGGGTTGGCGATCCATAATCCGGTGCTGAAGAGGTCCAGAAGAGGCTCCAAAGTCTTCCTCCTATCCGGCAAGAAGAGGACATCCGGACCGGCAAACATCTTCTCCAAGCGGCATCTTCGATCTTCTTCCATCCGGAGCGAAGTGGCAGGATCCTGAAGACCTCCAGCGCGGAACATCCATCCGGACCGACGACTGAACGACGAATGACTGTTCCTTTAAGGGACGTCATCCAAGATGGCGTCCCTCGAATTCCGATTGGCTGATAGGATTCTATCAGCCAATCGGAATTAAGGTAGGAATTTTCTGATTGGCTGATGGAATCAGCCAATCAGAATCTAGTTCAATCCGATTGGCCGATCCAATCAGCCAATCAGATTGAGCTCGCATTCTATTGGTCATTCGTCGTTCAGTCATCGGTCCGGATGGATGTTCCGCGCTGGAGGTCTTCAGGATCCTGCCACTTCGCTCCGGATGGAAGAAGATCGAAGATGCCGCTTGGAGAAGATGTTTGCCAGTCCGGATGTCCTCTTCTTGCCGGATAGGAGGAAGACTTTGGAGCCTCTTCTGGACCTCTTCAGCACCGGATTATGGATCGCCAACCCCCGCTTGGGTTGGATGAAGATCTTGGAGCCAGGACGGATCGGTGATACCTGGATGGTGAAGACAAGGTAGGAAGATCTTCAGGGGATTAGTGTTAGGTTTATTTAAGGGGGGTTTGGGTTAGATTAGGGGTATGTGGGTGGTGGGTTGTAATGTTGGGGGGGGGGTATTGTATGTTTTTTTTTTACAGGCAAAAGAGCTGAACTTCTTGGGGCATGCCCCGCAAAGGGCCCTGTTCAGGGCTGGTAAGGTAAAAGAGCTTGTAACTTTTTTAATTTAGAATAGGGTAGGGAATTTTTTATTTTGGGGGGCTTTGTTATTTTATTAGGGGGCTTAGAGTAGGTGTAATTAGTTTAAAATTGTTGTAATATTTTTCTTATGTTTGTAAATATTTTTTTATTTTCTGTAACTTAGTTCTTTTTTATTTTTTGTACTTTAGCTAGTTTATTTAATTGTATTTATTTGTAGGAATTGTGTTTAATTAATTTATTGATAGTGTAGTGTTAGGTTAATTGTAGGTAATTGTAGGTAGTTTATTTAATTATTTTATTGATAGGGTAGTGTTAGGTTTTATTATATCTTAGGTTAGGATTTATTTTACAGGTAAATTTTTTATTATTTTAACTAGGTAACTATTAAATAGTTCTTAACTATTTAATAGCTATTGTACCTGGTTAAAATAATTACAAAGTTACCTGTAAAATAAATATTAATCCTAAAATAGCTATAATATAATTATAATTTATATTGTAGCTATATTAGGATTTATTTTACAGGTAAGTATTTAGCTTTAAATAGGAATCATTTATTTAATAAGAGTTAATTTATTTCGTTAGATAAAAATTATATTTAACTTAGGGGGGTGTTAGTGTTAGGGTTAGACTTAGCTTTAGGGGTTAATCCATTTATTAGAATAGCGGTGAGCTCCGATCGGAAGATTAGGGGTTAATAATTGAAGGTAGGTGTCGGCGATGTTAGGGAGGGCAGATTAGGGGTTAATACTATTTATGATAGGGTTAGTGAGGCGGATTAGGGGTTAATAACTTTATTATAGTAGCGCTCAGGTCCGCTCGGCAGATTAGGGGTTAATAAGTGTAGGCAGGTGTCGGCGACGTTGAGGGGGGCAGATTAGGGGTTAATAAATATAATATAGGGGTCGGTGATGTTAGGGCAGCAGATTAGGGGTACATAGGGATAACGTAGGTTGTGGCGGTTTACGGAGCGGCAGATTAGGGGTTAAAAAAATATGCAGGTGTCAGCGATAGCGGGGGCGGCAGATTAGGGGTTAATAAGTGTAAGGTTAGGGGTGTTTAGACTCGGGGTACATGTTAGAGTGTTAGGTGCAGACGTAGGAAGTGTTTCCCCATAGGAAACAATGGGGCTGCGTTAGGAGCTGAACGCTGCTTTTTTGCAGGTGTTAGGTTTTTTTTTAGCTCAAACAGCCCCATTGTTTCCTATGGGGGAATCGTGCACGAGCACGTTTTTGAGGCCGGCCGCGTCCGTAAGCAACTCTTGTATCGAGAGTTGCATTTGCGGTAAAAATGCTCTACGCTCCTTTTTTGGAGCCTAACGCAGCATTTGTTTGAACTCTCGATACCAGAGTTAAATTTATGGTGCGGCCAGAAAAAAGCCCGCGGAGCGTTAACAGCCCTTTTACCGCCGAACTCCAAATCTAGGCCTATAGTAATACAGAACAACCTCAGGGGTGGGCTATCTTCTATATTGCCCCCACCCCACTACAATACATAGAAAAACATAAGTTCCTTATTTGAAAGCAGCAATCTTGCCCTTTCAAATGAGGGGTACTGTGTCCGTCTACCTTTCAGGTGACTGTCATAATAATGCCAATTGCCTCTAAGCACTGGTTCTATTTTGGAGTTCTTAGCAATTTTTTTAGAGGCCTATGGTGATAATCTGGCAGTAACTTGTTGTGTTATTGGTGTTAGGGCTCAAACATCCATGTTTTTCCAAAGTAATAAAATAATATAGGAATGAAAATAAATTAGAGAACTTGATGGGTATAAAATAGATGTGTAACACAATGTTTTTAAATAATTTATTTGCTATTCGGAATAAGGTTGGACATTGGTAGGAGCATCCATACATTCTCAAAAAGGGTTTGGCCAATCTTTGGGAAATAAGAATTTTGTGTAATTTTAAAATGTATATAATCTTTGTATGGTTAGATATTTTATAGCTACTGTATACATTGTGAGATATGATGCTAAGCAATACAAATAATAGATTTTTCCTTCTAATTTGTAATTATTATATTTTATTGAACAATATAGATATATATGTTTGTGTTTTGGGAAGGTAAACTGATGATAAATGTTGTACCATAAAACATGTGTTTAAATATTTAGGATATAATGACTCCCATGCTGCTAGTTACCATGTACACAATAGAATGTTTTGTTTTCATTTCATAATGGTGATTTCCTATATTATTGTATTTCTACAAACTAAAAAAGTTATGCTGTGAAAGAAACTGTTACATGATTAAAGGTTGAAATTTATATTTAAAATCTATAAACTGCTTTGAGACATGGCTCAGCTACTGACCTCCCAACTGCCCCTATTTGAGAGGGACATTCCCTGATTCTGAGCTTTGTCCCTCTGAGACAGCTGTACGTCTCTATTTGCAGAATTTCCATTAGCCCCACCCCCAAACCACTAAAACATGCCCACAAACTACCTAAACATGTCCACAAACTGCACAGACACGCCCACACATGAATAGACACACCCACTAACTGCCTAGACACACCCACAACTCCACCTACTAATCATCCATGATCACACACCCTCCCAGTACAGGTCCACTCACAAATCATCAACAGCCCCCATGAACCTCCTAAATCCCTGATACCCACCAGAAATGTTAGGGATATGCTGGAAGGGTTAAATAGACTGGGATTTTTTATGCTTGTTTGACTGTGCCTGCTGTGAGTAAAAAAAAAAATATTCATAATGTATTTATTGATTTGTGTGAACTAGATTTAAAGTCATTTTTGGCAATATTTGAGGTCATATAAACTTCCGTTGTTGGACATGCTGAATGTCAGGCCCGCTGTGATATATTATAATTTGATTACATAACACTTATATGAGTGAAATTTCCGTTACACGAGAGTAGCTACATAACATGCCCTTTGGTCCTTCTATGAATACAAAACTGCTACCAGACTACATTGTGGAAACAAAAGGCAAATCCTTTACTCCACCCTGTGATTCATAACTTTGTGACTGTGCCCAAATGGTTTACTTTGACCAACATATACAGAAGATTAGCACCGGGCGGCTTTTATACTCATTCAGCCACTCACAGTAAACTCAAGTGGAACGTAGATGTATAAAATTGTATTTTAGTGTTTTGTTTCTATTGTAAAATAGACAAAACAGAGCTTTTATGCTTATGGTACATGTCACGTGCACCAATGGAATTGTGGGAGTTTTGCTGATCAGTTAGTGAGCTTCCATCACAATCAGTATTGCACAAACATGCACTGTTAGTTTTAGATATAACTTAATCTTTTTTATGCAAAAATAAAAATAGATTTCTACCATGTGGAAAGATTGCAGCGAATGACCTAGATTCATCGATGCTTGTAAGGTTGCAGAAGAGCCGCATTGTTAAGGAGAGATCATGTTTAAATTCACTGAGCATCACTTGTTTTTCCTGCCATTAAAGGGACAGTAAAGTCAAAATAAAACATTCATGATTCAGATAGGACATGCAACTTTAAACAAATGTCCAATGTATTGCTATTATCTAATTTGCTTCATTCTCTTAGTATCCTTTGTTGAAAGGCATGCCTAGGTAGGCTCAAGAGTAGCAATGCTCTACTGGGAGATAGATACTGATTGGTGGCTGCAGATATGTTCTTCTAATTATTAGCTCACCTGATTTTTTCAGCTAGCTCCCAGTAGTTTATCGTTGCTCCTTTAACAAAGGATACCAAGAGAACAAAGCAAATTTGATAACAAAAGTAAACTGGAAAGTTGTTTAAAATTGTATTCTTTATCGGAATCATGAGAGAAAATGTTTTACCTCCATGTACTTTTAACATGCATAGTTGTGTGATGAGCATAATACATGTTATCTTGTACATTAAAGGGATAAGAAACCCTAAAAATATATTGTGATTCAGACAGAGCATACAATCTTAGAAAAGTTTCCAATTATTTATGTTATCAAATTTGCTTTGTTCCCATGAAATTCTTTGTCGAAGAGATACCAAGGTAAGTGTCTGGAAAAGGACATGGCAGGAAATACTGCTGCCATCTAGTGATCTTTTTTAGGAATAACATTATTGTAAAACTGCTGCTATATAGCGCTTCAGACACGTCCATACTTCTGCGCTTACTTCCCAGATTTTCAACAAAAGAGAACAAGAGAACAAAGAGCATTTGACAATAGAAGTAAATTAGAAAGTTGTTTAAAATTGCCTGCTCTACCTGAATCATGAAAGAAAATGTTTTGGTTTCATGTCCCTTTAAACGTCAACAACTGGCAATCTGTAAAAAAAATAATTACAAATGCAACGCTGAGGGAAACCGCTTGCTAAGATTTATGTAAATGTCTTTAATTATAAAATATATTCTTGTCTGTTTTGTTATGGTGCAGAAGGCTTTCTGGATAAAGCTGAAAAGGAGGAGCTAATTGTGGGCATTCTGGGATCTTCTATTGTCCTCATAAATCATCTTTTTAAACTAACAGGGTTTGCACACAGATTTGTTTGCACATTCTCTTTTATTGACAGATTTATAACTGTCCCTAGTTCCAACATAGTTGTGCCCATTACTTTATTGAAACTCAGTGTTATTAAGAAATCCAACAATTTCCAATGTAAAACCACAGAAAAAGGGGGCAAAATAATTAGTATTTTTTGCTATACATAATTAAAAACATTTTATGTTACACTCTAAAACTGTTAATACCCCTTTAATGTTTAGAAGCTTCCTTAGAGGTTCAAATATAACATTCTATTCTACTGGAGTTCAAGAAATTAATCAAAAACATTATTAAACCCATAATGATTTTGAAACACTGTGCAAAATTCTGCTATATTAAAAAGAAAATTATCAAGTGAATTACATTTTTTAAAATCTGACTGCTTTTATAATTAATTGCTTCATATTTTAATATGATTTTTGTTCATTAACCCTTTTAACATAGAAATCAACATGTGTTGTCATCAGGGGGGAGGGCACTTGCTTTCGGATCTAATCAAGCTTCTCCGCACTTTACCCCACTTACAGGGTGGCCGGGGGAATCAGGGGATGCCAGTGATGTCACCACCAGCCCGGGAGACCCAGAAGTTCTGGGCGCTGTTAGGAGCTTTCAAATTAAATACTTTCAACATAGACATATTTCCTCTATCTGCTATCCCCACCTATGTAATAGTTATCATTTATGTACATTCTAATTACGTTTAAAAATATTACAGTGAATATTGGAGATGGGCGAATTTGTTTATATTCAAATTCAAATGTTAGAACTAATGTTATTGTAGAAATTTGATTTATAATAAATAATAATAATGTTGATAAGAATGAATATTCTTGAAAATTCTATAATCGAATGCTATTTACAGTTTTCGAATGTCACTTTCAAATTCGAATGTTCATAATTAGATTGAATGTCCACATTCAAAATTTCAATTGTAACATTCGATTTAACAAATACTATTCAGAAGTTCAATAGTTCATGTGGTAGGGAATTTAGTAAATTTATACAAAATAGATACAAATATATAAATTAGAACGTTTCAATTTCGAATATTGCATAATTCAAGTATTATATTTATATTTAAAGAAATCATTAGAAATACTATTACAAATATATACATTCGAATTGTTTTAATTCAAATATTACATAATTCGAATATTACATTTAAATAGAGCATTAGAAATAATATTACAAATATATAAATTCAAATTTTTCGAATTCGAATATTGCATAATTTGAATTGAATTATTAGAAAAATTTGAATCAAATATTACATTTAAAGAAAGCATTAGAAATACTATTGCATTAAACAATAGTTAGAATGTTGTACAAACATTCGGAATTTGAAACAAACAAACAAATGTGTTTCATTTCTTCTGTTAAGTGTGATCAGTCCACGGGTCATCATTACTTCTGGGATATTACTCCTCCCCAACAGGAAGTGCAAGAGGATTCACCCAGCAGAGCTGCATATAGCTCCTCCCCTCTACGTCACTCCCAGTCATTCTCTTGCACCCAACGACTAGATAGGATGTGTGAGAGGACTATGGTGATTATACTTAGTTTTATATCTTCAATCAAAAGTTTGTTATTTTAAAATAGCACCGGAGTGTGTTATTACCTCTCTGGCAGAGTTTGAAGAAGAATCTACCAGAGTTTTGCTATGATTTTAGCCGGAGTAGTTAAGATCATATTGCTGTTCTCGGCCATCTGAGGAGTGAGGTAAACTTCAGATCAGGGGACAGCAGGCAGATGAATCTGCATAGAGGTATGTAGCAGTTTTTATTTTCTGACAATGGAATTGATGAGAAAATCCTGCCATACCGATATAATGTCATGTATGTATACTTTACACTTCAGTATTCTGGGGAATGGTACTTCACTAGAATTACACTGTAAGAAAGACATAAAGCTGTTTAATAACTAGAGATTATATTTAACGTTTTTGCTGGAATGTAAAATCGTTTTCATTTGCTGAGGTACTGTGTGAATAAATGTTTGGGCACTATTTTTCCACTTGGCAGTTGCTTAATCTGTTTTCTGACAGTTTCTGTTCTCCCTCACTGCTGTGTGTGAGGGGGAGGGGCCGTTTTTTGGCGCTTTTACTATGCATCAAATATTTCAGTCAGCAACTCATTGTATTCCCTGCATGATCCGGTTCATCTCTACAGAGCTCAGGGGTCTTCAAAACTTATTTTGAGGGAGGTAATTTCTCTCAGCAGAGCTGTGAGAATTATAGTTTGACTGAGATAAAAAATGTTTATTCTGTAATTTGTTTCCTGCTTTCAGAATTTGTTATCTTTGCTAATGGGATTAAACCTTTGCTAAAGTTGTGTTGTTTACAAGGATTGAGGCTATAACTGTTTCAATTTATTAATTTTCAACTGTCATAGATCTTCTGTGCTTCTTAAAGGCACAGTACGTTTTAATATTATTCTAATTGAATTGTATTTCCAAGTTGCAAGTTTATTTGCTAGTGTGTTAAACATGTCTGATTCAGAGGATGATACCTGTGTCATTTGTTGCAATGCCAAAGTGGAGCCCAATAGAAATTTATGTACTAACTGTATTGATGCTACTTTAAATAAAAGTCAATCTGTACAAATTGAACAAATTTCACCAAACAACGAGGGGAGAGTTATGCCGACTAACTTGCCTCGCGTGTCAGTACCTACATCTCCCGCTCAGAGGGAGGTGCGTGATATTGTAGCGCCGAGTACATCTGGGCGGCCATTACAAATCACATTACAGGATATGGCTACTGTTATGACTGAGGTTTTGGCTAAATTACCAGAACTAAGAGGTAAGCGTGATCACTCTGGGGTGAGAACAGAGTGCGCTGATAATATTAGGGCCATGTCAGACACTGCGTCACAGGTGGCAGAACATGAGGACGGAGAACTTAATTCTGTGGGTGACGGTTCTGATCCAAACAGACTGGATTCAGATATTTCAAATTTTAAATTTAAACTGGAAAACCTCCGTGTATTACTAGGGGAGGTGTTAGCGGCTCTGAATGATTGTAACACAGTTGCAATACCAGAGAAAATGTGTAGGTTGGATAAATATTTTGCGGTACCGACGAGTACTGAGGTTTTTCCTATACCTAAGAGACTTACTGAAATTGTTACTAAGGAGTGGGATAGACCCGGTGTGCCGTTCTCACCCCCTCCGATATTTAGAAAAATGTTTCCAATAGACGCCACCACAAGGGACTTATGGCAAACGGTCCCTAAGGTGGAGGGAGCAGTTTCTACCTTAGCTAAGCGTACCACTATCCCGGTGGAGGATAGCTGTGCTTTTTCAGATCCAATGGATAAAAAGTTAGAGGGTTACCTTAAGAAAATGTTTGTTCAACAAGGTTTTATATTGCAACCCCTTGCATGCATTGTGCCGATCACGGCTGCAGCGGCATTCTGGATTGAGTCTCTGGAAGAGAACATTGGTTCAGCTACTCTGGACGACATTACGGACAGGCTTAGAGTCCTTAAACTAGCTAATTCATTCATTTCGGAGGCCGTAGTACATCTTACTAAACTTACGGCGAAGAATTCAGGATTCGCCATTCAGGCACGCAGGGCGCTGTGGCTAAAATCCTGGTCAGCTGATGTTACTTCTAAGTCTAAATTGCTTAATATACCTTTCAAAGGGCAGACCTTATTCGGGCCCGGGTTGAAAGAGATTATCGCTGACATTACAGGAGGTAAAGGCCATGCCCTGCCTCAGGACAAAGCCAAAGCCAAGACTAGACAGTCTAATTTTCGTTCCTTTCGTAATTTCAAAGCAGGAGCAGCATCAACTTCCTCTGCACCAAAACAGGAAGGAGCTGTTGCTCGCTACAGACAAGGCTGGAAACCTAACCAGTCCTGGAACAAGGGCAAGCAGACTAGGAAACCTGCTGCTGCCCCTAAAACAGCATGAATTGAGGGCCCCCGATCCGGGATCGGATCTAGTGGGGGGCAGACTTTCTCTCTTCGCCCAGGCTTGGGCAAGAGATGTTCAGGATCCCTGGGCGCTAGAGATAATATCTCAGGGATACCTTTTGGACTTCAAATACTCTCCTCCAAGAGAGAGATTTCATCTGTCAAGATTGTCAACAATCCAGACAAAGAAAGAGGCGTTTCTACGCTGCGTACAAGAGCTCTTGTTAATGGGAGTAATCCATCCAGTTCCACGATCGGAACAGGGACAGGGGTTTTACTCAAATCTGTTTGTGGTTCCCAAAAAAGAGGGAACTTTCAGACCAATCCTGGACTTAAAGATCCTAAACAAATTCCTAAGAGTTCCATCGTTCAAGATGGAGACTATTCGGACAATTTTACCTATGATCCAAGAGGGTCAGTACATGACCACTGTAGATTTAAAAGATGCTTACCTTCACATACCGATTCACAAAGATCATTATCGGTACCTAAGGTTTGCCTTCCTAGACAGGCATTACCAGTTTGTGGCTCTTCCATTCGGATTGGCTACAGCTCCAAGAATCTTCACAAAGGTTCTGGGTGCTCTTCTGGCGGTACTAAGACCGCGGGGAATCTCGGTAGCTCCATACCTAGACGACATTCTGATACAAGCTTCAAGCTTTCAAACTGCCAAGTCTCATACAGAGTTAGTGCTGGCATTTCTAAGGTCACATGGATGGAAGGTGAACGAAAAGAAAAGTTCACTCGTTCCACTCACAAGAGTTCCCTTCCTGGGGACTCTTATAGATTCTGTAGAAATGAAGATTTACCTGACAGAGGACAGGCTAACAAGACTTCAAAGTGCTTGCCGCACCCTTCATTCCATTCAACACCCGTCAGTGGCTCAATGCATGGAGGTAATCGGCTTAATGGTAGCGGCAATGGACATAGTACCCTTTGCACGCTTACACCTCAGACCACTGCAACTGTGCATGCTAAGTCAGTGGAATGGGGATTACTCAGACTTATCCCCTTCTCTGAATCTGGATCAAGAGACCAGAAATTCTCTTCTATGGTGGCTTTCTCGGCCACATCTGTCCAGGGGGATGCCATTCAGCAGACCAGACTGGACAATTGTAACAACAGACGCCAGCCTTCTAGGTTGGGGTGCCGTCTGGAATTCTCTGAAGGCTCAGGGACAATGGAGTCAGGAGGAGAGTCTCCTGCCAATAAACATTCTGGAATTGAGAGCAGTTCTCAATGCCCTCCTGGCTTGGCCCCAGTTGACAACTCGGGGGTTCATCAGGTTTCAGTCGGACAACATCACGACTGTAGCTTACATCAACCATCAGGGAGGGACAAGAAGCTCCCTAGCTATGATGGAAGTATCAAAGATAATTCGCTGGGCAGAGTCTCACTCTTGCCACCTGTCAGCAATCCACATCCCGGGAGTGGAGAACTGGGAGGCGGATTTCTTAAGTCGTCAGACTTTTCATCCGGGGGAGTGGGAACTTCATCCGGAGGTCTTAGCCCAAATACTTCGACGTTGGGGCAAACCAGAGATAGATCTCATGGCGTCTCGACAGAACGCCAAGCTTCCTCGTTACGGGTCCAGATCCAGGGATCCAGGAGCAGTCCTGATAGATGCTCTGACAGCACCTTGGGACTTCAGGATGGCTTACGTGTTTCCACCCTTCCCGTTGCTTCCTCGATTGATTGCCAGAATCAAACAAGAGAGAGCATCAGTGATTCTAATAGCACCTGCGTGGCCACGCAGGACTTGGTATGCAGACCTGGTGGACATGTCATCCTGTCCACCTTGGTCTCTACCTCTGAAACAGGACCTTCTGATACAGGGTCCCTTCAAACATCAAAATCTAACTTCTCTGAAGCTGACTGCTTGGAAATTGAACGCTTGATTTTATCAAGACGTGGATTTTCTGAGTCAGTTATTGATACCTTAATACAGGCTAGGAAACCTGTTACCAGAAAGATTTACCATAAGATATGGCGTAAATACCTATATTGGTGTGAATCCAAAGGTTACTCTTGGAGTAAGGTTAGGATTCCTAGGATATTGTCTTTTCTACAAGAAGGTTTAGAAAAGGGTTTATCTGCTAGTTCATTAAAGGGACAGATCTCAGCTCTGTCCATTCTGTTACACAAACGTCTGTCAGAAGTTCCTGACGTCCAGGCTTTTTGTCAGGCTTTGGCCAGAATTAAGCCTGTGTTTAAAACTGTTGCTCCACCATGGAGTTTAAACCTTGTTCTTAATGTTTTACAGGGCGTTCCGTTTGAACCCCTTCATTCCATTGATATAAAGTTGTTATCTTGGAAAGTTCTATTTTTAATGGCTATTTCCTCGGCTCGAAGAGTCTCTGAATTATCAGCCTTACATTGTGATTCTCCTTATTTGATTTTTCATTCGGATAAGGTAGTCCTGCGTACTAAACCTGGGTTCTTACCTAAGGTAGTTACTAACAGGAATATCAATCAAGAGATTGTTGTTCCTTCTTTATGCCCAAATCCTTCTTCAAAGAAGGAACGTCTACTGCACAACCTGGATGTAGTCCGTGCTCTAAAATTTTACTTACAGGCAACTAAGGAATTTCGACAAACGTCTTCTCTGTTTGTCATTTACTCTGGGCAGAGGAGAGGTCAAAAAGCTTCCGCTACCTCTCTTTCTTTTTGGCTTCGTAGCATAATTCGTTTAGCTTATGAGACTGCTGGACAGCAGCCTCCTGAAAGAATTACAGCTCATTCTACTAGAGCTGTGGCTTCCACTTGGGCCTTCAAGAATGAGGCCTCTGTTGAACAGATTTGCAAGGCTGCAACTTGGTCTTCGCTTCATACTTTTTCCAAATTTTACAAATTTGACACTTTTGCTTCATCGGAGGCTATTTTTGGGAGAAAGGTTCTTCAGGCAGTGGTTCCTTCTGTATAAAGAGCCTGCCTATCCCTCCCGTCATCCGTGTACTTTTGCTTTGGTATTGGTATCCCAGAAGTAATGATGACCCGTGGACTGATCACACTTAACAGAAGAAAACATAATTTATGCTTACCTGATAAATTCCTTTCTTCTGTAGTGTGATCAGTCCACGGCCCGCCCTGTTTTTAAGGCAGGTAAATATTTTTTAATTTATACTCCAGTCACCACTTCATCCTTGGCTTTTCCTTTCTCGTTGGTCCTTGGTCGAATGACTGGGAGTGACGTAGAGGGGAGGAGCTATATGCAGCTCTGCTGGGTGAATCCTCTTGCACTTCCTGTTGGGGAGGAGTAATATCCCAGAAGTAATGATGACCCGTGGACTGATCACACTACAGAAGAAAGGAATTTATCAGGTAAGCATAAATTATGTTTTTTCGAATGTTACAGAACATTCGCCCATCCCTAGTGGAAATCCTAGCATCATGGTATTCCTTATTTGAATCATGAAGGAAAACATTTGGTTTGAGTGTCTCTTTAACTATAAATGAAGATAACCACTTTTTGTTTTTAGTTTAGAAATAAACACATATCATTGTTTGCAACCTTGTTTATTATATATAAAATTAATTCATTAATATTTACTTTAATGAGGGGGTCTCTCTAGGTGCTTATAATAAGCTATCAAAAAGGCCTAGAGACCCCCAGGTCCCCTTGTTTTAAAGCCCAGAAACCGGTAACGGGGATCATCTAATGTGAATAAATGTGCTAATGAGAGCCCCTATGTGCACATCAAAGTTATATAAATTAACCCAAAGGCCCTTATTTATATGAGGATAGCCCCTTCTTCTTTTGACTATAGTGTTTAAAAAAACACAAACACACACAATTGTTAACAACCTTGTTAATTACAATTTTAATGGAAATATACTTTTTTTTCACCATTGTGAGTTTACGCATGTCTTGATTGATACATAAAATAATGGTACGGTTTGAATCAGCTGGGTCTGCTGAACAAAACAATTTACAATATGTGTGGGTTTCTCACTGGAAAATAATCTACAGTAGGGCTTAAATGTAAGGAGCAGCTAAAAACTCCTAAACAGCTCAGCAAAAGGGTGGAAATGGCTCAGCAGTTAAAGGACCAGTCAACATAGTAGATTTGCATAATCAACAAATGCAAGATAACAAGACAATGCAATAGCACTTAGTCTGAACTTCAAATGAGTAGTAGATTTTTTTTTCTGACAATTTTAAAAGTTATGTCTTTTTCCACTCCCTCTGTACCATGTGACAGCCAATCACAAATGCATACACGTACCATGTGACAGCCATCAGCCATTCACAAATGCATACACACTTATTCTTGCACATGCTCAGTAGGAGCTGGTGACTCAAAAAGTTTAAATATAAAAAGACTGTGCACATTTAGTTAATGGAAGTAAATTGGAAAGTTGTTTAAAATGGCATGTTCTATCTGAATAATGAAAGTTTAATTTTGATTGAGTGTCCCTTTAAGGGGTTAAAGGAGCATCCTAACATTAAAATAAGGTGTTCTGTTCTGTGTGTGCATTTCTCTTTTATAAACACATTTTCTTATTTAAGGGACATAAAAACCCCAAAAAATATTTCAGAATTCAGATAGACCATAACATTTTAAACAACTTTCCAATTTACATCTGATATCAAATTGTAATTGTTTTCTTGTTATCCTTTGTTAAAAAGCAGGAAGGTAAGCTCAGGAGTGTGCACGTGTCTGCAGTACGTGTGTGCAGTACTATATGACAACAGTTTTGCAACAGTGTTATACATTAGCAAGAGCACTAGATGGCAGCACTATTTCCTGTTATATAGTACTAATGTTATACATTAGCAAGAGCACTAGATGGCAGCACTATTTCCTGTCATGTAGTACTAATATTATACATTAGCAAGAGCACTAGATGGCAGCACTATTTCCTGTCATGTAGTACTAATGTTATACATTTGCAAGAGCACTAGATGGCAGCACTATTTCCTGTCATGTAGTACTAATGTTATACATTAGCAAGAGCACTAGATGGCAGCACTATTTCCTGTCATGTAGTACTAATGTTATACATTTGCAAGAGCACTAGATGGCAGCACTATTTCCTGTCATGTAGTACTAATGTTATACATTAGCAAGAGCACTAGATGGCAGCACTATTTCCTGTCATGTAGGGCTCCAGACATGAGCACGCTACCTATCTAGAATTCACTTCAACAAAGAATAGCAAGAAAACAAAGAAAATGTAATAATAGAAGTAAATTGGAAACTTTTTTAAAAATTGTATGCTCTACCTGAATCATGAAAGAAGAAATTTGGGATTCATGTCCTTTTAACTTCTGCAAGCACATGAAGTGCGTTCTCTTTGTACACTAGAATGTCCCTTTAATAAAATGCTTTTCAAATAGCTATTTAAGTTTTTTTGTTTTTTTTAAACTTTATTTATAATCCAGATTCATCACAATATGGAAATCACAATATACAATATAGCAAAATTTACATTTGTATGATACAAAGAGGGAATTTGACAACCCTCATCCCCCTGCTATTTAAGTTTTATAAAAATATGAGACTGTATAACCAATTGCAGTGATGTCTTGCAGGTGGTAATACACAGTACATGAATATATATAAATATATATATATATATATATATATATATATTTATTTATATATATATATACTATTTATTTCATTGATGGAGATTTGCACATAAAACTTTATAAATGTCCAATAAAATGAAAACAAAAGGCAAAATATGTTTTTATACTCAAGGGACACTCTACAATGAACTGAGGCAGATTTTGGCCTATTATCCCTGACATCTGTATCCTGCTTGAACTTGCATATCATTTGTACATTATATTCTATCACACCTGCCCAAGTAGACATGGGCATTTGACACTTTAAAAAAAAAAATAAAAAAAAATTCTAGCACGTATCATCAAGAAAAACATCATTGTTTTGCTGGTCTCTTATCTGTATGCTTCCAAATATCCTGTTTCTTCAAGCCAGGACCAATAGAACGCTCTTCCTGTCTTTGACTTACTTCACTTCCCAAAGCTAGCAGAATCTCATCCGCTCTAAACAACCTCATCAATTCTACTTTCTGGTCAGTAGCGAGACTATAATAATTATTTTATCAATAATTAATAATCCTGACCGAGGAGATGGCAAGCACCATCAAGGTAAGAAAAATACTTTTGTCTTTGTATTCTTTTTTGTTTTATAAAGTTCATTAAAATGTTTCATTTCTTTTATCAAGAGAGATAAGTTTTGGGTTGGGCAACACCCCCACAACCACAATAGAAGGTAACAAGATTTCCTTTGCACTGCTTAGTAAATTTCCTTTTTCCTATCCCAACCATCCGCAAGCTTTAAAAACTTGAAACTCTGCAAAAAAGTATTTATTTTTTAATTCTGTAGTCCTAGTTGTGGATCTTATATGTACTTTTTCTATCATATTTTTTGTTTATTTTTTATTTTGAGAAATTATTCTAGCAATTGAGTATGGGGTTTCTCTGTATATTGGACCGTTCGATTGGAATGTACTTAGAGTAATGAAAAAATAATGGCCCTATGGTGCATGTATTCTTTTTGAAGTTTGTCAATTATTTTGTTATTTTGGGGTACGTAATTGGAAATTGTAGAGACTTGGTTATTTATGTAGCTAATGGGTTTCTCGTTGTTTTCTTCAACGATTACAGTCATTTTTATTTTGATATATTTTTTCTTTGTAAAATTGCAGGTTAATCCATTGATTTGTATTTATTTTATTGTTTTATGGAATTTAGAATAACTTTATTACTTGTACATATGGATTATTAATGCTATTTATTTTGTGTTTTTAAAATGGTAAGGCAAAGAATACAATAAAAAAAAAAAACTCAGTAATCTGATTTCTTATAAAACTAAAACCAAAAACAGACAGATATTGTTTGCTTTGGACTGGAAATATAATATAGATAAACTATGTTTTAGACTATTTATCTGTCAGTAACATGATAAACAGATATTTGGCCCATATATATTTTTATTGACAAAATATCACTATAATGTATTAGCCGGGGTAAAACAAATGCTAGTCAGGAGAGGAAAAATTAGTCAGGAGAGGAAAAATTCAAAATGTCTTACTTTATATATATATAAATCATTATTGACTAAACTGTATTATTTGCTTTGTTTCCTTATCTAACTTTAAAACTCAGGGGCAAACTATTACTTGTTTTAAAAATACATGAAATATATGTAATATACGTTTCTGGCACTGAAAATAGTAGTGATACTGTTTGAGTTCATTTGTTCATTTAAAGGAACAATGCAACCCACAAACATAATATTTATATCTACTGAAACCGTCTGGCCTGACATGATAAGATTTTTAATTGTTCATGGTTTAGAGAAAGTGACGCCTTAAAATAAAAATATACTTATAAGCTGCAGATATAAAGTATATTGTGTAGGAGAACAGTTTAGCTTAGCTTGCATATATATATTTAATTACATTAGAATTTGCTTTGTGAAAATATTAAATTTATGGTGGGGGGGGGTTATGGTTTTGGCAATTTATTAAAATTGTATTTTTGTCCATTAGAAACATTCTTGTTTGAATTAGCTAAACCACCTGAGTTTCAAATGCTGTAACATTTGTATTTCCTGTGTTTAAATCAGGAAAACAAAACATTTCCAAAAGAGGCTTTTCCTTGCTTTTTTTGCTGGGATTTTGTATTGGTTTTTATAGACCAAAAAATAAGAAGTACAGTAATTACAAAAGTAAGAGGTGACGATTCAGCGTTAATTGTGTGTATGCATACAGATTTCTGCTTATTACAAATAATATTAATTCATTATGTTTCCAATGAACCTTGTCCTATAATTTAGTGTCATTTATTGGATAACATTTACAACATTATTGCTATCATAAGTAAATATTCAGATGTTTATATTTTATTTTTGTATGTGTTTCTTAATTTAAAAGTGTGACTAGCTTTTAATATTTTAATTATCTAGGATATAATTGTGTTTATTAAACTACTTGACCATGCAACAAAATTTAAACAGATCCCAAAAACAAGATTTCTGAAATGTTGTTTCAAGACTAATGAATTGTAATAAAACATTATATTAAATAAATAAATAAAACATGGGAATAATGCTGTGAAAAGTGTTATCTGATGTCTAGAATTAGCCTTGAATTCTGAAAACATTAGGTAACCAGTGCAAATAGCTTTCAAATAAATTGAAATAAACTCCAGTATATTGTGATTTGAGTCTAGATTCTATAATACATGTTTTATTGGAACATAATCTCTCATATTGTAGTATAAGTAGTATAAGTACTGAAAAATAATTCTGAACATTGCATGCATTGTAGATATCCTAGAAATAATTTATAAGAGTTTTATTTACTCTTTCTTTTCTTGTTCCAAATGTGCACACGGTATGTACAATTAACATGTAACTAAACCAAGCCCTTCTATACTTTATACTATATATTAAAGTTCATACTATACTGGGGGATGTTTGTTTGTTTTTGTTTGTGTAAATCTTTTTATTGAAATGTTTACAATATTATACTCATGCTACACAGTTGTCACAAAAATATCTTTATGAGGAACAATCAACTTTGTCATTTAAGATTTTCTTTAAATTAAAATTTTAGTCTCATGAAAGAATTCAGTTCTGCAAACCATTATTTCTCCATAATAAAAAAACAGAGACATTGGTCACCTAAACTAACCAATAAACCACACACACACACACGAACACACACACACACATATATATATATATATATATATATATATATATATATATATATATATATATTTGTTGATCAAAACACAGTAACATATGAACTGGGGAAACTACTTGGGCCACTTATTTTGTAACTATATATGTCATCGTTGGCCTCTGTATTTAAATAGCTAATCTTACATATCTTGAACTGTAGTCACAGCTTTATAATAAGATATAATTATCGTGCATGCTACTGTTATATATTTTAGACATTTTATTTAAGGATGGAAACTGATACAGATGCAGATTAGATATATTCTGAGAGCCCCATTACTGTTAACTATTCAATGATATTCTATAATGTAAGTAAAGCAGTAAATAATTAATTGTTAGACCATTTATATAAGTTTATATAGTATTTTATATTTAATTTATTTTTATTTCAAGTAATTTTTTTAAAATGTATTGTATTTTTGAATTTTTCACCTAGTTTAATCAATTTATCATCCCCAGAATCAATAAATCACAGTCAGTAATGGTTGTCTAGTTAAATCTGATTAGGTAAAATATCTAAAAAAATATTTTTATTAAAAAAGACTTGCCAAATAAATAGAATATAGTGTTGTTTTTATTTATTTTTAACAAAAGAAAAATATTTAAGCTGAGCATAAATATTATAGCTGTTCAATTGCAAATGACTGCTGAGTTAATTTTTCTTCATTTTAAATGTTTACAAACCAAATTGTATAATTGTAGAGAGTTTTGCCATGTTGTTTCATTCTAAAACCAACATGTATGTATATCAAAGAAGTATATTTGTTAAAAAAGTAATTTAACTATTTTTATGATGATTATTTTTCTATTTTTTGTACATTTACTTCTTTATTTGGAACAAATACAAATATTTAGATTTTTAAATTCTACAAGGCATCAGCAAAATATGGAAACGATACTATCATACAAAAGTATTAAATGCGCTGAAGGAATATTGGGTTGTTTTTAACCCATGTCCTGCCAGATGGAGTTAGATCCCTTTAAAGGATTAGTAAACACAGCAGATTTGCATAATCAACAAATGCAAGATAACAAGACAATACAATAGCATTTACTCTGAATTTCAAATGAGTAGTAGATTCTTTTTTAACACATTTCAAAATTATGTATATTTCCACTCCCCCTGTACCATGTGATAGTAATCAGCCAATCACAAATGCATATACGTATAGTCTGAGTTCTTGCACATGCTCAGTAGGAGCTGGTGACTCAAAAAAAGTGTAAATATAAAAGACTGTGCACATTATTTTTAATGAAAGTAAATTGGAAAGTTGTTTAAAATTACATGCTGTATCTGCATCATGAAAATTTAATAAAACTTGAGTGCCCCTTTAACAGAAGTCAAACAGAAGACAAACTATTGCAATACTTATAGAGGGTATTAACACAATTGCGTAGCGTTAACTGTCTCTTTTTCTGTTGAGCAGATGTGCTAACTCCTGTGCAAGTGACATTTTGAGGTTTGTGGTGTATACAAAGTTTTGCCATAATTCAGAATACCACTTCAGTGAAAGTTTTTGTGCTGCTTTAACTGACATATATATCTGTTACCACATTTCTGACACAGTAAAAGGAGGAACACTTAGAAATATTACTAGAAGGCATTTTTGTGAATACGTTAATCATTAAACTTTAGTCAAGAAGTAAAATTAAACAGCATTATTGTACAACATTCATTTAACTGATGAGTTTTTATGAAGTCCAATGATTGCAATTTTAATTTATGTGTTGTAGCTATAACAGGGAAAAGCATTGTTTTTTTTTTTTATTGATTCATTTTTTTTGTTGTTTAAAAATGGATATTCCACTGATTGTAAGGATTGTTGTTATCAGCCAGAGAGCTTTTATCCCGGTAGAGCATTTCATATTTGTTTTAAGATCAAAATAATTAGCTTTAATGTAACCTTTTTAATAAAAATAAAAAATAAAAAAAACTATCTTATACAATTTTTTTTTTAAGTTTAATGTCCCTTTAAATTTCACAGTATCCTTTTATATATCTCAGGCATTCTAGAATTACGTTATTGTATATATTAACACTATTTCTGCTGAATTGCTATACTACATATCTTTTTAATAGACATGTGAGATTCGGTCCGAATCGAAATTCGTACGAATTTTGTTGAAATTCGGAGATTCGGATCGATTCGAATTCCGAATTGCGGTAGTGCCGAATCTACCGAATAAATCCGAATCGATTCGAATTTATTCGGTAGATTCGGATGGCCGTGTATTACACTAGTATTGTACAGTATACTAGTGTAATACAAAGCACATCCAACTTAACACTGACCGAAATTCCGAAATTCCGAATCGTTTCGAACCGAATCGAAGCGAACCGAATTTCCCACGAATCTGAAAGAATCCGAATGAATCCAAAACAAATTCATTCGATTTCTTCCGAATTCGAATCGATCCGAACCAAAATTCGAATCAGTCCGAATCGATCCGAACCAAATTTTTCGCGGCTGCACATATCTACTTTTTAACTCATTTACTACAAGAGACAGTTTAAATGCAATGTTATGCAATTCTTTGAAACCCTTTAAACTTGGATAGTTAAACTACTAGGTTAAACTTGTAAACATTTACTTATTTATATATACTCCACAATATTATAGATACACTTTTCCAACATTCCTGACTCTTTTGAAAACAGTTATTGCCTACTTTAACTGGTAGATATGGGGTTAAACAATTAAAAATGTATACATAAATTGAAGGAACTACACTATCACTAACCGAAAAATGACATCAACCAGGGTGCTGGCAGGGGCGATAAATAGAAAGAATACAGACCGAACTCGCTGGATTTCAGACAAACTTCAGTATTTTTTTATTGTGGTGACGTTTTGAGGAAGGATTATCCTCGAAACATCACCAGAATAAAGAAATATTGAAGTTTCTCTGAAATCCAGTGAGTGCGGTCTGTATACTTTATATATATATATATATATATATATATATATATATATATATATACAGGTAAAATCAGAAATCCAGGTTATCCTTGGATTACCCGGGTAAACTTGACATTACCCAAGCGGCTGTGGTTAAAGCACAATGTAATGTAATTCCCCCATCTACACAATTCAATTTTTTTGCCTCTGCCTGGGGGGTTGAAGTAAGGCGCCCCACCAATCCTCTGGCATCCACCCCCAAGTGAACCTTGGGAATGAGATTTACCCCCCTTTAACCCCCAAGCGGAGGCAAAAAAGATAGTGAAGATGTGTGAAATTGCACCGTATATATATGTTTGATGCAGTGACTCGATACACTCTGAGAAGATTTATAATGTTACATCGGGCTTTATCCACAGCCGCTTGGGTAATGTCAATTTTACACAATTTCTTACTTTACCCGCAATATATATATATATATATATATATGTATATCAATTGTTTTTAGATTCTCTTCATGCATTGTAACCCTTTGAGGGGAGACACCATAGAGATCATGAAATGGAGATGTTACACAAAACCAGGTAGTTCTACCTTTTCGTGTAGCAGTTCCCGTTAAGTGACAAGAGCATGCTTGTCCAATAGTGACAGATCACTGCTGATAGATGCTCTCCACAATCAGCTATCAGTGAGTTTCTGACCCAAGTCGCTATAACAATGAGACCTACGTTACATCGGAAGAGTAAAAGTAATACTGCAGTATTGGTTGTGTACCTCCTAGCAATCCCCATTGCCTGATAAAGACAACTCCCTCAGCTTTACTAGTTGGGAGGGACAATTGTTGGCGAATAGGACATGAAAACATAGATTTATTCAGGACATGAACAAGATTTTTTATTTTTTATTTAAAATACATTTTGAAAGTTTCCTTTTAAGGTGAGACCATGAAAAAAAATATTCCATGACTGATATAGAGCATTCAAGTAATAAATTTAAAAAAAAATCACATTTGCCTTGTTCTCACACTGTTCTTTGCTGAAGAGCATGCCTAAGTAGGTAGTGTGCACGTGTGAAACATTTTTAAATAATGTATTTTTACAGTCCAAATTAAACTTTCACCAAGCTGGTGATTGGTGGCTACACATGTATCTCTTTTCATAAGCTCACCAGATGTTTTCAACTAGCTCCAGCTAATGTATTGCTGCTTTGGAGGGACATGAAACCCACATTTTTTTTCTTTCATGATTCAGATAGAGAATACAATTTTTAAAAAGTTTCTAATTTACTTCTATTATCAAATTTGCTTTATTCTCATGTTATTCTTTGTTGAAGATATAACTAGGTAGGTAGCGTGCACATGCGTGAGGCACTACATGACAGGAAATAGTGATCTTGCTAATGTATAACATGGTTAAAAAAACTGTTGCCATATAATGCTGCAGACATGCACACTTATGAGCCTACCTTCCTGCTTTTCAACAAATAATAACAGGAAAACAAACAAAATTTGATAATAGAAGTAAATTTGAAAGTTGTTTAAAATTTATATGCGCTACCTAATTCATGAAAGAATTTGGGGTATTTATGTCCCTTTAACTATGTTTTTAACTCCTTTGTCGGAGTTGAACTCCCAGTTAATATGGAAGCAACAATAAAATGCTCCAGCACATTACACTTTTTTTTGTGTGTGTGTAACGGAAAACATTTTTTTTTTGCCTATTAAATATATCAGTATCTATCTGTACATATTGTGTATTGTTACATTCTCTCTGTATTGTGCCTAATGTTGGTTCCTGCCCCAAAACTGTGGCTTTGTTCAATTTCTATGAACTCTGAGACTTTTTTTTATCAATCTATAAAACTAAAATGAATGTAGAATTTAAGAATGGACCTATTTGAATAAAATATCTACGCTACACAAGAGAGACAGAAGCAAAATCTACCTGAGTGTTTGAAAGGAGTTTCATTTGAGCTCAACATACTTAAAATGACATTAAAATATTTTTTTGTGAATGTCCATAATTAATCACCGAATTCCAAATAAGCTGCATACAAAATAAATAATCTATAAACATTTAAACTTTTTTTAAAGGAATATTAGTAAAGCAGTTAAGGGAGATACCCCTTCAAAAGTCTCTTGTTTACCTTATCTCCAGTCTCTTGTGCTGTGTCCAATTATACATGGGTATCTCTACAGATCAAGCACTGTGTAGCATGTTTTGGTGTAAGGGTTCTCAATCCTTCCAGCTATCTGCGTCCGTGGAAAAATATGAAAATTTATATAAACAAAATAGTTAATAGATAAAAAAATGGGAGAAATATGATGAAATGTGTTGGGGTTTTTTATGGTAAAATTCACTAGCATCGGCAATACTGAATAATTCATTATGTTTGAGATGAACTGGGAAATTCTTTGAATACACGTTTTTATGATAGCTTGTTATATGAGACAAATATTCAAATTAAAAAGTTATAATAAAACGAATATTAGATTAAAATATAGTGTTTTTATGCTCCGTACTCCCATCTTCCATTTACATCAGATAATAAGTTACAAACTTGCATACAAGGAGAAAACTATTGTATTTTGTTTCATTATATGCCAATGAAAGGTAAACAGCCATAAAAGTAAACAAATTACTTGCTCAAATCCATTCATTTTATGACTGTCGTCCCTGTCCTATTATGTGTTTAATCCTTGAAAAGGGGGTTAAACACAAAGTAGAAGTTCTGCTCTGGAGTGGAAACTGCTGCTGATCAAATAAGCAGCCCTAGTTGCACTGATTGGATCAACAGCAGTGCTCTGTGGGTCTCAAGAGGCTCTTCTACTGTGTATTTAACCTCTTGCAGTGGTTAATTAAACACATAGTAGAGCAGGGTTGCTAGTAGTAGTAGTTTAGTTGCTGTTCAGATTCTCTTCTCCTGCTCTTCTCCTGAGCCTTTTAACGAACATTTCTATGTAAAAAAGTATATTTTTCCTTAGAATGTCTTTAGCTTATCAGTAAGAGTAATTGCTCTGTGATCCATTCACATGGTGAAATGGGACAGCCAATCATCAGTATCAGTGCTGAATTTACACTTTGTTTTAATGTGATCTCATGAGATTTCATGAGAGATTTCACAGTAAGCTTCCATAATCCCTTACTGAGAACTGCCATATCCTGTTTGTCAGCCATCTTGTTAGTCAGCCATCTTGTTCATAAGCCATCACAAGGGCTGTAGGAGCCCAGGTCTCGCTGCCAGTGATGAGAATGTGCTATTTCTACAAGCATCAGGACTAGCATCCTGATTTTATTCTTAAAATTCCTTGACTGTGGAATGTGGCTATTGAGGAAATTTTGAGGTAAAATAGCTTCCTTTTTTCATAGAGATATTAATGTGATATTTTCTAGTAGTTTTTTTAGAGATATGCTGAACCACTTTAAAGGGATTCAATTTTTGGGTACCATCTCCCTTGGATGCAAGGTGGGATAACTTAATGCTTTATTAGGTATTTGATGAGCAAACAAATACAATTACAATCCCAAATGCACCTGAAACCTAATGCTGCTTATCTTATATATTTTAATGGTTGGAAAGACATGTAAACTACATTTTTATCCAAAGCAGTGGTGCTTGCTTGCCACTCTGATCACATCAAAATGCTTCTACAGCATAAACTTAATGATTAAAAGTCTGTAGACAGATACTTCCCATGTTCATTTCCCATACTGATAACTATCCAAATCAGGGAGGGCCAATAGAGGAAGTCCTTTCAATGGCAACTTCCTGTCTATTACTGCTCTGTTCAGTGGTTATATTAAAGCAATCAAACCTAGACCATTTGGCAATAGGTGGCATGGCTAGCCTAGAAGAAATATCCAAATATTGTTTATGTTTTTGGAAATAATGTGTCATTATTTCTATATGGGAATGAAACTCCCAATAAATGTAGTGTATCTAATTGTGAGAGGTCTTTTGTCTTTAAACATGGTGGGGAAAAACTTTCCTTAAAATACACTATAATTAGTGATGATTTTCCTCTTGTTTAGTATTAGACGCAAAGGGAACTTTGATAAATACAGATACTTTTAGTGTTTGATATAAAATGGTTTAAAGATAACTAATTAAATCAAATGAAAACGTAATGTAATTGTTTTTATTTAGCTACTTAGAACATGTAAAGTGATTTATGCAACATAATTACCAACTGTCCCTATGTTTGGGGGACAGTCCCAGTTTTTGGCTTCCTGTCCTTTTAGTGGGGCATTAAACACTAATTATATGCTAGTTATAATATTATATTCAAAGCAAACATAAGCCTGAGAATAGTATGTTGATGTGTTTTTTTAATTATTATATTAGTTTAAATATTGAATAAATAAGTGTAAAGTTTCATGAATTTTAAGAAAAACAGTGAACACTAAAGTATAAATGAGACCATGAAATCTTGTTTTCAAAAACAGATCTCTTATACAAATAAAAAGAGAAGACAATGATAACAAATAATAGTGAAATAAGTATATATAACCATAAATGCAGCTATTAAAAAAAAATGTTTATGAATTAAAGAGACAGCACATGAATAGTTAAGAATTGTTTTAATGAAATAATAAAATATAAAGCAATATTAAATATAATAAAGAGTTATAGTTGCATTAAAAACTCATAAAGGATGATTTCTACAAACAGTTGTCTGTCTGGCCAAATAGTAACCACAATGCATTTTAGAGTCACGTCCTTTCCTCAGGTGTAAATGAGGTGATTATGAGTGAGTGTAGAGTCATATGTGGGTATTTTAGAATGAAGCAGAATGGCGATGGAAACCATTGGTGGGTGTGGTCAATATTACAGTAACCTGCTTAACTGATTGGTCTATTGCAGTGTCCCTAGGCAACTGTGACATGGCTATTTACAGAGGTTTTCAAATTCAAATTTATTCCAGTCATTACAAAAACACAATGATAAACTTCAAATTAATTTGTGTTGCATTAACACTCTCAATATCTTGCATGATGACAATTCAACAATGACATGCCAATACATTAGAAAACACTTTTCCAGCAGCTTTTTGAAAAAAAAAATTTCACATTAAAGAGACATGAAACCCAAAATTATTCTTTCTTGATTTAGATATAGAATACAACTTTAAATAACTTTCTAATTTACTTTTATTATTTAATTTGATTCCTTCTCGTGTTATCCTTTGATGAATGGTTTATTTAGGTAAACTCGGGAGCAGCAAAAACCTAGGTTCTAGCTGCTGATTGGTGGCTGAATATATATATATATATATATATATATATATATTGATTGTCATTGGCTCATCCATGTATTCAGTTAGAAACCAGTAGTGCATTGCTGCTCCTTCAACAAATGATACCAAAAGAATGAAACAAATTAGATTATAGAAGTAAATTAGAAAGTTGTTTAAAATTGTATTCTCTATCTTAATCATGAAAGAGATTTTTTGGGTTTCATGTCCCTTTAAGGTTTGTCTATTTCCTTAGTTTACATATTTAGAAGCATAATCATTTTAGTAATATAGCTTTAATCACACTTTTAACACATTAAAAACTTGTACTCAAATAAAATATTATCATTGGAATGTTAATTTATGATTGCAATAAAGTTTTTGGACTTCAGAATATTAATTACGTAGTTACATTAAACAATGTGAAATTGTTAGACAGAAAATATCATTAATGAATCAATAAGACATAATTGATTCATTTTGGCCTTGAATCCTTTGCTTCCACAAAAGCTTGTGAAAATTCCTGAAAGCAAATTCTAAAAAATGTGTATAACTAGATCTTGCTGATATGTTTTTAACTGTTTTTTTTATTGGTTTTATTAATTCAAATAGTGTCCCTTCTAAAGGATTTGAATGGCTTAGAAAAAGAAACAAAAAAAAATCCCCTACCCCACTATACAATAATTTTGTAGGGAATTCCAATAGACTAGGACTGGGAACAATGTTTTGTAAATGTATTACAGTCATAAAACTATATTAGGGTTCCAAATATTTTCAAAGTGAAGGACCCCAAAATAGCCTCCAACAAAGCCAATGTCTGAAATAAAGGACAGCCATGTCTGAAATAAATGCATATGTGCTATTCGTAACCACACAGTCTTTACTTTAAGCAAATTATAAGCTGGTTTAGGCAGTTTGCAGCATTATGATAACCTAGGTCAGTTTTAGAGGCACTCTAACAGGCTGGTTTTAAAAGGCTATCTGAACTAGAACACAGGTGAAATGAACAGCTGATGATTAACAATAGTTATTAACCTGCTCTGTCACTCAAAGTAATCCTGAAAATCTGTTCCGTTAGTGAGCCCTGAGGACTGGAATTTAGAAACTCTGAGATGGTTACCGAAATTGCTTGTAAGCCAGTCTAGATAGTGTGGCACAAGCACACATTTTACACAAAAGTTGTTTAAAATCCTTTTAACATGCACAGCTCTTACCAATGATTGTAAACAACTGCTGTTTCCTCACTTCCTGTGCTTCACTCTTTCTAGAGGGAACTCTATGGTATGAATTTGTTGTGGAACACTGAAAGGCACATTGTGCTCAATATCCTGCATATAAAAGAGCAGCATTTAAACATATTTATTTTGCCTGGAAAATATAAAGTAAAAGCTGTTTAAATTAAAAAGAAATGTACACAAATGTTTTTAATCACTGTCATTTGTATTGCTTTGCACTCCAGGGCCATACCCTTTGAAACACCTGTTGATTATTGTTAATTTTACTTCCTTTGGTGGGGCAGACAAGGGACAGATATAGGGCTATATTTATCATTAGACTGGTGGACAAGGTCTTTCTGCCCAGCCTCACAGTGAGCTGGCAGCAATACACTGCTTGTGCAATGCCACCCCTGCTCATGCACAAGAGGGGGCTATTGATTATCCCAATCAGATCAGGATGATTGCAATCTGCCACACTTTAGGTGGTGAAGAGTTTAAGTTGCAGCGGTCTTAACTAGCGCTTCAGGCTCACTCACTTAAGCCTGAAATGATGGGGCTCCAAAGCTGCTACTTACCACTGTTTGATAATAGAGCCCATAATCTGCATAATCAAGTAATCACTGTGTAGCATGTTACATGTTGTCGAGTTATAGTTCTATATACTGCAAGATTCATTCCAGCCTATCTGTGGGCATTGAAAAAACTTCAACTCTCCGAAAGGGACAGTCTACACCAGAATATTTATTGTTTAAAAGGTAGATAATCCCTTTATTACCCATTCCCTAGTTTTGCATAACCAACACAGTTATATTAATACACTTTTTACCTCTGTGATTATCTTGTATCTAAGCCTCTGCAAACTGCCCCTTATTTCAGTTCTTTTGACAGACTTGCATTCTAGCCAATCAGTGAGGGCTCCTAGGAACTCCACGTGCGTGAACATAGTGTTATCTATATGAAACACATGAACTAACACCCTCTAGTGGTGAAAAACTGTCAAAATGCCCTGAGCTAAGAGGCGGCCTTCAAGGGCTTAGAAATTAGCATATGAACCTCCTAGATTTAGCTTTCAACTAAGAATACAAAGAGAACAAAGCAAAATTGGTGATAGAAGTAAATTGGAAAATTGTTTGAAATTACATGCCCTATCTGAATAATGAAAGTTTGTTTTGGACTAGACTGTCCCTTGAAGTAAATAACAGGAACATAGGCCAAAATAAATAAGTAAAGTACATTGCATAGTTTATTACGGCGAATGATTTTATGAGGGATTTGAAATAGAGTAATAGCAGTTATATATCTATTAGTGGGGAGTAAGAAAGCTCTGAAAGAAAAGTTGGCGTATTCAGGACAAGAACTTGTTAAAAAAAAATATTTAAATTTGTTAATAAAGCAAAATGGAACAGCAGTTACTTAGGATACAAAAAAAAAAAAAAAAACAACAGTTTATAATCTTATTTTTTTTTTTAACAGCCTATAGACAAAAGCAAATATGAGAACAAACAATAAAAAAACATAAAAAAATCCTGTATAAAATGATAAAATATAAATGTAACTGGATGGAATATTAGTGCTGTTTGCCTCTGATACAGAGTGCCTGATGCTAATTTTTATCTTAACCAACCAGATGTTTGACTGACCTCCAAAAAGGTTATCGTTTAAAGTCAACAAGGCCGTCATGCTCCCTATAAATCTTAGCGCTACAGTAAACTGTAATTGTTGCCCATAGCAGCACTTGGGCTCATGCTTTTTTATCAAATGTCTCCTAATGACATCATTGCTTTATTATTGTTCCAACAGTAGCTCCAAGGTTACAGTGTAACACAGCTTAAAACCAAATGTGAATTGATATATATCAACCTGCAAAAACTCATTTCAGGGAGTTGGCTTCACCCGCTATTGCCCCCTCCCAGTTATATATTGGACACCTTGAAACCCTAAATAAGATAGAGACTTATCATTAAAGTAGCTTCCCACTAAAGTCACATAAAAAAGTAGCTTTATTGCACTACCACATAAAACAAACCTATTTTCCAGTGATCGTACGCTTGTTGATTGCTTAAATATTTTAGAATACAAAGTTTAATTACGTGCAGTAAATAAGGTAGTATTTGTGTTTTATTTTATTAAACTCAGTGGGGGCTTTTTGGTTACTGATGCATGCTTTGAGGGTTCTATAACGTCCCAGCAACTAAAGGCATTCCTTAAAGAAACACTTTTCCGGATTTGGGCCACATTGGATCATGGTACTTGGAGTTTCAGGGAGATTGCATTCCATTTGCTGGCATTAGGGAGGCGCTATTACAAACAGGGAGACTCCCTGAACTTCAGGGAGAGATGGGATGTCTGATATATATATATATATATATATATATATATATATATATATATATATTTTTTTTTTTTAAAACCATCTTTTATTGGGTAGAAATGCTTAATACAACATTGAAAATGGGGGCTTCACGCCCAATAAACATGTTCAATACAGGTCACATTTCAGTATGCATGTATGTTACATTTAAAGACGGCAATTTCTAAACTTTAAGACAATCGAACATTTAAAACAACATGAACAATGATACTGGTCATTTGCTAGGTGTAGGTATCACTCTTGTTAGTAACTAAGTAGGTAACTGAGGTTGGGGGGTAGTAGTTTTGAGGGACTCGTCCCACAAATATCTCATGTCATGGAAGAACTCTAATTTATTTCTTTTCATATAGCCATACTCCTCTAGAACCAGCATCTCCTCTACCTTAACCAACCACATCTGTCCTGTCAGTGAGGTCAGCGTTTTCCATTGTGTCGCTATTAGTGATTTTGCACTATTTATTCCTATTTGCAACAGCTGTCTCCGGAGTTTACAAGGTATTTTTGGGTGTTGGTTGAATATTACTAAGTGGGGTGTTAAAGTAAAATCTGGGATCAGTCCGTTTCTGAAGTGAACTTCTATAAAATTGCATAGTTGAGTCAGTGAGCTACAGCCCCACCACATGTGTAAATAGCTACCCTTTAGTCTACATCCTCTCCAGCATCTGTCGGAGGAGGAAGGGTAAATTGAGTGTAGCCTTGCTGGGGTTAAGTACCATCTGGCTAAAACTTTGAAATTGAGTTTGAGTATTTTGGGTGCAGTTGAGGTTTTTTTAGTGTGTTGAAATATCTTACCCCAGGATTTATCACTCAATGTCTCGTCCAATTCTCTGTGCCATTTGTCAGTGTATGTAGGGAGTTCAGACTCCATACGAGATTGTAATATTGTTCGCATCCTTGACACAGAGTGTGGTATGTGAGTGTTGGCATAGCAAATCTTTTCAAAGGGGGTCAGTTGTCTTAGGTAGTCAGCCCTATGTGGAGACGTGTTGATGAAATGTTCGAGTTGCATATATTTTAGCCATGGGTAATAAACACCATTAGCTACTTCTTTTATAGCCTCTCTATTTAGCAATTTGCCCTCTTGTAGGAATTCCCTTAGGGGTGTCGTGTGCCCCCACTCCACTGCCCTTTGGTAATTTCTATCTAATCCTCCTGTAAGTTCTGCATTTAATGGGATCGGAAAGAGTGGAGACCTAAGGCCAGAGATAAAACTGTTCTTCTGAACTAACAAGTCCCACTCTCTAAAAAAGTGGTAGTGTATTGGTAATGTCGAACATTGTGGGGGTCTCAGTGTTTTGGGCACCCAGCAAAGGGCTCCTACCGACGGGACTTTCAATATATGGGAGTCAATCGCCGTCCAGGCTTTATGACCTGGCGGCGCGTGCCAATCTAAAACCCTTTGTAATGTTATTGCATCTACATAGATTTTTATCTCAGGGAGACCAAGTCCCCCTAGTATTGTAGGTCTGTGCATAGTCGCTTTGTTAACTCGGGGTTTGCATGTGCCCCATGTAAATCTATTAATGTGTTTTTGAATCTGAGTAAGAAACCAATTAGGTATAGCTATAGGTAGGGCTTGAAGAACATATAAAATTCTAGGTAGTGTTGTCATCTTAATACATTGTACTCTACCCCAACAAAATATGGGTTTACCTGACCATCTATTCAAGTTTGTCTGTAGTATTTATAGTAGAGGTTCATAATTTTTTTTGAAAAGGGTTTTCTGAGATGGGAATATATAAATACCTAAATATTTAAGAGCGTCTAATTGGAGTTTTAGTGGGCATACTTCTGATAATCTCATGAAAGTGTCATGTCTAAGGGAGATGTTTAGTAATTCTGATTTCGTGGTGTTAACCGCAAAGTTGGAGCATTTACTGAAATTGTCTAACTCTTTCATGATCTCTGCTAAGGATTGGGGCGGGTCTGTTATTGTAAAGAGGACATCATCGGCGTAAAGCGCAATTTTAAAGCTATGAGGGCCAACTTCCACACCTTTTATTAAGTGGTTTTTGCGAACGTGAGATGCCAATACTTCCATTGTTAGGACAAACAGCAAGGGGGACAAGGGGCAGCCCTGCCTGGTTCAGTTTCCTATCGAGAATGAGTTAGACAAAGTACCGTTAGCTTTTACTTTTGCTGTTGGGTGAGCATAAAGGCTAAATATTCTATTGAGCATGTAGGGACCTATTCCTATCTCTATCAATGTTTCTCTGAGAAATTGCCAATCGAGCCTATCAAAGGCCTTCTCGGCATCTGTTGCCAGGAAGACCGTCGGGATTTTGTGGTGTTTTACATAGGACATAAGGGTCAGGGCTCTTATAGTGTTGTCCCTCGCTTCCCTATGAGGGATGAAACCTACTTGGTCCGTATAAATAATGTCTACAAGTAATTTGTTTAGTCTTTTTGCTAAGATTTTTCCTAGGATTTTTAAATCTACATTTAAGAGAGATATGGGTCTAAAATTTTTGGGGTCTGTAGGGATTTTATCCGGTTTCAAGATTACAGAGATATGTGCTTGTTGCATTGTAGTGGGCAAAGAAGTGCCTCCGTCTATGGTCTGGAACAAGGCAAGGAGGTGTGGAGCTAGTAAGGACCTAAACATGTTATAATACATGTTAGTAAACCCATCTGGGCCCGGGCTCTTCCCTGAGGGTAGGTCCTTTATGACGGAGAGGACCTCTGATAATGTGATAGGGGTCTTGAATTCCTCTTTTAAAGATGTCTGGATTTTGGGCAAATTTGCTTCTTTTATGTAATTTTTAATGTCATTTAATCTATTTGAGGATTGGCTAATCCGTATATTATATAGTTCTTTGTAGTATATACTGAAATGATCTGCAATTTCTTTGCTGTCGATCAATGTATGACCTAGTGGTGTTATCAATTTGTGAATGTGGGATTTCACTTTCTGTTCATTGAGAAGTCTAGCAAGTTTTGGACCTGCTCTATTACCTTCATAGAAGTAGATTTTTTTATTGCCAGAGCTTTTCTCTGTGGTTCTTTAGTCAGTATTTTATTAATGTCCTGTCTTATTTTAGTTATCTGTGATAGTAGAGTTGCGTCAGTAGGGATAGTTTTGTGTTTTAGTTCTAGTTCAGCTAATCGGGATGTTAGTGTCCGTATAGAGGAGTTATAAAGTTTCCTCATAATCGCCTTTTGTTTCAGACATCCCCCCCCCTAATATACGCCTTATGTGCTTCCCAGATGAAAACTGGTTGAGTCTCGTTATTATTGTTAAATAGAAAGTATTCCGAGATTGCCTTTTGTAAAACTACCTGAACCGGGGGGTAATGGAGGAGTGAATTCTCCATATGAAGGGATTTAAAGGTGCATCCGGCCACTCCAGGTCCATAAGAACCACAGAATGGTCAGACCAAGCCGTAGTATTAATCTCTGTGTCCTTTACAAGGGATAGATGATTCCTATCCAGGAAAATGTAGTCTATACGTGTATAAGAGGACCATGGATGTGAGTAGAAAGTAAAGTTCTTTTGTGTAGGGTGCTGTATCCTCCACACATCGACCCACCCCAGGGATTCTATTAATGTGTAGGCTGCGTTTGGAGCTCGTGATTTTGTATATGTGCGTTTCGAGGAAGAGTCAAGCACTGGATCTAATGTGGTGTTGAAGTCGCCTCCCATAATCCGCAGGCCTTTTTTGTGTTCTAAGATAAGTGTGAGCAGGGTATGGAAGAATTTTCGTCTACGACTCAGAGGGGCGTATACATTGACTAAAGTAACAGGTCTGTTGAACAGAAGACCTACTAGGATTAAAATCCTACCCTCATCGTCCACCACTCTATCTTGTAATTGAAAGTGTAGATGTTTATGGAACAAGGTACTAACCCCCTGTTTCTTAGTGTTGTAAGTGTTATGGAAGCATATTGGAAAATCTTTTGATGTTAGAGAGGGTTCTTTTCCAGTCACAAAATGAGTCTCCTGGAGGAACACTATCGAATGAGGGAATTTTGCTAGATGTTTGAGGGCCACTGAACGCTTTGTTGGGGAATTAAATCCCTTGGTGTTTTGTGTTAATATGTGTATCTTAGGAGTCGACATGGAGGCGGTTCATAAGAACTATATGTTTATGTAGGGATTGGCTTACCTGCCGGAGACAGCTGTGCGGAAGTTTGATGGTTCTTCTGTAGGATTATCCTGAGTATGGAACCTCTAATAAGAATATGTATTCTAAACATGAGAATTAGGGTGTTCCTCTATTTGGAGATCTAAAGGAAATATATGTATTAGCAAATTTGACCAGTACAACATACACAAAATAGCATAAACTTAAACAAAACAAACAAAAACAAATATTACAGATACTCATTACTAAAATTGACTAGTGATCTTATAAATTTCAACACAGACTACTAATAGTCCACGAGTGGGTGGGGGTTTTTTAGACTGATGGTTTTGTCTCTCCACTCTAAGATGAGGTAATATAAGTTACTATCAGGTGAATTAGAATTATGCTAACTATCACACTCAACTGGGTTTGTGATTCTGAAACTGGCTATCTGCTGCCAATGACCTAATCTAACAGGCTATCTAAAAAGTTCCAGCAGATTTAAGGAGGGAAACATCAAGCATCTTCTGCAGGATGTGAAGTAGAAGCAGGATCCGGTATCTCGGTGTTTCTTCTTTTGTGCGGCACTGTAGACCAGTTCCTTCTTTGAGATTTAGATGCTGTTTGCCCTATTTGGGTCTCGCTCTTTTTAGTGTCTGAAAGTTTAGGCAAGGAAGGTTGCACTATATTAAGTTGCTTGCAGAACTGTTCTATGTCTTCTGGTCCTCTGTAAATATAGGTCTTTTCCCCTTTCATAACCTTTATAGCAAAGGGGAATCCCCATCTATACGTTATTCCCAAATCCTGGAGGTGCATGGTCAAGTATCTGGCCTCTTTACGCTTGGCCAAAGTGATTGGACTGAGATCTGGGAATACCTGTATGGTGTCTTCTCCAAAGTGTAGGGAAGATTTCTTCCTAGCTGCCTGTATTAACTTCTCTTTGTCCGTGTATTTGTGGCAGCAAAGGATCACATCATGGGGGGGGGGCAAGTGATCAGGGGGCTTCGGCCTTAAAGCCCTGTGGGCTCTGTCTAGTGTTATGGGGTCTTTTTCAGGATCTAGAAGATACTTAAATATATTTTGAAGATAAGAGGAGAGTTGTTGCAGTAGTATTTTTTCCGGGATGCCCCGGATCCGAAGATTCTGGCAATGGCCTTTATTGTCCAAATCCTCCATTTGCATTTGTAAATTTTCTATAGCCTCATGTTGGTATTGGAACGCTTGTGTGGTATTGTCAGATGATTTACTTGTCTCTTCCATCTGTTCTTCTAACTCCAGGACTCTATCTCCCAGCTCCCTAATGTCTCTTTTAACTTCCGCTAGTCCATCTTTAATGGCCTTGCTAACCTGGTGCATTATGGCAGCAAGGTCTGCCTTTGTAGATAGTGCCTGCAAATCAGCGCGTGTTATAGGTGTTAAATCCTCTTGGACAGAATTATTAGATTATGAAGAGTTATCATGTAGGTCTGGGATGAGTAATGTAGTATCCTCTCTAGCAGGAGAGTTCTGGCTTTTGAAATAAGAGTTTAGTTTGCCTCCCAATAGTGACCCCCTTAGAGGATTTATCCGTTTTATTTTTATTTTTAGAAGCCATTGTGTGCACCATGAAAGACCCCCATAATATAGTAGATAATTTGATATTTGAGGGTTAACCCCCTGTATGTCAAAGGGAGATCTTGTAGAGACACGTTCGTGTCAGTGTTATAAACTTTTCCAATAGGCCAGATTTTATGAACTTCTTATGAAGTTGCTCTGTCTTAAATGGTATTGAGTAACCTGTATGAGGTGTTGTTGAGGTTAGTGTAAATAAGTATTTTGATTTTCCCTTTTTCTCCTGTGGCCTATTGCATCGCCAAACGCTACCTGCACTCCCGTGTAAAGTTGGTCCGGTATTTCGTTCCGTGATCGGGATCTTCCAAGGAGATGCAGGTGATGTTATTTGGCTGTCAGGCACTAACCGCAGTTCCAAAAGTGCAGTCCGTATGTACAGGTCGTCCGGTGGGTCTAAAGTACACCGTGTAATTCTGATGCGTCACAGGCTGCTCCGTCTCTCAGAAATAGGCCTCAGGCTGTAACAGCGATTGTTCAGAGAAAAGCGTACTCAAAAGTTTGACCTCAGTATGTATAAGGCCTTAGCAGAGTCCTGTTACATAATTATGCCCAGTTGGTGGTAAAATTAGGTGTTATAAGTCCCTCATCAGAGTCGACAGCTCCGGAGCTTTCTTACTATGCGACCATTAGCATCGCTGGTCGGCTCCGCCCCCCCATATATTATATTTTTTAATTATTATTTTTTGCATGTCTTTCATTAAAGAATATATTTCAACATATTTTCTTTAAAGGGACATAATGTTGGAATTATAAAATTATTCAATATGTTACTGCACTACTGCCCTACTTATCAAGCTGCGAGTGAATAACGTTCCCAGCCAGGGAACCTGTACATCTTTATTCGGGTCCAGTGAGGTGGCATCTGCCATCTGCATGTATCATTACAAGTAAATTCTGTGCTGCCCCTCCCCCTCACAAAGGTATAGGCAAGCAATAGTTCAATAAAAAAATAAACAAATGCAAGGATGACTACTGGCAGCCCGAGGGCAACATGCTGCCATCTTCGCAAGAATTTGCAGAGGGTACATCACAACCTTACAAAAATCTGGCCCTGTCCTAATGGAATATTTTAGGAAATATATCATTTTTGTGTATTTAATAGTCATCAATTTTTATGTGGCCCTTTAGGCTTCTAAAATACTGATCTGAAACCCCATGTGTTATGCAGTTTGGTTTCTATACTCTAATGCACAAGAGCATTTTTTATTGCTCCTTTCTGTCCTATACAACCTCATTTTTCTAGTTAAAATCATTAAGTAGTTCCTCATAACATAACTATTTCCTGTTTTTTGCTGCAAGCTATTCCCAGTAGTTCAACAGTGATGTTTAATTCTATTCTGTGTTTACAAATGTTGTTGTAAGTACCAAGCAGTTGGGGCTTCCTGGAATACTGGTCTGATTTATTAGTTATTATGTAAAATGTAATATTATGTGTGCTGATCTATCATTTCTGCCAATACTATTCAGATAACTGTAGATGAAAATCTGCCATATATGTTACACAAACAGCAGGCTGAAATCACTTCCCAAATGTAGTGATTTTTACCCTCTTCCTGGATTTCATGTGCAATGTGCACAAGCTGATCATTAGTGCTTCCTGCATTGGACCCAGAACTAATGTTTCACAAAGTTCTTTTCCTGCATTCTTGTACCACTAATTAATCTTGTTCCTGGAAGGTCCCTGGCTTTGAACTCTGAGCAGAAGAACACTGTGGTTATATTTTCTGCTATCTTATGTTTAAGACACTTAGAATTGAATCAAATAAAATGTAAAAGCTTGTATATTCAGATTACAACATTACTCATCACCAAGGCTAAGTAAACTACTTTTTATGAGATGATTCTATTGTGTTTTGGAGATATTTTTTATATTGAAAGATATTAAAGGGATAGGAAAATCAAAAATAAACTTGCAGGATTCAGATAGAACAGGGGCGTCAAACTGGTGGCCCACAGGCCTCATGCGGCCCTTGACCTAATTTTGTGTGGGCCCCGCCACCTCCATGAAAAATAATAATTATAATATGCTTATCACTTAAATAGCGAGTGCGCTTACTGTTAGGGATGCGCATACGTTAAAACCCCTCAGTCTTTAACGAGTAACATTGTTATTAAAAAGAAAAAGACAAACACAGATAAGTGCATAATGATTTATTTGACACATGCAGCGCTTCTTTATATGTGTTCATTACTATGGCAGCACTGATTTCACCCATCATTTCTGTCCATTCCTTTCCATAATTTTCTCTTTAACTAAAATCACATACTTTATATTTGATAAATATATATTTTATATGTATTTATTTTACATTATATACAACAGGTATATGTTAATCACTATATAAACAGTGGGTCGCTATGCTGACAGCATTGTGATCCACTATTTATAATGCAGAGGAAATGTTATATTATGCGCATGCGTATGCTAAACTGTGAGTGCGTCCGGAACAGGGCTGCTATAGAAAAAAAAAGCACAGACTCTTTGGGAGAGCAACTCGATGGAGTGTGTGCGTCGTATTCTTAAAGCATTAAAGCAGGTTTCATCAAGCCAGAGTAAGTTAATTAGGAGTTGCAGAACACAATCTTTTGAAATATATACAGTTATAGCAAATGCACTGCTTTGTTTAATAATGACAAGATATACAGCGATCTTGCGGTATCAATTAGTGCTCCAAAAATTAACCAGATATTAGATCTCTTGTTAATTTTTTAAAACTGCCCCAATGCTCTCCAAATAGAGGGCATTATAGTTGTTTATTTGAAAAAAAAAAGTAGTTCTTTTTTAAATTAAAAAAAGGACTAGGCAGTTTTGGGCCTTTCAAGTTGGTGGGAGTGGAGTTTAAAAAAAAAAAATGGCACTAAAATTTTTTATTGGATAAGCACACTCTGACTCTCTTAAAGCCGTAGTCTCATTAAAGTGTTACAATGAATCATGAAGACACAGCATATTCATTCTGCATATTTTAATCCAACTTTTCGGCCAATTTGTGGGCCTTTGTTAAGGTTCAAGTGGTCCAAAATGTTGGATTAAAATATGCAGAAAGAATATGCTGTGTCTTCAAAATTCATTATATGATTATAAACATATATATTTATGTGTATATAGTTATATACATATATATCTACAAATTGCTGATCATCGCTGCTCTACTTACCCCCTGTGCTGTGCAAAAAAAAAAAAAAAAAAAGCTTTAATACAAAGTTAAAAATCAATTCTCTGTGTGCAACAAATAAAAAAAAATGCTATAATTTCAGTTTGTCAAAATATATCTACTGGACCACAGGGACTGGCCGAGCCTTCTGAAAACATTCTTCAAACTTACTGAGCTGTTCTCTGGGGAATCTGCCAATGAAATGTGGATAACTGAAAGGTTTCACAGTTCCTACTACTTTAGACCTGAGAAATCAAATCATTAACTTCTTAAACTATTGAAAAATGTACAGACTTGAACAGGCTGAAGGAAAGTGTGAGTGATAGTGACATGTGGCACTTTTGTGGAACCGTACGAGGTTGGGGTGTTCTCTACAGGTCTTTATTTTGGCACTTTACCAATCCCATTTTGGCTCTGAAATGTTTAAGATATTTAACTTGGATCTGATTCTGTTGTAATTATGTGCTACATAAAAGTATGTAAAATAACCAATTGTGAGTTACTGTAAAAAAATATTTTTGTTACATTATCTTAAGTACACAGAATAAGAGTGTTATTCTATTCTGCCTTAAAGTTTAAAGCACTTCAGGATACTTTTTAACTGATCTGTTGAAAAGTGCTGTTAAACTATTTGTAGTTGTTTAAAATTATCTTCAAAGCTACAAGAGTCACTCATTGAAATACAGCTGCATGTGGACAGTTCCTGAACAACTTTGAACAACATATTAAAGGGGACAGTAAACCCCAAAATTTTCTTTCATGATTTGGATAGAACATACCGTTTTAAACAACTTTCCAATTTACTTCTATTATCAAATTTGCTTCATTCTCTTGTTATCATTTGTTAAAGGAATATCATTGCACTACTGATAGCTGGCTGAACACATCTAGTTAGTCAATCACAAGAGGCAAATGTGTGCACACACCAATCAGGAGATGGCTCCCACTAGTGTAGGATATGTGCATACTCTTTTTCAACAATAGATACCAAGAGAACATAGCACATTTGAAAATATAAGGGAATTTTAAAGTATCTTAAAATGACATGCTCTAACTAAATCATACAGGTTTAATTTTGACTTTCCTATCCCTTTAATACGTTTAAACATAATTGTAGTCTTCTTGCAGTTTTGCAAAGAATTAGAGCAGCTATCATGAAGTGGCATTACTGTTATTTTTGTTATTTATTTATTGTTAAATAGTGATTCTTTGGTAATAATATGTTTTTTTAGTTTTTGTGAGGCAAAGACCCTGACTGAGCCATTAAGGCATGTGAGTTTAGAAAGATATCATTTATGGATAGTTCCACTGGTGTGTGTGTGTGTGTGGGGGGGGGGGGGGGTATCATTTTGTACTTCTTTTTCTACTTTCATATTATAATTCTTCCTGATACCATTTACCACTTTCCTGTCTTGGGTAGAGCATAGGAAATGATAAAAGGGACTGAAGTGTATATCTTTGAATAAAAAGTGCTACCACAGTGACTAGCAGTACTTAGTTCCCCCCAGCACAGTTCTTCAAGAGAGGGACACTCAATCAAAATTAAACTTTCATTATTCAGATAGAGCATGCCATTTTAAACAACTTTCCAATTCACTTCCATTAACAAAATGTGCACAGTCTTTTTATATTTAAACTTTTTGAGTCACCAGCTCCTACTGAGCATGTGCAAGAATAAGTGTGTATGCATTTGTGAATGGCTGATTGCTGTCACATAGTACATATATGCATTTGTGATTGGCTGATGGCTGTCATATGGTACAGGGGGAGTGGAAAAAGACATAACTTTTAAAATTGTTAGAAAAAAATCTACTACTCATTTGAAGTTTAGACTAAGTGCTATTGCATTTACTTGTTATCTTGCATTTGCTGATTATGCAAATCTACTGTGTTGACTGATCTTTTAAATATTACATTTAGGCCTTTGTGTTCATTTCAAGTGGGCAAGATGAGGCAGGAGTCTGAGAAATCACTGGGTATTTTTAATTCCCAAACAAATATGTGTATTTAAATACTGTAAGTATGATGATTAACGTGGATCAGATGCCAGAGTCCCAAAGAAAGTTAGTTCTGAGTAACACCTCAATCACTCCATTGGTAGAGAATACCAGTGGCCATAGTTTTAATGGGATTTGGTAAACCACATAGCCTATACAAACACCTCACTGATATCTATTACATAGTCACAGCTGTTTATAAATAAAAAAGTATTTTTATGTAGTTTTGTTTTGATATTATTTTATGTTATGAAATAAATTGTAAGATATGAAGATTACCATTACTGTAATAACGAGCTAGCGACTCACTACTGAACTATAATCTCAACTACAATGTTGCACTTGCTATAATATAGCAGCCGAAATGTTGCTTTGGCTACAGTGTAGCCATGGAGACAATATCACCTGCTCATAAATTTTACAGGTGTCCTTGCCACTGGTGGTACAAACTGCATTAAACCCCATTGCTGTGTAATTTTGTTAGACTAAAAAGAACTAAGAGGAATGACCCTAACACTCACAGACCCTCTAGCTATCCCTCAAATCCGAGATCTAAAACACGGAAAGAAAGTAAATAAAAATGAAACACATGGGAAGCGCTAAAAGCAACAGAAATATGGATATAATATATAAAGTTTACTCAATTACAATTAAAATAATTGCTATTTTAATTGTAATTGAGTAAACTTTATATATATATATATATATATATATATATATATATATATATATATATATATATATATATTATATCCATATTTTCCTTTCTTTTAGTGCTTCCCATGTGTTGTTTTATTTAGTATTGTTAGTCTAAGATTTTGACCCAGAGGCTATGAAAGGATTTGACTATAAACACCAGCAAGTCTAGTTCTCAAATATTCATTCTTCTCTCAGTTGTGCATTAAGTATATATTCTGTATTTTTGAATGGGGTTATTGGAGTGTGTTGAGTTTGAATTGGTAGAATAGAAATATTGGGTCCCCACTTTTCTATAAACCTCTTTACTCTAAATTGTTTGTCTCCCATACCATCAAATTGTTCCATAAATATTTGAGTTAATACACTGTGTTTCAGGACTCGTACAGTAGGAGGGTTTCTTTTCAGCCAATTTTGAAAGATGAGACGTCTTGCTAATAGTATAATATTTAGGATGCATTACCTTACCTCTGGGGATATTCCTAAATATATTTAAGGATAATTTAATATTTGGGTTTAAAATAGTGGTGGAGAGCCAGTGGCTTACCATTCCCCAAAATGTCACCATATGTGGACAGTTCCATATCATATGTAGGGTATCTGCCTTATATGGACAACTGTAAAAAACAGAAACAAAGGCGCCACATGTGTAGATCAATGGATACCAAGATGTAAATCTGGACAAGACACAGGATACTCACAAACGTGAAGGCACTCTCTTGTGCCTGTTAGAGGCAGGCTGGTATTCTAAACAGCAAACCAGCTGGCTGTGTAAACGAATCCCCGTCGTGATGTCCTGGAAAGATGGATGTCCTGCAAGGCAGTCCTTGCCTGGATAGTGTCCTAGAGGTTGGAACAGGGAGAAAGGCTAGACAGCCTCTCGGTTACTTAGAAGAGATTGATGCACACACCAGACTTAGTGAATCATAAAACTAGCATTTATTATACAAAATAAAATAGCCAGTAATGTAGCACATTACAGCTGGTGTGTTAAAATCAAATCTCTTATGGTATATAGAGAAATAAAGTGACGCGTTTCTCGGGAGTGACCCCGTTTCCTCAGGCTTGTATGCTCTATCTATGTCTTAATCACCCTTAAATAGGCCTAAGTAACCACATGTTCACAATAAACACTCCCCTTCCTTCCTTTAATTAAACCAATCAGAACCTTCCTTTCCCCCCACTCCCACTTGTTGCAGTGATTAGTAATTATTTGCTGCAACAAGTGGGAGTGGGGGGAAAGGAAAGTTCTGATTGGTTTAATTAAAGGAAGGAAGGGGAGTGTTTATTGTGAACATGTGGTTACTTAGGCCTATTTAAGGGTGATTAAGACATAGATAGAGCATACAAGCCTGAGGAAACGGGGTCACTCCCGAGAAACGCGTCGCTTTATTTCTCTATATACCATAAGAGATTTGATTTTAACACACCAGCTGTAATGTGCTACATTACTGGCTATTTTATTTTGTATAATAAATGCTAGTTTTATGATTCACTAAGTCTGGTGTGTGCATCAATCTCTTCTAAGTAACCCAGAGGCTGTCTAGCCTTTCTCCCTGTTCCAACCTCTAGGACACTATCCAGGCAAGGACTGCCTTGCAGGACATCCATCTTTCCAGGACATCACGACGGGGATTCGTTTACACAGCCAGCTGGTTTGCTGTTTAGAATACCAGCCTGCCTCTAACAGGCACAAGAGAGTGCCTTCACGTTTGTGAGTATCCTGTGTCTTGTCCAGATTTACATCTTGGTATCCATTGATCTACACATGTGGCGCCTTTGTTTCTGTTTTTTACAGTTGTCCATATAAGAAAATTACATCACTTGTGAAGTGAAGACTGAGAGCTGCCTTCTTCATTTTTCCCTTGTTCAGACGGACTTTATTTGGGACTTTTTATTTGCACCATTTATTGGACTTCTTCCAGTATAACGTGTGTATTTTTACATATATACATTTGTATTTTTATTTTTATTGTCTGATCTACATATCATATTAATTTTCCAACCTAGTTTATATATGATTTTAACAATTTATATATGATTTTAACACTAGGACCACCCATACCACTTGCATAGTAAGCGCCTCCTATAGGTTATCTGTGACACCCAGTCACAGAGTTTCCAGTTTGTAGGGTATCTGCCTTGTTGGCCTGCAACGGGGGCAGTTACTCTCACCATTCCCCATCCAATGATAGAATTGCTTAGGTGATACATATACGTTATGTAGTAATTTAAAGTGTGACTCTCTAATTTCTGAGGAAAGAGTGGTCCTCCCAACTGTTTGAATGCTTTTTTTAAGGTGTTAGTAGAGACTAGACTAAGGTGCTGGAGGAGAATAGACTATCTACGTGATATGTCCTGTATATTTTTTTTACCAGTTGAGCCAAGAGAAGGGAATGAATAGGTGAAATCGATGTTATGCCCCCCTCACCCAATCCAATATTTTAGTAGCTTGAGTGTCCTTTGAGGCATCGTATGTTGTCAATATGATATTAAGGTAATGTCTCACCTGCAGGTATGCAAATTGATGTGTTGGCGGAAGTTTGTATGCAGTGCATAAATCTCTAAAAGGTAGCATATGTTTGCCGTCTTTAGTTAGTGTCTGACCTACAGTATGGATACCTAGTCTTTTCCAAATGAAAAGCTGCAGTAGATATGCCTGCAGGGAATTCAGGATTTCCTTGCCACAGGAGAAACTTCATCAGTTTGTGCTTTGTTGCCAACCGTTTGCATATCAGTCTCCAAGCCCTTACCGGCTGTTTCAGAACACTGTTTCCATTTAGCCATGTATTTGATTGAGCTATTGTCATATGAGGTCAAAATTCTATAGACCATGGTTTAATTCATTCTTCTTCCAATTTAGGGTTTGTAAATTCTTGGTTGTGTGTCAGCCATTGAAGATAAAAATGCACAAGTGTTCCGTAGTATAAAAGTGGAGGAGTTATTACCCTAATTACAAGATTAAAACCACAGAGATATCTAATGGCAAATCCAGTAATACTAGATGGGTCAGTTACATCTAAGGTATAACATATTGGTGAGGGGATATATATGTCAACCCGTGAGACCGCTCTCCTCCACTCCTGTAATCGAGTGTGCGCCGATTCTCGTTTAGTCTCAGAGGGACAGTCTTGGTGCAATTATCAATTAAATGGGCTGTCCCTGCGAGTGGCCCGCTATCTCCCATAAAAATAATGAGAGCTCTCTGCTATGTGGAAGTTTGCAATGGATGACGAAGTACAAGGAGAAACCCACATATTTTTACATTATTTTCGTATGCATAGGTTTTTCTTTCAGAGTAATTAGTATTTTGAGTATTTTGATAAAAGCTAACCACCTTTTAACTTGCCAGAAAAAACAGTGAGATCGTAGGGCGAAAATGTTTAGATAATTATGCTGGGATTTGAGAGACAATTTCATACAAGCCCATGGAACGCCCATGTTTTTTTTTAAAAAACAACAACAATTACACCTTGTATTTTGTACTTAGAAATATAAACTTCTATGTGTTTTTAGCACATCCATTGTACTGAAATTATGATTTATGCTATACATATTTAATACAATTTATTCCTGTGTGATATACAATATTTGGTGAACGATTTTGTTTAGATTTTTGATGCACCTTAACAATAAAAATGTTCCAGCGTATTTTTGTGTGACTGGTTCAATTATTTATTTTGTATGATTTTTAAATTACGATTTTCATTGTGCACTTTTGTAATGTATACATCTCCATCCCATAAGAAAATGCAGTAACCTAGGTTTACTTTATCTTATCTCGCCTGCTAAAGACAATAAGGGACAGATATAATAGGATAACGCAGGTGGGCAAATAATGGCTGTGTGGAATACAGCAATTTGAGATAATCACTTTATCAACTTAATTATAACTGTTAGCAACTGGCCTCAGCAGGGAATATGACATAATTATAAAAGCCTTTTAAATGTAGGATAGCTAGGTTTCAACACGGTGGTGCCTGGTACGTTAAAATAATATCAGAAGATCTGCAAAGTCCACTATTTAATGATAGAATATTACATTTTCACTGCACATTTTATAGTCTCAAGGTGTTTAATGTCCATTTAATGCAGGGTTCTTCAAACCACGGTCGATAAATTACGTTTACTGGGTCTCGAGCACCGTTCCCTCTAAGATAATTGCATTCTATTAAATTGCAATATATTCAGGCTAATGCAGTTTCTCTGTCCTCATATGGTGTTGCTGTCTCTTTAGAACCATCAGGCTGGGGCATGTTGCTAGGAGACGCAGATCAGGTGGTCTGTGGGCAGCTGCAGGCAGCACTGGGGAACAGTGGCCATAGGCTCTGGCTGATTGGTGAGGCGGAGAAGACTAGGCACTAGCGACAAATTGAAACCATTAGCCGATTGGTTGTGCATCCAATGACCTCACAGAGACACATACCAATCAGATAATGCATTAGCGACCGAGAGTTCTGTTCTAATCAGAGCCTCGGGCACCACTATCGCCTATGGGAACCTAAACATGTGCCCCCCCCCCACAATGTGCTTTTAAAGATTCTCAAACAGACCGGACTGTTATCCGACGGACATTTGTCTGTCAGATTATTATTTATCGCACACGCATTCTGTCCGAGAACCTTTAAAAGCATGTTGTGGGTGGGGTGGTGATTGGTCCATGTCTCCATGAGGTCACAAGATGCACAACTAATCAGATAATGGTTTCAATTTGTCGCAAGCGCCTAGTCGGAGGGATGGAGAGAGCTGGGCCCAGACCCCATGCAAGTCAGTTTGTCTGCACTGGCAGGATCTTCTCTAGTTTGTCTCAGGTCTACTCCGGTCAGTGCCTGACTATATTGATACATGCTGTTGGAGCTGACAATACCAGAGAGTGCAGGCCTCCTGTTTTATGAGAAGGTGTGTGTGTTGTATGAGAGAGTGGTATGTGTGTTATTATTTTTTACAACACTTTCAAGTTTGAGTACAATCAGGAAAGTACACACACATTTTGGTCACTTTGCCAAAAATTGCACCTTTCTTGTTGTATAATCTCTTATGTAGCTTTCAGGCCAAGCATAAAAATAGGGTAGCAAAAGTATGTCGTATCATTGCACTGGGTCTTGGTAAAAAAAAAATGGTTGAAGAACCCTGATTTAATGTACCTTAAAGCATTGATGTTGAGTCATAATATACTGGTTGTGTTCTGAATTGCTGGAACATATAAATAGCTTTGGGAAGCTGCTATCAAAATTCTTAATACATTTTTTTTATAGCTTGTCCAATTTAGTTTCATTTTTTTAATGTTGGTTATTTGAGAATAGCTATACTTTGATACAACTTCAACTGACCATCTTTAAAAGGATATTCTGATACAAAAAGTCCATGCTCTAAATTGTCACTGTTAAAGTCTCTCTCACCAGCATTTCCTGAGCAGGAAAAAAAAGTGATTGTCATCTACATGTTACTGACATTCCTGATTGGCTTACAGGTTTCCAATCAAAACTTTACCAAAATGGGTTTAATCCCTTTTCAGGATTACACATATAGTAAACCATGGTGAGTAATGTAAAAAGTAATGATTTAGACAGCATACCATTAACCAATCCCATATGCCTTTATAAACCAATTTTTCTCTTGTAAGGTGTATCCATTACTTGTGGGATATCCATTACACGGATCATCCATTACTTGTGGGATATTCTCATTCCCAAGAGGAAGTTGCAAGAGGACACCCACAGCAGAGCTGCTATATAGCTCCTCCCCTAACTGCCATATCCAGTCATTCTCTTGCAACTCTCAACACGCATGGAGGTAGTAAGAGAGAGTGGTGAAAAATAGTTAGTTTTCTTTCTTCAATAAAAAGTTTGTTATTTTTAAATGGTACCGGAGTTGTACTATTTTATCTCAGGCAGTATTTGAAGAAGAATCTGCCTGCGTTTTCTTTGATTTTAGCAGCTTGTAACTAAGATCCACTGCTTTTCTCACATATGTCTGAGGAGTGAGGTAACTTCAGAGGGAGAATGGCGTGCAGGTTATCCTGCTATAAGGTATGTGCAGTTACAAGTTTTTCTAGGGATGGAATTGCTAGAAAATGCTGCTGATACCGGATTAATGTAAGTTAAGCCTAAATACAGTGATTTAATAGCGACTAGTATCAGGCTTACTATCAGAGATATATACTCTTATAAATTTGAAATATAAAACGTTTGCTGGCATGTTTAATCGTTTTATATATGCTTTGGTGATAAAACTTTATTGGGGCCTAGTTTTTTTCCACATGGTTGGCTTAAATTTTGACTAGAAACTGTTTCCTGAGGCTTTCCACTGTTGTAGTATGAGTGGGAGGGGCCTATTTTAGCGCTTTTTTGAGCAGTTAAAATTACAAACTGAGATATCCAGCTTCCCTCAGCAGTCCCCTGAATACTATGGGACATCTCTAAAGGGCTAAAAAGGCTTCCAAAATCGTTTATGGGGAAGGTAAGGCCACAGCACAGCTGTGGCAGTTTGTTGTGACTGTTAAAAAACATCTATTTCGTTTTTTTGATCCGTTTTTTGCATTAAGGGGTTAATCATCCATTTGCAAGTGGGTGCAATGCTCTGTTAACTTATTACATACACTGTAAAAATTTAGTTTGTTTTACTGCCTTTTTTCACTGTTTGACAAAATTTGTTTCTCTTAAAGGCACAGTAACGTTTTTTTAGATTTGCTTGTTAACTTGATTTAAAGTGTTTTCCAAGCTTGCTAGTCTCATTGCTAGTCTGTACAAACATGTCTGACAAAGAGGAAACTACTTGTTCATTATGTTTAAAAGCCATGGTGGAACCCCATCTTAGAATATGTACCAAATGTACTGATTTCACTTATAATAAAGATCATTTTTTGTCTTTAAAAAATTTATCACCAGAGGATTCTGACGAGGGGGAAGTTATGCCGACTAACTCTCCCCTCGTGTCAGACCCTTTGACTCCCGCTTAAGGGACTCACGCTCAAATGGCGCCAAGTACATGAAGAACTCCCATAGCGTTTACTTTACAAGACATGGCGGCAGTCATGGATAATACACTGTCTGCGGTATTATCCAGACTACCTGAATTTAAAGGAAAGTGAGATAGCTCTGGGGTTAGACCTAATACAGACCATACAGACGCTTTAAGAACCATGTCTGATACTGCCTCACAATATGCAGAAGCTGAGGAAGGGGAGCTTCAGTCTGTGGGTGATATTTCTGACTCAGGGAAGATGATTCAACTTGATTCTGATATTTCTACATTTAAAATTTAAGCTTGAGAACCTCCGCGTGTTGCTCAGGGAGGTTTTAGCTGCTCTGAATGACTGTGATACAATTGCAGTGCCAGAGAAATTGTGTAGACTGGATAAATACTATGCAGTGCCGGTGTGTACTGATGTTTTTCCAAAACCTAAAAAGGTCTACAGAAATTATTAATAAGGAATGGGATAGACCAGGTGTGACGTTCTCTTCCCCTCCTATTTTAGAAAAATGTTTCCAATAGATGCCACCACACGGGACTTATGGCAGACAGTTCCTAAGGTGGAGGGAGCAGTTTCTACTCTAGCAAAGCGTACTACTATCCCTGTCGAGGACAGTTGTGCTTTTTTAGATCCAATGGATAAGAAATTAGAAGGTTACCTTAAAGGGACAGTCAACCATAGAATTGTTATTGTTTTAAAAGATAGATAATCCCTTTATTACTCATTCCCCAGTTTTGCATAGCCAACACAGTTATATTAAAGTACTTTTTACCTTTGTGATTACCTTGTATCTAGAAAGCTTCTTCCAGCCCCCTGATCACATGACTGTGACTGTTTCTTATCTATTGTCTTAAATTTAGCATTGTATTGTGCTAGATATTAAATAACTTTCTGTACCTGAACACAGTGTTATCTATATGTCCCACGTGTACTTTCTGTCTCTTTGTGTTGAAAAGAGATTTAAAAAGAATGTGATAAGAGGCAGCCCTCAAAGGCTTAGAAATTAGCATATGAGCCTACCTATGTTTAGTAAATTGGAAAATCAATTAAAATTAAAAGTCCTATCTGAATAATGAAAGTTTAATTTATAATTGACTGTCTCTTTAAGAAAATGTATATTCAATAAGGTTTTATCCTACAGCCCCTTGCATGCATTGCTCCTGTCACTGCTGCTGCGGCGTTCTGGTTTGAGCCTCTGGAAGAGGCTTTACAGGTAGCGACTCCATTGGATGAACATACTTGACAAGCTTAAGAGCACTTAAGCTAGCCAATTAATTTGTTTCTGATGCCATTGTTCATTTGACTAAACTAACGGCTAAGAATTCTGGTTTTGCTATACGGGCGCTATGGCTTAAATCATGGTCAGCTGACGTGACTTCAAAATATAAGCTACTTAACATTCCCTTCAAGGGGCAGACCCTATTCGGGCCTGGTTTGAAGGAGATTATTGCTGATATCACTGGAGGAAAAGGTTATGCCCTTCCTCAGGACAGGTCCAAATCAACGGCCAAACAGTCTAATTTCATGCCTTTTGAAACTTCAAGGCAGGTGCGGCATCAACTTCCTCTAATGCAAAACAAGAGGGAACTTTTGCTCAGTCCAAACCAGATCTGGAACAAAGGTAAGCAGGCCAAAAAGCCTGCTGCTGCCTCTAAGACAGCATGAAGGAACGGCCCCCTATCCAGTAACGGATCTTGTAGGGGGCAGACTTTCACTCTTCGCCCAGGCGTGGGCAAGAGATGCCCAGGATCCCTGGGCATTGGAAATTATATCCCAGAGATATCTTCTGGACTTCAAAGCTTCCCCCCCAAAAAAGGGGAGATTTCACCTTTCACAATTATCTGCAAACCAGATAAAGAGAGAGGCATTCTTACACTGTGTTCGAGACCTCCTAGTTATGGGAGTGATCCATCCAGTTCCAAAGGAAGAACAGGGACAGAGTTTTTACTCAAATCTGTTTGTGGTTCCCAAAAAAGAGGGAACCTTCAGACCAATTTTGGATCTAAAGATCTTAAACAAATTCCTCAGAATTCCATCATTCAAGATGGAAACTATTTGTACCATCCTACCTATGATCCAGGAGGGTCAATATATGACTACAGTGGATTTGAAGGATGCTTATCTTCACATTCCGATACACAAAGATCATCATTGGTTTCTCAGGTTTGCCTTTCTAGACAGGCATTACCAGTTGGTAGCTCCTCCCTTTGGATTAGCTACAGCCCCAAGAATCTTTATGAAGGTTCTGGGGGTCGCTTCTGGCGGTCCTAAGGCTGCTGGGCATAGCAGTGGCCTTTATTTAGACGACATCCTGATACAGGTGTCAAACTTCCAAATTGCCAAGTCTCATACGGACGTAGTACTGGCATTTCTGAGATCGCATGGGTGGAAAGTGAACAAGGAAAAGAGTTCTCTATCCCCAATCACAAGAGTTTCCTTCCTAGGGACTCTGATAGATTCTGTAGAAATGAAAATTTACTTGACGGAGTCCAGGTTGTCAAAGCTTCTAAATTCCTGCCGTGTTCTTCATTCCATTACGCGCCCTTCGGTAGCTCAGTGCATGAATGTAATCGGCTTAATGGTAGCGGCAATGGACATAGTGCCGTTTGCACGCCTACATCTCAGACTGCTGCAACTATGCATGCTCAGTCAGTGGAACGGGGATTACACAGATTTGTCCCCTCTGCTAAATCTGGATCAAGAGACCAGAGATTCTCTTCTCTGGTGGCTATCTCGGGTCCATCTGTCCAAAGGTATGACCTTTCGCAGGCCAGATTGGACAATTGTAACAACAGATGCCAGCCTTCTAGGTTGGGGTGCAGTCTGGAACTCCCTGAAGGCTCAGGGATCGTGGACTCAGGAGGAGACACTCCTTCTAATATATATTCTGGAACTGAGAGCGATATTCAATGCTCTTCAGGCTTGGCCTCAGTTAGCAACTCTGAGGTACATCAGATTTCAGTCGGACAACATCACGACTGTGGCTTACATCAACCATCAAGGGGGAACAGAAGTTCCCTAGCGATGTTAGAAGTCTCAATATAATTCGCTGGGCAGAGACTCACTCTTGCCTCCTATCAGCTATCCATATCCCAGGTGTAGAGAACTGGGAGGCGGATTTTCTAAGTTGTCAGACTTTTCATCCGGGAGAGTGGGAACTCCATCCGGAGGCGTTTGCACAATTGATTCATCATTGGGACAAACCAGAACTGGATCTCATGGCGTCTCGCCAGAACGCCAAGCTTCCACCGTTTCCTCTGCTCCCTCGACTAATTGCCAAGATCAAGCAGGAGAGTGCATCAGTGATTTTGATAGCGCCTGCGTGGCCACACAGAACCTGGTATGCAGATCTGGTGGACATGTCATCCTTTCCACCATGGACTCTGCCTCTGAGACAGGACCCTCTACCTCATGCTCCTTTCAACCATCTAAATCTAATTTCTCTGAGACGGACTGCCTGGAGATTGAACGCTTGATTTTATTAAAGCATGGCTTCTCCGAGTCAGTCATGTTAGCTTAATACAGGCACAAAAGCCTGTCACTAGGAAAATTTAACATAAGATATGGCGTAAATATCTTTATTGGTGTGAATCCAAGGGTTACTCATGGAGTAAGGTCAGGATTTCCAGGATATTATCTGTTCTTCAAGATGGTTTGGAAAAAGGATTGTCAGCTAGTTTCTTAAAAGGACAGATTTCTACTCTGTCTATTCTTTTGCACAAGCGTCTGGCAGATGTTCCCGAAGTTCAGGCATTTTGTCAGGCTTTGGTTAGAATCAAGCCTGTGTTTAAACCTGTTACTCCACCATGGAGCTTAAATCTGGTTCTTAAGGTTCTTCAAGGAGTTCCGTTTGAACCTTTTCATTCCATAGATATCACATTTTTATCTTGGAAAGTTCTTTTTTGGTAGTTATTTCCTCGGCTCGTAGAGTCTCCGCGTTATCTGCTTTACAATATGATTCTCCTTATCTGATCTTCCATTCGGATAAGGTAGTCCTGTGTACCAAACCTGGGTTTTTACCTAAGGTGTTATCTAACAAGAATATCAATCAAGAGATTGTTGTTCCATCTTTGTGTCCTAATCCTTCTTCAGAGAAGGAACGTCTATTACATAATCTAGATGTGGTTCATGCTTTAAAGTTTTACTTACAAGCTACTAAAAATATCGTCAAACATTTGCTTTGTTTGTTGTCTACTCTGGACAGAGAAGAGGTCAAAAGGCTTCGGCAACCTCTCTTTCTTTTTGGCTAAAAAGCATAATCCGCTTAGCCTATGAGACTGCTGGACAGCAGCCTCCTGAAAGGATTACAGCTCTACTAGAGCTGGGGCTTCCACTTGGGCTTTTAAAAATGAGGCTTCTGTTGAATAGATTTGCAAGGCGACGAGGTCTTCGCTTCATACTTTTTCAAATTTCTACAAATTTGACACTTTTGCTTATTTTTGGGAGAAAGGTTTTACAGGCAGTTGTACCTTTCGTTTAAGTACCTGCCTTGTCCCTCCCTTCATCCGTGTACTTTAGCTTTGGTATTGGTATCCCACAAGTAATGGATGATCCGTGGACTGGATACACCTTACAAGAGAAAACACAATTTATGCTTACCTGATAAATTTATTTCTCTTGTGGTGTATCCAGTCCACGGCCCACCCTGTCATTTTAAGGCAGGTAATTTTTTCATTTAAACTACAGTCACCACTGCACCCTATGGTTTCTCCTTTCTCTGCGTGTTTTCAGTCGAATGACTGGATATGGCAGTTAGGGGAGGAGCTATATAGCAGCTCTGCTGTGGATTTCCTCTTGCAACTTCCTGTTGGGAATGAGAATATCCCACAAGTAATGGATGATCCGTGGACTGGATACACCACAAGAGAAATACATTTATCAGGTAAGCATAAATTGTGGTTTGTTTTTTTTTAAATATCAGTTGAAAGGTGGGATCCCATATAATTAATAAGAAGTTTAATGCTTGCCCTGACATTTTCAAGAGAAGATTGTGTTACAACACAATAGCACGTTAATTGAAATTTTCCAATTTTTTTTCCCTTTGTAATTTGTTTTGCATGCTGTTTTTTTTTTAATTAAACTTCTGGAATGTGTCTGAAAATATGTAATCTTGAAAATGCATACTACATACTCAACACGGAATTCAACCATGAATGTTTAGTCTATGCGGAAAATAGGATTCTACTCCTTTAATGTTGTTTATAGCAGTTGAACGCAGCTTGTCAGGTGAAGGTTAATAGCCCTCTAGTTAAACCAGTTCTAGGCACAGATGGGTTATCAGTTCTGAACACTCGTTACAAGATTTATCTCATTTCCGACAACACTTCCCTTTCCTTCAACTGATTTTGACTTAGCCATTTGACCTGTCAACAGCCGCTCAGAGTTGGGTGTATTACCTAAAGCCTATTAAAGCTTTAGCTCTGTGAAACAATGAGCAGAGAATATCCTATCGCAAGGGAACATCTTTAGAATAGAGTAAATTTCATGGCTTTTTTAAAAAGACTGTGATTTATAAACAATTAAAACAATCACGAGTTGTTTTAATGAGATTTCTCCATTAGCGTTGTAGTTTTTGTGTTTAAAGGCAACTTTGATAAATTTTCCTCATTGTTTACTTTGAAATTCTTTTCTTCTTTTTTTGCAATTACAGCTAAAGTTTTTTTTTGTTTTTTTTTCATTATTATTATTATTATTTTAGTTTTTTTGTCATGCAAACTAACAGTTTTTTTTTAACTGATATGATGACTACAATAAGATTTTTATTTTATATTAAATAACCTAAACAATGTCAGCAATATATTTGTGGATTTTGATAGAGTGACTGATTTAAAGAAATGCTTAAATATATATTTAAGTATACTGCAATTATAATATTTATTATTTAGTAGAAATTTTTTGATGAATTTTCCTTATTGTAGTTTTGAATTATTTGTAATCTTTTTTACAATTATAGCTAAAGATTTTTTTTAATTATTATTATTTTTTTAGGTTTCTTGTCATGCAAATTAATAGCTTATTTTTTTAACTGATACAAAGAATATAGTAAGATCTTCATGTTATATGAAATAACCTAAACAGTGTCAACAATTGTAATTATTATTATTTTTTTAGGTTTCTTGTCATGCAAATTAACAGCTTATTTTTTTTTTAACTGATACAAAAAATATAGTAAGATTTTCATGTTATATGAAATAACCTAAACAATGTCTACAATATATTTTTGGGTTTTAATAGATCAACTGATTTTAAAAAACACTGAAATATATATTTATGTATCATTTTAACATTTATTATGGAGTAGAAACTTTTTTTCAACTGCTGTATGTGTTTTTATTTTTTTTAAAAAACTGATATGAAGACTATAATATCTAAACAATACATGTTTTGAGCAACTGATTTTAAGAAATATTTAATATTTAATAATATTTTTTTTCTCTTTATTCTACATCGCTGACACATATATACTGTATGCACAGTAGGGATGGGCGAATGTGTAAATTTTAGAATTTCGAATGTTAGAATGAATGTTATTACCGAAATGTGAATTATAAATCCGAATGTTGATAAGAACGAATGTTCTTATAAATTCTATAATCGAATGCTATTTACAGTTTTCGAATGTCCCTTTCGAATTTGAATGTTTATAATTATATCGAATGTCCACATTCGAAATTTCGAATTTAACATTCTATTTAACAAATACTATTCAGAAGTTCAATAGTTCATGTGGTAGGGAGGGAATCTAGTAAATTGATACATAATAGATACAAATATATCATTTTGAATGTTTCTATATAGAATATTACATAATTCGAATATTACATTTAAAGAAAGCATTAGAAATACTATTACAAATCTAAATTCAAATTTTTCGAAAAGAATATTTTCGAATGTAATCATAAAATTCGAAACCGAACATTCGAAAATCGAATATTAGAATGTTATGTATTCGAAATTCGATTCAAACAAACGTGTTAAAATTCGTGGCGTTTTTCGAATATTGCAAAACATTCGCCCATCCCTAATGCACAGTAAACTAATGGATTTCAAAAGATCTGCAAAAAAGTACATATTTTAAAAGTATATATATTTAAAATTGTTAATGTGTTAGCAACATATATATATATGTTCTTTTTATATTAGGCTTGTGCATTCATTTAGTTACAAATACAAATTCACAGTGAAAATACTGATATTCATTTCACTTTCACGAAATGAATATCCAAACGAATGCACTAACTAATTTAAAGATAATGAACAAATACTAATGAAATTCAGTAGTATGCATTTGTTCCTTTTAAATTAGCTATAAAAAGTTAAATACCTGTAGCTCGCTGGAGATCTGCGCTAATCCTGACACTGTTTCACAGAGCCCCGGGCTTCGCTGATTGGAGCCTTAGAGCAATGGATCCCAGAGCCTGTGCTACAGGAGAAAGTCCTTAAGTGCAGCCTCTGAGATCCGCCACGCTAAGCCTTCTAATAGCGTGGCCTGTGGCTCATTGAAAGTGTCAGGATTAGTGCAACTCTCCAGCGAACTACAGTTAAGTTTAAGGCTACCGGTGAACTTTTTCACCTGTAGCAAAGGAAGATTTACATTAGTTTTAACACAAATGCTCCCTGAATATTCAGTATTTATATTAACGAATACCAAATAGTGCAGCAGATGAATATTTGCAAAACAAATTTTCAGAATATTAATTTGAAAGATTTGCTTAAAACAAATTTTTCTCTGCTGCGCAAGTCTAGTTTATACATATTTGAAAAACATATACCATAAACAATCATTAAGACATAATCACACAATTTGCAGAGTTGCATTACAGAAAAAAAATTGATAAATAATTTCACTTGCATTGTTATCTAAATATGTATTTTGGATCCCAGTGGGTGCTTCTCTACTCAGTGACTCTCCTGTGTTTAACTTCTTAAATATGGTTTAAACACGGGAAATGTATGCTCCTGGAAGACCCCATTCTTCTCCAGAAGGTACATCCAGTGATTAGAGCATATGCATGTATGCCTAATTCTCGTTTGATTACTAGCTTTATCCTCATCTGGAGTGGTACAGGAGCACAACTCTATTATATAACTGACGAAGCCCCGTCTTACCAATTGACAAGGGGGTAAAACGCGTGTCGGCATTGCCTGAATGGCCCCATGTGATCTGGACACAGGACTCCGGTGTGTACTGCTGAATATCTTGTGATTTTTCAAAATCTGAGAGTGGAGTTTCAGCTATGGATGCAGTATCTCTCTATTACACGGGCAGGAGACCAAAGAAAGCTGTGAGTGACCTCTTGATGAAAGGAAGGTGCAGTGTATACCTGTAAAAAGACTTGGCAATTACATAGGGATATACCTGCCACTGCGCTCCAAACGGCCCTGGTTCTAATGCTAAATGATTTACCTGCTGACCAATGTAACTATTACAGACTGTGAGATATATATCTATATGTGATGCCATACACTTTTGGCTGCTGCTTACCGCATGACTTATGCTACTTTGACAGAAATGTACCTTAACTCTGTAACCACCGCTTTGAACTGCCACCATTAACCCTTGCTACACATGTTGACATGTGTCACTAACCTGTGAATACTTATAATTGCTTTGCACTTTATATGCTCTTTTGCATTTCAGGGTGGGCTTAATAACAACTTAGATCCCTATTGTATATCTGCCCAGGCTATACCTCCCTGTCTTGCTCTGGGGGGTTCTGTGTGCAGTGAGGGTGTAGTTGGTTAATAATCCATCTTGTTTACATTTACTTGCATTGTTCTATTCAGTTACATTGGCACCCTGTGTTCCCTTTGACCGGCCAGAGCTCTACTTGTTGTGTGTGTATGTTTCATGGGATTGCGTACATTTATGATGCAGACTTGGTAGAGACTTTAATTCTCTGCCGTTTTTTAAACTCTGTGGATTTCAAATTTATTTTTTGATACTATAATAAATTTTCTGAAGTGCTGGATTCCCTGTCTTTTCTTAGTTATGATGATTTGTATTTTTATTTATATATATATTTATATTCCTTTATATAACTGTTTGCAGAGGTTAAACACATAGGACTAGATTACAAGTGGAGCACTAATTTATTGCACGCCCGTAAAATGACAAATTCATCCATTGACTGGTTAATGTTACTGCGATCTCGCTGTAGCAATTAGCGCTCATACAATTAACCAGATATCAGATCTCTGGTTAATTTTAAAAATGTGACCCAATTGCCCCCAAAATAAAGTATTGTGTGCCTTAATAAAAAAAGGTGGGTGTGTGGTGTTAGATAAAAATGGCACTGAAAAGTGCCTTTACATTGAGGTCTATGGGAACTGTGTGTTCCCTGGAAATATATATGTGTATGCTTATGTGTATACACATATTAACACATAAATATATATGTATGTATTCATATACATATATATTTAATATTTGCTGTCCATTGCTGCATGACCCTTCACTGTGATAGGTTCTCAGTCGTGTCTGACAGCATGAGAACAAGGCTCCTATTGGAGCCTATGGAACGCGCACTAGTGGCCCATAGAAAAAAAAAGAATTTTGTTTTGTAAATAATCTTTATCTATATAAAACTTTTTTTGTATAAAACTGTCTTATTTTTTAAAGGTTATTATACCTTAGCAGTAGCTAAAATGCCTAAAAACAGAATGTTTTGTAAATTGTGATATTGTCAGTTTAGTAAATGACTAGTGTGTCTCTCTATAAAAGGATTAAGAAGTTTACTAAAAAATGCATTTTTGTTAACAAAACATGGATATTCGTCTCATTTTAACAAGTCTAATATCTGAAGAAATGCAGCACAAAAAAAAATGAAGGAATAATGACAAATTTAGCAGTATTAATTTTGTTTTCTTTAAATAGTTAAAAATACTAACCTTCAGCACGCTGGAGAGCTGCGCTAACCTGCTTCTCTCCCTCCTGTTATTGCGGCCTGGGCTCTTTGAAGAAGGAGATCAATGTAGTAAGTCCCAGCACCCAATTAGTGCAGCTGCAAGTCTCCTAGGGGCCACTACCCTGGACCCCAAACAATCCAAAAAATAGCAAGTAAGGTGACAGCAGAAATATTAATTTATTATATTACAAAAGGCAGCAAAAATAGGCGACGTTTCGGGCTCTCAGCCCTTCCTCATGCCTTAACTTTAACAAACAAACTTTACTCCTTTATATACACACATACCACAAGGTGGCACTATGGAGCAGTTAACCCTTCACCTCACTTTCAAATTATACATCTAAAAGATACAAACATTTCTAATTTATTAAAATATTATATTACAAAAGAATAATATTACAGAGAAATTCTTTGCTATACAGATCTATACCGGGTGACCGGTTAATTAAAGGCTAGTAAAATATCAAAATACAATGCTAAGTCCTAATCCCCTATATACTTATTTAAACGAAAATACTATTAGGTAATAACTACAAAAAGATAGATAAATCCCAATCCTTGTTTAAACCTTTTGGTTCAAGGGTACCTAATTCAAAGATCCAGTATGATTCCCTCTGCTTGAGGAGCAACTCCCTATCTCCTCCTCTACGGGGGAATTTTACATGATCAATTACTTGAAACTTAAGTTGACTAATAGGGTGGCACTTTTTAAAAAAAATGATTGGCTACTGGTGCTTTCAGATTACCTGTACGAATATTGCTTTTATGCTCTATAATGCGATCTTTTGTGCATCTAGTCGATTCACCAATATAAACTCCACCACACGGGCATTTAATCATATATATGATATATGTAGTAAGGCAAGTGAAATAGCCCTTAATGCCGTATTTCTTACCTGTGTGGAGATTGTAAAATACAGAGCCTTTAGTCATGTTATTACAACATGAGCAACTTAAGCAAGGAAACAACCCTCATTTTTAGATGTTAAATAACGTGTATTATCTTTTAATTTTGAGCCTACATCAGCTTTAACTAATTTTGACTGAATGTTAGTGCTCCTTTTGTATGCAGGCATAGGATTTGTTTTAAATTCTAATATTTTAGGATTACAATTTGTTAGCACTTTCCAATGTTTATTGATAATACGTATAATTTCCTTGCTTTGAGCATTATACTCTGATACGAAGATAAGCCTATCCTTATTAGAAGTTCTATTAGGTACCATTTGTCGACTTGAACTTAGGATTCAATAGATCAACCCAAGGGATGGATCTTACAGTATTAATTTCACGGATAATTAATGTTTCTGGATATCCCCTCTCCCTAAACATTATACCCATTTCTTGCAATCTAGTATCAATTACCTTCTCGTCAGAGACAATTTTACGTACTCTTACCATTTGACTATGGGGAAGGCTTCTGATAACAGAGTGGGGGGTGAGCACTTTCGTACCTAAGAAGACTATTACGGTCTGTGCTTTTCCTAAATAAATCCGTTACAAATAAATTATCCTTTTTAATGACTCTTACATCTAAAAAGTCTATATATTCTTCACTCCAAACAAGCTTAAATTTTATTCTACTGGTGGCCATATTGAGTTCTTCAACAAAATTATTTAGGGTTCCAACTTCGCCCAGCCATATACCAAATATATCGTCAATATAGCGCCACCATGTGGCGCCATATTGAACAAACAAATAGTTGGAATAAACATACCTTTCTTCAAAAATATTCATAAAGATATTGGCATAGTTGGGACGACGTTGGAACCCATTGCAGTGCCTTGAAGTTGGAGGAAATAGTCATCCGGTAACATAAAATAATTTCCATACAGTATGATAGTTAACAATTGAATGAAAAAAATAATTTGAACATCATTGTACTTTTTATCAGATTCTAAAGTAACTTTAACTGAATCTATCCCACTAGTATGCTTGATGTTGGTATACAGACTTTCAACATCTAAACTATAGATAATGAATTTAGAAGTGGGAATAGCTAAAGATTCCAATTTAAGCAAAAAATCTCCTGTGTCTTTAATAAACGAACTAGACAGTTCTACATATGGACGAAGAATTTTGTCTAAAAATATAGAGATGTTGGTAAAAATTGAATTAGTGCTAGCTACTATAGGGCGGCCAGGTGGTTTAGCCAAGCATTTATGCACTTTAGGCAGGATGTAAATGACTGGGGTACATGATTTATCAATTGTCAGGAAAGCAGCCACATCTTTACCTATAATATTACTTTTTAAAGCAAAAGAGATTGCTGTCTTAATTTTGAAGAAGGAGTAAGCACAGCTCTCCAGCATGCTTTAAAGGACAGTCAACACTAAAATTGTTATTGTTTAAAAAGTTAGATAAAGCCTTTACTACCCATTTACCAGATTTGCTCAACCAATATTGTTATATTAATATATTTTATAACATTACCTCTAAATTTCTGCCTGTTTCTAAGCCACTATAGACAGCCTCTTAATTACATGCTTTATTATTTGCTTTTCACAACAGGAGACTGCTAGTTCATGTGAGCCATATAGACAACATTGTTCTCACGCCCGTGGGTTCTGCACAACACAGCTTAAATGCAAGTCAATAGATAATAAATAAAAAGTCATGTGATCAGGGGGCTGTCAAAAGAGGCTTAGATGGGGGGCAGAGCCAACTGCAGAGCTGATAGGACGTGTTCTAGTGCAGCTCCCGGGCCCAGGATCTCAATTTAGGGGTCTTTCCACACTTTATTGTGATCTCTTTAAACCCTGAACCTATGTGTATAGACCTAAGAACTGATAGTGTGTTCCTGTGAACTCTTAGGGGTCCTGAGAGCCTGTACCAACTTACCACCACTGTTGTACGTTATAGGGCTGGGAGTGAGAGCCGCCATCTTGCAGACCTCTAGCCGTCTTCTACACTCACAGACAGCTATTTCATGTACAAATTCACAGCATTTTTTAAGCTCCCCACGAGATCCTTTCATACAGTATCCCGATAATCGAGTTGGGGCTTATGCTTACTCTACTTGCAACCTAAACCTCACAACGCATTCACGAAGGTGTAGACAGCAAGCGCAGTAACTTCAAACTCAGAAATAGCAGCGGCAAAGACAAAAGCTCACACTGCCTGCATAGTGACCTAATCTATGTACCTAGTTTGCTGACACGAGTCACTGAAGTAACCTTTGAAGCAAAGACAGCAGTATTACTAACTTATCTAAAAGAAAAATGGCGGCCATCGATGATTGGGAGTCAATAGCTCTGAGCCTTATTGAGTCTTCCTACCGGTTCCTAGAGACACAGCTGATCAAGATTTTTGCCGCGGCATCTTGTAACTGTAGCCCACCTACTCGGCTGACACCAATGCAAGGAGTTTACAATACTGGGGAAGACAAACTGCTCATAACAACCGGCGAATCTAGTGGTAGAGCAGAGACCCTGCTCCATGATACAAAGCCGTACCAGCGGATTCAGGCCGAAATCGGGAAGAGCTCAGACCAGTGGGTGCCTTATTTCTTACCTGATGCTGAGAATCCCTGCTCTTCAAGTGCTCACTGCGGTCCGGGAACGCCACTAGAACCGAATCAGTGGAGCGACATTCAGCGGCGCTACTTGCGCACTTCAGAGAAGCCCCTGCACGAACCCCAGAACATTTGCGATAACAACATGAACAGTAAACAGATTACTCACTCAGAACTGCTCATGGTATTCCATTCGCGCTGGCCTGGAGCCATGGTGTGGCGGATCAGCTCCCTCCTCTGTAAGTTTCAACAGGCTGTAGAACATTGTCAAGTTTGGCGAGTAGGAGTAGGTTGATTCCGTTCAGTTAAGAAGAGCTGTTGCTGATGCTGCACTGAACTCTAACGCAGTATTCCTTCTCAGATCTCTTTGCAGTCGCAACTTTTTTCTTTGTTTTGTTGCTCTTTTTTTTTTTTTTTGCAGCTGCCATATGATTAGTATTTTCATGTTTCAAGGCTCTCCTTTAGTTTAACGTTTTATTCCGTTTCTTATTACCTTTATCACACTGTGGCCTGGCACCTACATAAACTTCACAGTGTAGCTGTACTTCTGCTTCCCATCATCTAACTGTATACCATGATTTTTTATTTTACACAGAAATGGTTCAATATGAATATAGTAGGTGACCATATAACTCACATGCCTAGTCCTCATAAGGTGCAGACTAAGAATACTCTGTTATATTGTGGTGTTATGTATAGATGCCATTCTCCAGGCCTCAGTTTGCTACTGTGTGTTTTTGCTAACTCTTGTATATTCACAATTGGGCTTGGTTCCTTTGAACTAATTATCAAATATCTCCTTCCTTGTCCTTGGATGTATGCTTCCTTTGCTGTGCGGGGCCATGTGAGAAGGGCATAGGGCCCATGCTCAGTCTCCAGGTCTCTACTAAGGGGATGGGAAATATATGATTTCCAACTAAGATACCACTACCCTTATGCTTCATTTTCTGCCAGTAGGAAAACATATGACAAAACAATTGCTCCAATTGAAGTAGCACCACAAACACACTCTACAAGTCTACAATTTCCATTATCAACAGTTAAGTACTCTGTTTCCACAGTTGTGACATGCAGGACCTGTGTAGCAGACCAGCCGTATCTATTATGGTGGAAATACCCTTAAACATCCCTTAGTTAATCTACAGTAGCTGCATAACATTAACATCAGACTTCATATTTTTATCATAAGATGTTTATACACATATTAAGCTCTTCGCCTTCTTCTTAGATAAATTTTGAACCTTACAGCACACTAAAATGCTAACTTCACTCAAGTACTGCATGCCTAGTACTTATAAAGCATATAAGTACCTACTTAAATATTTCCACTCAGTTGTTATTGCAGGTTACCACTGCGCACCTAACTTTAGGATTATCATAAGACAAATACTTTAATTTCTGTCTGCCATCTATATGGCATATATGTATAGCTAACAATTACCCCTTATATAATCCCCTAGCTTTCCATTAGTATTGCCATAGTAAATTTCCTGAACCCCTAGAGGCCACGGATTGGAGCTTCCCTGTTAGGTTCTGCTTTTCATACTTCATTTACCGTCTTACCCCTCACCCCCCCCCCTACAATAATAATGAGCCCCCTATTTTAGAGGGACCAAAAAAGTGGTTTGTCTCGTCTATACCGCACCCTAATTTTAGCCTGTTCTCCCATAAAATATCACAGCGATGAATCCATTTACCCTTTTGAGATCAGCAGGACTGATCATTACAACCTACTCAGCCCCTGGGTGCCTTTAGTCATGGTGGTGGATCCATCGCTTCATAATAGATTCTCTATACCTTTTCAGGGAGTGTATATTATATTACTATATTGCCTCATATCATATTACATATCATATTATATTCTACACTACGCACTATTTTCTCTGCTTATAATTGTTATAAAAAGAGGTTCTAGCTTTACCTGTACAATTCCATATTTGTGGTTCTGAAAATCTTTTTGTTTAACCAACTTCGCAATGTTGCAATTCGCACAATGTCAATCTTAATGTTTATTGTACATGAGCTTGTTTTTGTACCTGTTGAAAACCTCAATAAAAATCAATTTAAAAAAAAAAAAAAAAAGAGGCTTAGATAAAAGGTAATCACAGAGGTAAAACGTATATTAATATAACTGTGTTGGTTATTTAAAACTGGGGAATGGGTAATAAAGGGATTATCTATCTTTTTAAAAAATAACAATTTTTGAGTTGACTGTCCCTTTAAGGTAAGTATTTTACGTTACAGGCGATTCACGAAATCTAATGTAAATGTTCCATGAATGGTCGGTATTCAGTTCATTTTAAACAAAACTATACCAAATAGTATTTTGTATATTAAGAATGAAAGATTCGTCTGAACTGAAAATGTCACCCATGCTCATGTCTAATGTTTACTAAACTACAGTAGGTCATCTTATAGCAACATCATTTTAAAGGTTCCTATGTCATCAATACATATACAGGGGCATGCCCCGTGTTTCTGGCCAGCAGTTATGAAGCAGCGGTCACAAAGACCGCTGCTCCATAACCTGTCCGCCTGCTCTGAACAGGCGGACAGACATCGCCACAATACAACCCGATCGAGTACGATCGGGTTGATTGTCACCCCCCTGCTGGCGGCCTATTGGCCGCGAGTCTGCAGGGGGCGGCATTGCAGGGGGCGGCGTTGCTCTTGTGAGCTGCTGGTGCAATGCTGAATACGGCAAGCGTATTGCTCGCCGTATTTTGCGAGGTCTGGCGGACCTGATCCACAGTGTCGGATCAGGTCCTCCAGACCTTGATACATATGCCCCACAGTGTCTAGATTGGTGTTTTAAATAAGGTGATTTGTGATTTGATATTATAATGCCCCATCTCCTATTTATGGAATTATGAAAACATAATGGGCCAGATTACAAGTGGAGCACTTTTTAACGCTTCCGCTCGAGCGTTAACTGCGCTAGAAGTAAGTTTTCGGTGCGCGTCAGGTTGAAAGTAAAAAGTTTTCGCTTGCACGCTAACCCAACGCAAAAAAAGCCGAACTTACAACATCTATTTCATCATATAGGTCAACGGAGCAAAAAAAAGTGGAAACCCGATAACCATTTTCTCATGAAAATATTAATATTTTACATTCCAAAGTTCTTCACATAGAAGAATATGTTCTATTTATTCATAAATACATATTTCTTTGTATATATCTGATGGTATTTTGGTACACACACACAAATTCTATATAGGTATAAATATATACAAATATACTGTATATAGGAATATCTATTTATAAATACTTAGAACATATTCTGATATGCTCAGAACATAGGAATGTTCAATATTTACAGTAAATACATAGTTAAAACCATTATTAAATATGAATATTGCATAAATATGCTTTTTCATCTTTTTATCTACTTAAATAAAAAAAGGGCTCCAATGCCCTTATATATATGTCTTCATATGTGTATATGTCTGTAAATACATATATACACATATAAATACATATATACACATATAAATACATATATACACACATATAAATACATATATACACATATAAATACACATAAATACATATATACACATATAAATACATATATACACATATAAATACATAAGTATGTATCTACACACACCTCATATTTTTGAGCCCTAATAACATTTTCATGCAATATTTTTATTTTAAATATTTTTTTATTAGATAAGTGTAACTGTACTTTGTAATGTATTTTTCATGGGTTTTGTAAAAAATGTTTGTTTCACGAAACAGTTAACCAGAGCTCTAAGGATGCAATAACCTAACGCAAGTTTACTTGAATTGTGCTCAAGTGATCGCGTTTACCTTAAATTTTTAATGCAAGCAAAAAAAAAAAAACATGCGCCAACACCCGGAATAGTTTCCTTATCGCTAAGCAGTGATTAAGTCTACAGGACATAGCATAGAGGGACATGCAGTTTCTCAAACACAACCTAAAAGGATGAGGTGGGCCACTTGCTGCATATAGAGGCAGATGAAACCAGGATGCAGGCAGTATGGTGGTAGTAGTGGGTAGTATAGGGGTAGCGAGCAGTATGGTGGTAGTAGTGAGAAGTATAGGAATAGCGGGCAGTATGGTGGTGGTAGAGACAGTATAGGAGTGGCAGGCAGTATTGTGGTAGTAGTGCGCAGTATAGGAGTAGCAGGCAGTATGGTGGTAGTAGTGGGCAGTATAGGAGTAGCGGGCAGTATGGTGGTAGTAGTGGGCAGTATAGGAGTAGCGGGCAGTATGGTGGTAGTAGTAGGCAGTATAGGAATAGCGGGCAGTATGATGGTAGTAGTGAGCAGTATAGTAATAGCGGGCAGTATGGTGGTAGTAGTGGGCAGTATAGGAATAGCGGGCAGTATGGTGGTAGTAGTGGGCAGTATAGGAGTAGCGAGCAGTATGGTGTTAGTAGTGGGCAGTATAGGAGTAGCGGGCAGTATGGTGGTAGTTGTGGGCAGTATAGCAGTAGCGGGCAGTATGATGGTAGTAGTAGGCAGTATGAGAGTAGCGGGCAGTATGGTGGTAGTAGTGGGCAGTATAGGAGTAACGGGCAGTATGGTGGTAGTAGAAGGCAGTATAGGAATAGCGGGCAGTATGATGGTAGTAGTGGGCAGTATAGGAGTAGCGGGCAGTATGATGGTAGTAGTAGGCAGTATGAGAGTAGCAGGCAGTATGGTGGTAGTATTGGGCAGTACAGGAGTAACGGGCAGTATGGTGGTACTAGTAGGCAGTATAAGAATAGCAGGCAGTATAATGGTAGTAGTGGGCAGTATAGGAGTAGCGGGTAGTATGGTGGTAGTAGTGGGCAGTATAGGAATAGCAGGAAGTATGGTGGTAGTAGTAGGCAGTATAGGAGTAGTGGGCAGTATGGTGGTAGTAGTGGGATATATAGGAATAGCGGGCAGTATGGTGGTAGCAGTGGGCAGTATAGGAGTAGCGAGCAGTATGGTGGTAGTAGTAGGCAGCATAGTACTAGCGAGCAGTATGGTGGTAGTAGTGGGCAGTATAGTAGTAGAGAGCAGTTTGGTGGTAGTAGTAGGCAGTATAGGAGTAGCTGGCAGTATGGTGGTAGTAGTATGCAGTATAGGAGTAGCGGGCAGTATGGTGGTAGTAGTGGGCAGTTTAGGAATAGCAGGAAGTATGGTGGTATCAGCAGGCAGTTTGATGGTAGTAGTGGGTAGTATGGGGTAGCAGCAGGCAGTATGGTGGTAGTAGCGAGCAGTATGGTGGTAGCAGCAGGCAGTATGGTGGTAGTAGCGGGCAGTATGGTGGTAGTAGTGGGCAGTATGGTGGTAGCAGCAGGCAGCATGGTAGTAGCCATTGTTCCAGCAAAATGTTTTATAAAATTAATTATATTTCTTTAAGAATGGCTACATGGCAGCTAAGGTTTTAATATGGAAGTTTTCTTTGTCTGTGGATAATTAGAATGTTCTAGCTATCAGGCATTTTCTATTAAGGGGTAAGGCGCTAACACCTGAGCTGGACACAGTAAGTGAGCCAATCATAAGCTTCATACATGCAATCAGTAGCCATTCAGGAGCTGACTTTAACTATGTGATAATAATATATGCAAGTAATTATACAATTAGACAATGTCCAAACTCAGTAGAGCAGTTTACAATTGCACTATTTGTCTCATTAAGTAGCATCCACCCTCTCTATCTACTTTCCAAGAGAAAGCTGCCAGGTCATGAGCAGTATATCACTGTAATTCAAGACAGTGTTGAGTATCAGTACCCACCATAAATGCCATAAACAACCCATAAGACCCATAAACATCTGTGACTTGACTGAGAGGTATCAGTAAATTTGGTTTCCATTTAAGTTTATGAAGTGAGTTTAACAAGTTATTATTTTTCCTAGGTAACATGAATGATCATATACTGAGTACAGACATTCAAGAGAACATTATGTAGTTGCTGAGATCATCTTTCATTTGTATATCTTGGCAAGACTGGAAAAGTGAGACATTTAGTTAGATATATTCATGTCATAGTAAATCTGCAATGGTTAATCCTGGAAATTAATTTCTTGCAATTGGAACCCGCTACCCTGCTGAAAACATTGCTAGGCTGTGTATTCTTGGCTTAGGGTGTTGCCATTGGTGGAAATGTCATAATTTACCATCCTGTCCCTAAAAATAAATAAAAAATAAATAAAAATAAAAAGCCTTTTATGCTTGAGTACTTTTTTTTTTTATTATTTTAATTTTTATTGAGTTTTTCAATTGAGATATACATTGAAGTGTTGTAAATTTTCCATACAAAAAGTATAAGAAGACATAGAAAACAAACATACACTGAACAATAAAATAAATTAGTGCAATTAAAGGGACACTGAACCCAAATGGCAAGAGAACAAAGAAAAAATGATAATAGGAGTAAATTAGAAAATTGCTTAAAATTGCATGCTCTATGTGAATCACGAAAAAAAAAATTGGGTTCGGTGTCCCTTTAAATATTCTGTAATACAGACTGAGACAACCCGTTCGGAAAGTAACAGACATAGACTAGTCAATGGGGTCAATTTATTAAATGCCGGGCGGACATGATTTTCTGTAGATAAATCCTGTCCGCCCGGCATCGCTTTATGCTAACAACATACGCTGTCAGCATTTAACATTACACAAGCATTTCTTGTGAAATGCTTGTGCAATGTCGCCTCCTGGACATTCACGGCCAATCGGCCTCTAGCAGGGGGTGTCAATCATCCCGATCGGATCGGGATGATTGCAGTCCGCCACGAAGTTATGACCGCTGCTTCTTAAAGGGAAATAAAACAAGCTGGGATAGAGACAAAATATAATAATATGTACTTTAATTACTTTACGTGCAAATTTATACGGCAGTGTCTCACCATTAACCCTTTTTTTTTGTTTCTGAATTGTAAAGCTCTAACTCCCCTTACACATTTCCTTCTATGGCTGCATCTATATCTATTGTTCTTTTGGTAGAATGCAAAAGTGCACAGTGATTATCTGCTGGAGCATGCCTGGAAGCTGTGAGCTCAGTTGAAATACAATGCCTGTGTCGAAACACTGATAAGAGGGGTGGAGTTGGCTGCTCCAGGCAGTTAATTTATGTAATTCATGTTGCTTATTTTTGAAAACTATTTTAAAATACTTGCCAGCAATTTTTTTAAAAAAAATTATGCAAACTATTTTTAATTAATTAGCCCTTTTAGGATATGCACATATCTCAACCTGTTTTGTGTCCCTATAACTTCTGTCTCCAGCGAGCCTGAAACTACAGGTGTAGATAGCAGCATCCACTGCTCATTAAGTCTACCCGTTAGTAGGCCCACGTATATTAAGTCAAGATAAAGTATATAAAAGAAGTGGTTAGTCTGACATTCAAGTAGGTTAACAAATAATTGTCAATGATAGATGGGTGTACAACAATATATAACAATGAGTATATAATCTTCAGTTCGGTTCAGATGTTATCTGTAAAATGGATGGACGGACCCACTTGTTATATTCAAATGTTCAGAAATATAGTTATGTTTGTGGTATAAGTGAAGTGACCAGCTTTGTGTCCCAAAAATATTCCATAGATAAATAAAAGTATTTTTTGCCCTGGTATGTATATGCAATTCAATCTAGATATAGGGACCTATTTATTAATGTGCGAGCGGACATGATACAATGTAGCGTATCATGTCTGCTGCACATTGATAAATGCAGACAGCATACACTGTCGGAATTTGTCATTACACCAGCAGTTCTTATGGTGGTGCAATGCCGCCCCCTGCAGATTCGCTAGCAGGGGGTGTCAATCAACCCGATCGTATTCGATCTGGTTGATTTCTGTCCTCCGCCTCAGGGCAGGCGGACAAGCTATGGAGCAGCGGTCTTTAGACCACTGCTTCATAACTTCATAACTTCTGTTTCCGGTGAGCCTGAAGGCTCGCCGGAAACAAGGGGCATCCAGCTCCAATCGGAGCTTGATAATTCGACTCCTAGATTTAATGTGAATTTCACCAGGTTAGAGTACTTGTTTTTTTATGCTTGATTACTTGTCTTGTTTGTCTTTATTGATGGACTTGTAATACTATATGGAAAAAATAAAAAAAGAAATTGATAAAAAACACACCCTTTTACCTTTGTTAAAAAATAATTTATTGTGAACTTTCTATACGTCCCATTCAAGTTATGCTTTTCCATAGCTGTAATCTTACTGATCTTGAACTTACTTGATCAAGAATTAGAATAGAATTTTCAACTTTAATATAATCTAGCCCATAATTTATTAAAATATTGTTCTATCAAGGTTTTTTTTTTTTTTACTAAAAAATATTGGTAAACAGTAATCTAGAGATTGTCAGTGTAGTATGGAGTAGAGGTTAAAAAGCAACACTGACAGAATTTGTACTTGCTTTAACATTTCTAATTTTTTTGCAACACTTTGAACTTTATAATGACATCAAATATTTCTCACAGCTTGTGCTCAGTTCAGTGTCAACCATTTTTTAACATTGTAATTAAATGGATCTTAATTATCCATACTTAAAGGGACACTGAACCCAAAAATTTTGTTTTGTAATTCAGAAAGAGCATGCAATTTTAAGCAACTTTCTAATTTACTCCTATTATCAATTTTTCTTTGTTCTCTTGCTATATTTATTTGAAAAAGAAGGCATCTATGCTTTTTTTGGGTTCAGTACTTTGGACAGCAATTTTTTATTGGTGGATGAATTTATCCACCAATCAGCAAGGACAACCCAGGTTGTTCAGCAAAAATGGGCCGGCATCTAAACTTACATTCTTGCATTTTAAATAAATATACCAAGAGAATGAAGAAAATAGGTAGTAAATTGATAATAGGAGTAAATTAGAAAGTTGCTTAAAATTTCATGCTCAATCTGAATCATGAAAGAAATTTTTTGGGTACAGTGTCCCTTTAACAAAAAAAAAACTCTACCATGCACTTTAATTATTTATTTTAATTGCTTTTCCTGTAATTTAACTCTGAGAATTGTGATATTTCCACTCCCCTTAGAGAGGTTGGAGTGCGTTCCCTGGAATGCAGAATCCTGACACACCTACATGCTTCACAATGATTGGTTGCTATGGGCAGGAGAATGTTTATATCCTTCCCTAATTGGCCACAGCAAAAGAAGTAAGAAATACAACATTCAAAAGGCTTTTCAAGGAGGGGGGATCCTGTACCTTCAGATGCTTTCAAAACATTTTTTATTGTGCATGTAAAATGTAAAATAAATAAATACATTTCTGTCCCTTTAAGTTATATAAGAAACTACTGTTTAAACATAAGAAGCTCAGACATTTAAGTGGTGTGCAGGGGTGTAACAAGATCTCACTGGGCCCTAGACCAAAGGCTGTGATAGGGACCCCCCATTTCAAGTACCTTTTCTGGCTGCTTGCAATCAACAGAAGCTGAACCAGCAGCCACATATGAATAAGAGAAGCGGTTTATCTGTGACTGTAAATCAGCCTTACCCATTTCTTAGTCTGTAACAGAGCATATGCACTTGCTCAGCATTCCTGTACACATATGGGGGCAGGTTTCCCCCATAGCATCCCACTGTATTGGTGCAGCTTGTGATTGTAGTGCTACATAAACCCCCTAGAGATGTGGCCCAGTCTCAGTTCAGACTTATAAGACCCCTATAGTTACGCTCCTAGTGGTGTGTCATTTCAGACAGGTTCTTTGTTTGATACCATGTTACCAAATAAGAGAGCAGTTAGGTACTATCTATGGGGCCGATTTATCAAAGTGCAGCGGACATGATCCACATGCCGACAGCATACACTGTCTGCATTTATAATTGTACAAGCATTTCTAGTGAAATGCTTGTGCAATGCCGCCCGCTGCAGATCGGCTGCTTGCAGGGGTTGTCAATCAACCCGATCGTATGCGACTTAAATAATTAGCAGTGGCCCCTGTTAGTATGACCTTAGTCAGCACACCAAGGGGAGCAGTGAGGAGAATTACAGGAAGATTTTCTCTACACAAAACCTCCTCTACAGTGTTCTCCACAGAATTATTGATATATTTTATGGATTTACAAGGAAAATTTTCTTTAGTGTTTATTTTTGTTACAGATTATCTAACACCAGTTTATTACCACTTCTGGCTTCGATGCTTTATTCAGAGTTTCATAGGACTTCGTGCTTATCCACCTTAAAGGGATATGAAACCATTTCTTTCTTTAATGATTCAGATAGAACATGGAATTAAAAGAAAAACAAATAGTTTTCCAATTTACTTCTATTAACAAATTTAGGGGGCAATCACAATCCTTTAGAAACGTTTATCAAATGGTTTTTTTCTACAAATTTCACCATAAAAGTCTATGGGTAGATTTATTAATGGTCTAGCGGACATGATTCGATGTAGCAAATCATATCCGCTCGACCTCGCTAAATGTCAAAAGCATACGCTGTCAGCATTTAACATTGCACAAGCATGTCTGGTGAAATGCTTTTGCAATGCTGCCCCCTGCTCACTGGCGGCTGCTAGCAGGGGCTGTTAATCATCCCAATCGGAATGGATCGGGATGATTTCAGTCTTGCAGCTAAAAGATGGCGGACAAGTTAAGAAGCAGTGGTTAAGAAGATGCTATACGCAGAAAGCAGCATCATGTGATTTATATTGACTCAGTCTTACAATATCCTTAGAAGGAACACTGAATGGCTGAATGGCATTTTGAAAGTGTGTCGGTGTCCTGTTGAAAACTCCAACTCGTCAAAATCTCTAATTACACATCTGATTGATTGTGCATCTAGTCCCTCACGGAGACATGGGCAATCACATGGGCACTGTAATTCAGGATTAGCGCCTATCTTCACTATCTATTTTTTGCCTCCGCCTGGGGTTAGCGAAGCCCCCCTTAAATACCTCATTCCCCAAGGTTCACTTGGGGTGGATGCCAGAGGATTGGCAGGGCACCCCCCTAACAGAGGCAAAAACAAATAGTGAAAATGGGAGAGTCAAAGTGACGCAATTGGAGATTTTGACGACCTGAAGTCTTCGACAGAACACCCCCTGCTTACTGCTAACTTCGTCCTACACAGTGAAGTTCCCTTTCCGGCGAGCTCTATTACTTTTAATTGGAGACATTTCGATATTCGCAGGGCTGCCCAATTTTTTACGATAACTCCACAAGGGCTGCCCCTGCGAGTGTTTAAATCCTCTGGCACACAGTGTCCCCTGCCTAATGGCTGCAAAGGGGCAGACGGGATTCTAAGTCAGGAACCTTGTCCGTCCGCCTTCTGTATATGGTGCCTTTTAACAATGTTATACACCTTTGACTACTAGAAGGCAGCAGTATTTGCACAATGTATAGCATTTCTAAAAACATCCTTGCAAAACTGCTGCGATATATAGTTCTCCAGACAGGTGCACGCTGCTTACCTAGGTATACTCTTCAACAAAGGATGCCAAAAGAACAACGTACATTTGATACAAGGCTTCATGACCTTTAAGCACATTTTCATTAATATTGTATTTATTATTTATTGCAAACATTGACTGTATATGTTTAGAATAGATGGCAAATAGAACCCCAACTTTTTTTTTTTCAATTGAGTTATAAAAAAATGTTGATGTATACATTCATACAAATGTTATACAGTATATACTGTGAGCATGAAGATTTGGTATGTAATTTATAAAAGCTAATTAGTGAGAAAAATACTGGATTGTTTCCCACAATGTATCAAATGCAGGAAGTGCTCTAACACTTCTGAATGTATTTTCCTAAACTGAGTTTAAATAAATAGACCACTTACAAAACTAACCTTCGAATGGACATGGATATGTAAGATAGGCGCCAGGATGGAATTTTTGGCCAAAAGCATACTTTAGAGATGTATATACACTACTTGACCTGTTTTATTTGTGGGTTATAATCGAACTTAAAATAGATTAACCTTTTCTTAAACACAGGGATTTAAAAAAATCAACACTGGATATTTACAGAACACATGAACTAAATAAAAATAAATGTATTTGTGTATAAATCTATCTATCTATCTATCTATCTATCTATCTATTTATCTATATAATCTATCCATCTATCTATCTATCGATCTATCTATCTAGCATCTATCTATCTATCTATCTATCTATCTATCTATCTATCTATCTATCATCTATCTATCATCTAATCTATCTATCATCTATCTGTCTGTATATCTATCTATTTATCATCTATCTATCTATCATCTATCTATCATCTATCTATCCATGGGCATCCGCAGAAATTTTTCCAAGGGGGGGGGATGATATGTGTCCAGTATTGTAATAAAATGGATGTCTTTATCTAGACACATTATAAATAAAAATAGAGAGAGCATATAGTTTATTTATTAATTTATTTAGTATTTTGCTTATTTGATTTGTTGCATTATACAGTTATAAAAAAGATGTTTAAAAAGTACAAACCCCTAAGCTAATTTTACTAAAAATAATATAATAAAAATAATAATAATAATAATAATAATAATAAAAAATGTAAAATTACAGAAAAAAATAAACAAAGCTATCAAAAATAAAAAATGTAAACCTAAACTAATAACCCTATAAAATTAAAAAATCCCCCCAAAATAAAAACACCCCCTAATCTAATACTAAACTACCAATAGCCCTTTAAAGGGCCTTTTGTAGGGCATTGCCCTAAGTTTAACAGCTCTTTTACTTAAAAAAAATTCCAATTACCCCCTAACAGTAACCCCTCCTCACCCAACCAACTTCCCCCCCCCCCCAAAAAAAAAACTAACACTAAAAAAACCTTAACTACCGATTGTACCTAAGGGGGCAATTGTATGGTCATTAAAAGGGCATTCAGCTATTTTACTGCCCTTAAAAGGGCAATCAGCTCTTTTACAGCCCATTAAATCCCTAATCTTAAAAAAAATAAAAAAAATACAAATCTTAAAACTAAGCACCAAATAGGTACTCACTGTTCCTGAAGTCCAGCGGAGAAGGTCTTCTTCCAGGCGGCTCCATCATCTTCTATCTTCATCCTGTGCGAAGGTGGCATGGAGGTGCGGAGCGGTCTTCCCCTATGCACACATCCAGAGCGGCGGTCATCAGCAGCGGTCTTCAGCGGTGAGTATCCTCTGCAGCATGGAGGCACCTCTTCATCCGATCTCCGACGTACACTAAAAATTTAATGGAAGGTACCGCAATCAATTTGAGGTACCTTGCATTCCTATTGACTGAAATTTTTGAATCAGCCAATAGGATTAGAGCTACCGAAATCCTATTGGCCGTTTAAAAATTTCAGCCAATAGGAATGCAAGGTACCCCAATAAATATGGGGTACCTTGCATTCAATCTTCAGTGTACGACGGAAGATCGCATGAAGAGGAGCCTCCACGCCACTGAGGACCGCCCCCGCTGAAGACCATGAAGATAGAAGATGATGGAGCCGCCTGGAAGAAGACCTCCACTGGACTTCAGGAACGGTGAGTACCTATTTTGGGCTTGGTTTTAGGATTTGATTGCCCTTTGAAGGGCAATGCCCATACAAATGCCCCTTTAGGGGTAATGGGTAGTTTAGGTTTTTTTATTTTTGGGGGTTCGGTGGGTGGGGGATTTTAACTGTTACGGGGGATTTAGTATTTTTTAAATGTAAAAGAGCTGTTTTATGATGTTAGGTGTTATTATTTTAAGTGTAACTTAGTATTGGGGTTAATTTAGGGGTTGTTAGGTTAGGGGCTTAGTAGTTGAATTAGTTATTTGCGTTGTGGGGGGTTGGCAGTTTAGGAGTTAATAGGTTAATTAGGTTTATTGCGATGTGGGGGTTTGGCAGTTTAGGGGTTAATTAGGTTTATTGCAATGTGGAGGGTTGGCAGTTTAGGAGTTAATAGGTTAATTAGGTTTATTGTGATGTGGGGGTTTGGCGGTTTAGGGGTTATTAAGTTAATTAGGTTTATTGCGATATGGGGGGTTGGCAATTTAGGGGTTATTATTTTATTTATGTTATTTGCGGATTAGAGGTTAATAACTTTATTATTTTGCAATGTGGAGGTTGGTGGTTTCGGTGTTTGTTAATACTTTGTGCGGGAGGTTCGTTTTCTTTCGTTATACTTTGTGCGGGCGGTTCGTTTTTTTTTTATTTCTTGCGGGCGGTTACGTGTTTTTTTTTGTTGTTTCGTGCGGTTTCATGTTTTTTTTTAAGGCTTTGTTTGCCTACGCTGCATCCAGGTGGATTCCAAAGATGGCAGGGTGGTAAATGAATCCACCTGCGGTCAGTGCTTACTAAAAGGTAACTCCACAGGCATAAGCACAAGTTTATCTATTTGGCACACATGAACTAGTGCCGTCTAGCTGTGAAAAATTGTCAAAATAAGAAGCGGCCTTCAAGGACTTAGCAATTAGCATGTGAGCCTACCTATCCGTCTAGCTGTGAAAAGCTGTCAAAATGCTCTGAGGGGGCCTTCATGGGCTGATAAATTAGCATATGAGCCCACCTAGGTTAAGCTTTCAAAAAAGAATACCAAAAGAACAAAGCAAATTTGATGATAAAAGTAAATTGGAAAGTTGTTTAAAATTGCATGCCCTATATGAATCATGACAGTTTAATTTTGACTATTCTGTTCCTTTAATGAGATACCATATTCTTTGCTGCTGGAATTAAGGATGCAGAGTTTAAAGGGACATGAAACCCAAAATTTGTCTTTCATGATTCACATTAACCCCTTAATGACAACTGACGTACCAGGTACGTCCTGCAAAAACTTGCAGTTAGTGACAATGGACGTACCTGGTACGTCAGTTGTCTTAGAGAGTGCTGGAAGCGATCGCAATCGCTTCCAGCAGCTCTCAGGGTATTGCAGTGATGCCTCGATATTGAGGCATCCTGCAATACCCTTTAGAAAGCATCCGATGCAGAGAGAGCCACTCTGTGGCCCTCTCTGCACCGGTAGCGATGCGGCCGTTCGTTGGTGGGTGGGAGCTTACAGGGAGGAGGGTGGGCGGCCCATCGCTACCCGGCATCCGGTTCCTTCAAGTGCATTGTGCACGCCGGATGCCGGGAGCGTGCGGGGGGCTGCGTGCACGCGCGCGCGTGCGTGTGTGTGTGTGCGCGCAGCAATCACTGGCACTGCCACCAATGAATTTTGGTAAGAGGGAGGGGGGCAGAATTTTTTAAATAAATGATCAGGATCAGGATCTGGATCTGGGGGGGAGGGGGGGGGTTGGGGCAGCTACACTACAGAAAAAATAAAAATAAAACATGTAAAAATAAAACAAAAACACTTTATTTTTTGGGGAAAACTGGGTACTGGCAGACAGCTGCCAGTACCCAAGATGGTGGCAATTAGGTAGGTGGGGAGGGTTAGAGAGGTGTTTGGGGGGGATCAGGGAGGTTGGGGGTTAAGGCAGGGGTCCATCACAGCTGAATAATTAAAAACAAAAAAAAAACAAAAAAAAAACACCTTTTATTTTAGTACTGGCAGACTTTCTGCCAGTACTTAAGATGGCGGGGACAATTGTGGGGTGGGGGAGGGAAGAGAGCTGTCTGGGAGGGATCAGGGGGTGGGATGTGTCAGGTGGGAGGCTAATCTCTACACTAAAGCTAAAATTAACCCTGCAAGCTCTCTACAAGCTACCTAATTAACCCCTTCACTGCTGGGCTTAATACAAGTGTGGTGCGCAGCAGCATTTAGCGGCCTCCTAATTGCCAAAAAGCAACGCCAAAGCCATATATGTCTGCTATTTATGAACAAAGGAGATCCCAGAGAAGCATTTACAACCATTTGTGCCATAATTGCACAAGCTGTTTGTAAATAATTTAAGTGAGAAACCTAAAATTGTGAAAAATGTCACTTTTTTTTTTATTTGCTCGCATTTGGCGGTGAAATGGTGGCATGAAATATACCAAAATGGGCCTAGATCAATACTTTGGGTTGTCTACTACACTACACTAAAGCTAAAATTAACCCTTCAAGGTCCCTACAAGATCCCTAATTAACCCCTTCACTGCTGGGCATAATACACGTGTGGTGCGCAGCTGCATTTAGCGGCCTTCTAATTACCAAAAAGCAACGCCAAAGCCATATATGTCTGCTATTTCTGAACAAAGGGGATCCCAGAGAAGCATTTACAACCATTTGTGCCATAATTGCACAAACTGTTTGTAAATAATTTCAGTGAGAAACCTAAAGTTTGTGACAAAATTTGTGAAAAAGTGAACAATTTTTTTTATTTGCTCGCATTTGGCAGTGAAATGGTGGCATGAAATATACCAAAATGGGCATAAATCAATACTTTGGGTTGTCTTCTAAAAAAATATATATACATGTCAAGGGATATTCAGGGATTCCGGACAGATATCAGTGTTCCAATGTAACTAGCGCTAATTTTGAAAAAAAGTGGTTTGGAAATAGCAAAGTTCTACTTGTACTTATTGCCCTATAACTTGCAAAAAAAGCAAACAACATGTAACCATTGGGTATTTCTAAACTCAGGACAAAATTTAGAAACTATTTAGCATGGGTGTTTTTTGGTGGTTGTAGATGTGTAACAGATTTTGGAGGTCAAAGTTAGAAAAAGTGTGTTTTTTTTTCCATTTTTTCCTCATATTTTATATATTTTTTATATTAAATTATAAGATGTGATGAAAAAAATGGTATCTTTAGAAAGTCCATTTAATGGCGAGAAAAACGGTATATAATATGTGTGGGTACAGTAAATGAGTAAGAGGAAAATTACAGCTAAACACAAACACTGCAGAAATGTAAAAATAGCCATTGTCATTAAGGGTAAGAAAACTGAAAAATGGTCCGGTCATTAAGGGGTTAAGCATACCATTGTAAACAGCTTTCCAATTTACTTCTATTATCAATTTAGCTATACACTACTGGGAGCTAGCTGAATACATTGGTTAACCAATGACAAGAGGCATATATGTGCTGCCACCAATCAGCAGCTAACTCCTGACTCCAGAGCATACATAGGTATCCTTTTCAACAAAGGATACAAAGAGTACAAAGCAAATTAAATAATAGAAGTAAACTGGAAAAACATTTTTTAAATTGTATCCAATATCTGAATCATGAAATAATTTATTGGGGTTTCATATCTCTTTAAGATCACTGGCACAGTGCACCCCTTCCCCCCACTATGACTTGTGCATAGTGTCTGACCATAAAATTAGTATATAAACCTGTGTAAAAAGTCAGACAATACTCATAGCTGCCTTCCCATTGTGTATAAGGGTCTCATTGCCTCATACACACAGTGCATCCTCCTACATTACAATACTCCAAGACATGGGACACATATACACACCCAACATGGAGGAGAGGGCGTGACCTCATGCAAAACTTTCTGCTTTCCAGGAAGCTCATTCCCCAGTACTGTACAATGCATGCTGGGAATTAGAGTCTAGAAATGCAGAATCATAATACTGAGATTGAAATAGTGAACTACATACTATATAACTCCCATAATACTGTGCTTCTTCCTCTAACAGGGCAACATTCAGGGGAATTAAAAGAAAAAATAAAAAGGACATACAATTGACTTTTTTGTCTACAGTTTGTACTCCAGATGGAGAGGAAAATCCAGGTTGGGGGGGGGGGGGGGCGCCCATGTATCTATCTATATATCACACTCACACACACAAAAAAACAGAGAGAGTTCTCCTTTAACACATTTGCTATATACTTGTATTTAATATAAATCTGGAATAGCTCATCATTCAGCTAATTTAATTTTACAAAATTTAGATTTTTCTATGGCAATTAAAGTGTTGCAATTTGAACGGTTGACACATTTTATATGTTGCAATTAAAATACCAGAATTATAAAGTTTGCAGGACTGGGGCAATGTACCACAGCAGTCTGTTCAAATGGTTGGTGTCAATTTGATATCTGCATTATTACAGAAATGTACATTTTAATTATCATTTCTATTCCTTGAGCCAAGATCACACACTAAGGATTACTGTAGCTATGCTTACCAAATATGAACTTTGTTAAATTAATGGGGGGGTTGTGGGAGGGGGGGGGGGTTAAAATAGCATTAGTTATCTGCATTCAGTTTAAAAGATTAGATTAATAGACAGTAACTAATTATAAAATGCAGGATCATTCAATCTTCTTTAAAATTGAAAATCAATTTATAAAAGTAACATATTTGGTAAGATAATCATCAATTGCGCTACTGTTTGCATGAAGGAGGGAGTTATATAATGGCTCCACATTCTCCACTACTCTGCTGCTTCATTCATATGTTCTTACTTTACATATTTGCTATTTACTAAAATTGCTTGATTTACCATAAAAAAGTGAAAAAAATAAACAATATAGATGATTTCATGCACCTCCCTCTAATAACAGTTGCCGCCATTAAGCAACCTAGGTTTCACAGCAGGTATATGCAGGTATCTGAAGGAGAGTTGTTGCATATATGCAAGCACATTAGCCCTGGAATGTAGTGAAAGATATACAAAGACTAGAGGTGGGGGATAACCTCAATACTATGCTTTATAACATGTTTAAAGTGCTAGATTACAAGTGGTTCGCTATTAGTAGCACAGGCACAGTATGACTCAAACTTAAAGGCTTAAACTTAAAAAAAATAAATGTGCACATAACACAGCATAAATACACTAAAATAAACTGTTACACTCATATAAAAACTATCTGATACAAATGATTCATATAAATATAAATACATTTGTTTTTATAAGGGTTCAAAGACATATGGTATATGGCCATATATTTAACTGTAAAGGACTAGTATATATATATATATATATACATGTGTATTTAATTATGTATATTTGTATATTTATACATATATACACACACACACACACATATATATATATATATATATATATATATATATATATATATATAAATTCATTAAAATTATGTGGGGAGATAAAAAACTGAAATTAAAATCCTCCATGTCTCAAAATTAAATCAATGTAAATATTTGCATAGGAAATTAGTACATCTAGGCAAGTATCCCCGCTTGCTTTTCCCCAGAAATTCTTAATATACAATGTTTCCAATGCACAAGAGAATTGTGGGTAAGATATGCAAATTAGATATGCAAATTCTCAGTTTTTTTGCTTCAAAAATACTGTTTTGACACAGCGATCCTTTTAAACAGGATTATGATAGTAATTATATATATATATATATATATATATATATATATATATATATATATATATATAAAATGTATTTACACTTTGGAGTCCTTTCCACTCAAGTACATTGAAACATAAAAAATCATTATTGTTGCATTTTGATATTTAATGATGTGACTTACTTTATTTTTACTGTAAATACTGTATTTCTTTGTATTTTTAAATATATATTCCTATATATATATCAGTATATATCTATACCTGTATATATGAATATAGATATATAGGTAAAGATATACATTTTACATTAACATCATATATATATATATATATATATATATATATTTAAAAAAAAAAAAAAAACATTTTTTTTTCTATGTGAAGAACATTGGAATGTGAAATATGCATAACGTACTTCGGGTTTTGAGCTGAAGGTCTAACGCAGTGTCGAGTTAGCGCACATGAAGATTATCTTAAGGCATGTTATGTAAATATTAAATATAAAATATTGAAAAAAAACATTAATAATTATTATAATTACTGTAAAATATACAAATCTATTCAAATTATTTTTTTAGATTTTTTAAGAACATCTATAATAATTATTAATCATTATTATTAATATGTTTTAAATATTTTATATTTAATATTTACGTAACGTCTGTTACAATATAGATTACATTGCATCATAATAAAAATGCATTATTTACCACCACTTTAGATTGCTGATTACGTTTAATAGTAAGGAAGTTTCCTAACAGTTTCTGCTGGAACATTTAGTTCTATTATTTCCTGAACATCTTACTACAAATAACAGTTATGTAGTAATGTTAGTCAGGGAAGATAGTTTTGTATTGAAACACCAGCTGTTCTGTAATCTGGAGCCAAGCCTCTATGTTCATTGGACCTTTCATCTTCTCTGTAACATTGATTATAAAGCAGATCTGAAAACTTTTATACTTGAAGATAGTTAACATTTAACTTTTGAATAAAGAAACTGTGTATATTTTACAAAGTATGTTTTCCATAGAGTTTTTGTTGTAAGGTTCTAAGAAAACTTAGCACAAACAGAATGTTACTCAGTTATTTGTTTACATATGGGGCAGAAAACCAAAGGAAAGGCAAACAAATATGGTTGATTCATTGAAACATAAAAAGAAGATAAAGTGATTATATACAGCACTCATGTCTTACTCCTAAAAAATAAATACCCACTGGAACCCACAGTCGAATGAAAACGTAGTTTAATAAATATTGAGTAGCATTTACCCCTATAGTGGAATGGGAAACAGACCAGACATCAATACAGAACAATGCGATCAATGCATACTACAAATTAGCAGCAAGAGCCATTAGTAGAGTCTATCAGTAGTAGCTAAGGAGAAGGAAAAGCAAATACTTCCCCTGTTCATTCTGTAATAAATGTCTATATTGCAACTCCTCAATAGTAAGGTATGCGGGCCATAGGATCTTTCTCAGCCATTAAATAAAAGCAGAAATCCCTGCAGATGACGCAGTAATACTCTCTCTCTAGTAGGCAGAGAGAGGAGAAGGGGAGGGAGTTAGGGTGCAAGCTTCCCCGCCTTTAGCCTTGATGATGGTTCAAGAGGTAGCTACTCGTGCCCAGTTACTTCACGTCAGCCACAATGAGTAATGATCTCTAGGTGCCACAGACTGCAAATCACTCTGCCAATCCGGTCATGGAGAGAATGCTGTGATCACAGTTTTCATTCTAGGGTCTGACGATCATAGACAGACTATACCCACCTCTCGCTTAATCCACAGTAATGGACACATAGAAGTTAGTTTACCATAGAGGTACCACACAAACGTGCAGGAAAGCCAACGTGCTGTATTGATTGATTTTAGATCCAATGCAACTGGCATAGGCCTTGATCCTGGCAGTTAAAAGCAACAGTGCTGCAGCATATCTGGAACACTATTAATAGCGGGTCACAAATTATTAAATGTCAGGCCTCGAAATGTGAGTGACGCAAGTACTGTTACAGCATCTAAGTAAAAGGGACAGCATCTGCTTTCTATGGGATCCAGAGGATAAAAAAAAATGTATCCTTCTTATAGATGTAACCACTCTAAACAGTTTAACCCTAACAACCTCTCATCTGATCTCCCAACACCCTCTAACCCAAGCTGCCACTCATTCAATCCCCTTACTTAAAATCTAACCCTGCCCTCCTGGTCCTCACTTCACTATTTAACTCCTACCATGCTATCTCAATCCTAATACACTTTAACACTAACAACCCTGTCATAAGTCCTCCAGCAACATGTACAATTAACCCGAACTGTGTCCTTCTCCCACTGTAGTTACCCATATGACTAACCCTTTCTTAACCCCATATAATTAAATCTTAACACCCTTTACCCTATTGCATTAATCCTATATGCTTACCTGATACTCATGCACTTTTGATCCTAACCCTGCCATCCCTCATCACAACTACCTCTGATATCTAAAGCACTCCAATTCAGGACTATCCTAACTATGTTACCCTTGTTGCAACACCCCCATTTCTAATTTCCTGCAAGTGTTCCCAACACTATCCTATACAACCCTCTATTTATTACTCAGCACTAAATCAAACACGCTATATAATCCCCTCATTAGTGACCCCCGATTCTCTGTGATCCCTAGCAAATTAACTCACACCATACCTGTGGGGAGTCTTCATCCTTTTGAGACCAACAGTAACAGTTTCAACCATACAGCTAAGTTCTTCTTCTTAGGGGTTCCTTCTTTTTTTATAGAACATTTAGCAATCCAGATTGGGAAATCAGATTAACCCCTCAAAATTGTATATCAACAGGTTATCTGTCAAAATTGAGCCCATTCACCATTTTTATTAGTTGTTAACATGTATGCAATAAGTGGACATCTTTGATATGACAATGAAAATATCTACAATTCCTATGTTGATCTATAGAGACTACACAGTAAAGTTTGGGAGATATTTATTTATTTGAATAAGTCCACTAAACTCAAAAAGTTTTTAATGATCAGTCACTGAATTATTGCAAAGAAAATAAGTTCCTTGTGCAAGTCAATGTTTACAACAGAATGTAACACAGATCCCAAAAGAAGAATCTTTTTTCTGTTAGCACAGGTGCTAGTTTTTAATGTCAGTTGGGTCTGCTGGACTGTGGTTAAGAGACACGTGTAATTTGTGGTTTTATAAATATCCCACATGCTCTCAGCAGTACTGTGTGTTTAGTGTAATTATTCACATAAACATTCCAGCCGGGACACATTAAGTCAATTAAGAGATGTATTTATCACTTTTGTAAATTCATGCTGTGATCGTTTTTTTTAAATTAAATTTTTTCATAAACAAATAACAAACTTAGATAAAAATCTTAAAATAGAATCATCTCCTCTGGAATTAGCAATGTGTAGGTGTTTTTTTTTTCTCTACTTTTTACATAACCTTGTGTCCCTAAATGCCTTGTCTAGAAGTAATAGAAAATATGTGGCACAGAGAATCTGTTGGCGCTCTACAAATAACTCACAGTAACAATTACAAGAAGCAATTTCATTTTAAATTTGCAGCACAAGTTGCAAGTTAGTTTTATGTGATCTTATAGATATATAGGGCCAGATAACAAGTGTAAAGCTAACAGTTACACACCAGCGATAAGGGGATTATCATGGGTATTTGTGTGCAGCAAGTTTTCTGCTCGTTTTACAAGTTGAAAGTAGACGTGATTGTGCTCAAGCTACGCTAGGATAATTACCGCATCCTCAGAGCTTTGGTTAACTGTTTCCCGAAACAAAAAGGTATCACAAATCACATCAAAACACATTACAAAGTACAGTTACACTCATAATAACACCATCTAAAAAAAATTATTACAAAAAATAATTGCACAAAAAAGTTATAAAGGCACAAATATATATGGTTTTAGATGTTAGGAGAAAAAAAAGCAGCCAAAGGGCTTTAACATTGAGATACATGCATATACATGTCTAAAGATGTAAATATATATATTTATATATATATATGTATTTATTTATATGTGTATATATGTATTTACAGATATATATATATATATATATATATATATATATATATATATATATATATGCAATATCCCTAATAAACACTTATGGATAAACAAATATTTTGTGTGTAGTTATTCCTATTTATGCAGTTATCAATGGTGAGTGAAAACTGATACCTCTTAGGAATAACATGTACAAGTAATGAGATGGAAAGTGAGCTTGTAGTCACAGGTATTAATGATGATGTATACCTGGACTTTTATATATCACTTCAATGGTTAAGCGCTAGTTTAAGTCTCTGATTGAGTTCAACATGTATTAGAGAGTTAATGTGACAGGCAAACACAGTAGTAAACAGTTTCTTCTGTATAATTGTAGATTATAGCAGGTATTAATATGACAGGAAAACACTGTAGTAAGTAATTCAATTAGGCATTCGAACTTGTAGTTATTCTTATTAGAAGTTTATATATAAATGTTTTAAGGCAGTCTCTTATGCTAAATACTTGCGTATAATTCGTTAAGGCAAGGAAAGTTGGGAACAGGTCCGGTATAGTTGAGAGGAGCTGAGATGTTGATCCGTTAGCGGAGGTAACACTCCGTGTTCAGCGTCCCTGCAGACAGCGTGTTCTGACTTCCGTGTACACACGCTGAATTAGAGATGACGTCAGAGTGCTGTGAAAATCCTTTGGTGTGAGAGGCGATCTGAATGTGAAACCTTTAGTAGTTTGATGAATGGTTTCAGATTATAGTAGAATGAATATAACGAATTTGGTAAGGATATTGTTTGTCTGAAAAGAGTTTATCCAATCTGTTGAATTTAGGAAATAGGTAAACGTTGCAGTAAGTCTGTTTTACCCATGCATTTGCAATTATCAAGCACCTGAGCAGTGCTCTAGTCCCTCCTTTTATAGAAGATCTGAAATGTCTCTGAGTAAACCTTAAAGGGACAGATATTACCATATATAATCTACTAGAGGGGTGATGATATGACAATATATATACACACATATAAATGCATATATACATAAATATAAACGCATTGGAGCTCTTTGCAGTTAAGTAGATGAAACTTGTAAAAACATATTTATGCAATATTCATATTTTTTTATTTTTTTTTAAATCTGTTTTTATTGAGATATTAAGTAAATACAAAACATAACTTTCATCCATTTACATCTATGAAAGAAGAAAATACATTATATACACAAGGACCAATATGGGAAATAATTGGTTACATAATATAGTAGTCGACTTATTATGACAATAAATATAATAACCACAGGTATTTTACCAACATATAGATGTCTATAATAATTGTCTTAAAGGGAATAGTAGACAGATTTTTAGCTTAGTATAGACAAGCTCCTTTATAAAACAATAAATGACTGTGTAAAGATGCAATAAAGCCTTTTTAATTAAACTATTTCCATTCAAAGCTATTAATCATCTCAGATCCCTGCCCTTGAGAATGTAAATGGACTAAAAATAATGAAATCTCATTTTTAATTGGGTTGAGGTTAAATGTAAAATCGTAAATGAAAAATTGGGGGGAGAGATCTGCAGACCAGAGCTGCATGAATATTTTAGGGATAAGGGGGGGGGGGACGTGTCCAAGAGGTCTGACAAATCAGTATAAGGGAGAGTCTAACTTGGGCGTAATAGGGTGACGTAATATAATAGAAGTGGTGTATTAGTGTCCAGAAGTGAGAATGGGTCTTGTTATAGGTCCTATGGATCTCATGAGGCTCTGTGTGGATATGATTAATGTTAAACAGTGGTATATGCCTTAGGGTAGAAAGGGAGGTTAAGTTCACTAAGGTATAGGGCATGAACCAACACATAAAGAGTGTGGGAATATAGATAGATATATCCGAAATCTTAACACCCGTAGCTAAGTAAATACAATGAGAAACTTCATTATAACCTCTAATTATCATCTCTATCCTGTGCACCTGTTATATAAACATTTTAGTCGTAAGAAATCCCAATAAGGGCAAATAGTGGAATCAAATAAAATATGTAAATCCTAGGATTCTGGATACCTAGGAAGTGTGGTGTTTATGATATCAAACTGGGGTTAAGTGATATGGCATTGCACAGTTATAGTCAAATGATATGGAGCCATGTACTTTAGAGACAGAGTTCAGATGTGACAGGCAAATATGAAACTTATGTAGTTAAAGCATAATAAAACAACTGTTAACACTTAGTTAATACATAGAAATACATCATCTACAGGTTAGGAAAAAATTGTAGTATGTGGGCCCAAGATCATGGCTATTGTCTGCCATAACCTGTAACAAACTACCCCTAGTTTTGTGCAGATGCTCTACACACTGTTACGCTACTCCTGTTTTCCTAGATTCCATGTAAACTTGACTACAACTTAATTCTAAGCGACAACGTTTTATACATTAGCATTTGGAGGAGAAATAGGAGGAGTCCCTCAAGGTTTAATTCTCTGCAAGGCAATCAGGGAAGTTTCAGTTTTGCTGTATAGGGTCTAGGGGGTACTCTTTCACTGTTTGGTGCTATCGTTTTAAATCCAAGAGATAAAGGTGTAGTTTCAGCGCCATGTCAGGACAGAAAGTCAGAAGGCTCCCTACAGTAACCAAGTAGCCTACAAACCTATAATAAAACATACCTAACTGCCTTAGGGATTACTAAGTGACTATAACTGTTATAATGACCTAAGGTATTGTTAGTTGCATTCACCATGAAGATATCAATAAGAACTGTATAGCATACATAGAGTACATACATCACATACAGGTTTACATAAAAGAGGCTGAAATGGGTATACTAATGAGTAGACTCAATTAACTATAGACCAACATCCTTCAACTTTTCTGAGTTGCTGCAAATTAACTGCGTATTATCCTCAGGTCTAATGACCATCATGTGGTAGCAAGTGATCTGTGTCCATTTACATACATAAGTCTTAGCAATATAGAGGGTAACTTGTGAGAGAGAGGTGGAGTATGTGACATAAGGGAATAGCATTTGGCCAACAAAACCACACACACAGTAACAAATAGTATAGTTAAAAAAAAAAAAAAAAGAGTAACAACAACCTGGTCACAGAACAAAAGGTTAAATATATATTGAAGGTCTGCTAAGGAAAGTCACTGGAATTGGGCAATAGTCATATTTAATGAAGTATTATTCTGTGTATTTACTGTAAATATTTCACATTCCAATGTTCTTCACATAGCAGAATATATTTTAAGTATTTATAAATAGATATTCCTATATACATCTGTATATATCTATAGCTATATAGAATCAACTATATACGCTTTTTACGTGTGTCAGGTTAGCATGTGAGTGAAAACAGTTTACTTTCAACTCATAATACAAGCACAAAGTATATTTTTAGCGCAGTTAAAGCTCGAGCTCCACTTGTAATCTGGCCCATAATTATAATTGTGACTTGGTTCCATTGGTGAAGTCTGCTATAGACCCAGAAATGACTAGACAGTTCCCTTTTAATACTCCCCACACTTCTATATGCCTCTAACTGCTGTCACCACCAGGGCAATTTAATGAGGTATCTTCGGTTACCCTAAACTAACAGATTAAAAACCCCAAACCCGTTGTGGCAACATTTATATTAAAACTCAGAACTGTTCTATTGTATATATTATAATATTGTTATAGTATTTAATTAATCATTGAAATAATTGGACCAAGATGGCAACTCCAACTCCAGTCTAGATATACATATAATTAAAAAACAAACAGCATCCTAAGTATATAAGAAAAGTGAGTTCAGTCTTGAATGTAATAAACAATCTTTTCACATGTTTTGGAGAGCTACTAAGGTCAAATTTCTGAAAATATTTGTAGGAAAAATAAAGATTGTTATTTCCTGCCAACAAAAAAAACACTAACTTGTCATGGCTGAGTCTTCCAAGATAGATGTATTTAACAAGCCGCTCAGGAAGGGCTGAAGTCTTCACTTCACATTTTATTTCTTTGTCTTATTTACAGACCGGATGTAGGGAAATATGTAGAAGGATCACAATAAAGAATGACATGTAATTATCTTGTATATTACACATCATTGAAGTTCAGATTATGGAATTAATCAGTTTCTTTAGAAATAAAATGCATGTTTCTAAGGGTCCAATTATTTAAAGATCTCTGGTCTGGCAAGATTATCTAAGAAGCCTCGCCAGCACTTTAAAGTCCCTAAAAGAATTATAGAAAAGCAATTTTTTTCTTGAGAGCTGTTTATGTTGTTAAAGACCTTATGACATAAATTCCTTCTCTCAGAAGAGATCTAAAATGATCCGTCCGTGTGTGGACAACCGTAGCATTTGCAGGGCCTCGGGCAATATACATTTTTTTGTGGGGACCCCCAGCCAAACCCCTTATTCCTCAACCCCTGTATGGTCCACTTCAGTTCCATTATATGATTCAATTATAGTTCTTTAGGTGGTCAAGACCAAAAACACTATCAGTCAGGTGGTTTAATAGACCTTAATAGTAAGTTTAAAGAGATATGAAACCCAACATTTTTCTTTCATGATTCAGACACAGGGGCCAATTTATCAAACTCCGTATGGAGCTTGAAGCCCCGTGTGACTCACCAGAAACACAAGTTATGAAGCAGTGGTCTTAAGACCGCTGCTCCATAACCTGTCCGCCTACTCTGTGGCGGCGGACAGATATTGCCGAAAATCAACCCAAACCAATACGATCGGGTTGATTAACACCCCCTGCTAGCTGCGAATCTGCAGGGGGCGGTATTGCACCAGCAGTTCACCAGAACTGCTGGTGCAATAATAAATGCAGAGAGTGTATGCTGTTGGCATTTATTGATATGCGGCGGACATGATCCGCAATATCGCACCTTCTTAAATATGCCCCGAGCATGCACTTTTGAACAATTTTATTATTTACTTCTATTATGAAATTTTCTTGTTCTCTTGGAATTTGATAATAAAAGTAAATTGGAAACTTTTAAAAAAATGTATGCTGTGTCTGAATGGCAAACTATTTTTTTTTGTTTTTCATATCCCTTTAAAGATCACTTGTTTTAGTGCAATGCACCCTGTGCATGTGTGTGTGCTCTGAGTATGAGGCACACAAAGACATACGCAAACATATATACATATATATATGATGATGAAAGTATAAATCTATGTATAGAATTAATTTACATATAGATATATACCTAATGCATTCACACACACATTACTGCTGTTCTATAAAATAATCTATCTACATACAACTTACAGTTTGAATACGGTAGCAACACTAAACCCAAATTAATATTGATAACCTTTCAAAAAGAATCTTTTTATAAGTATATACCAAGCAAAAATACACAAACACACACTTTCTTTTCTTTGGCTTGTTGCTTACCGGTGTGTCCAGCTAGCACCCAGTAGTGCATCGCTGCTCCTTTAATAAAGGTTACCAAGAGAATGCACCAAATTGATAATAGAAGTACATTGGAAAGTACCTTAAAAATGTATGTTCTATTTGAATCATGAAAGAACCATTTTGGGTTGCATGTCCCTTTAAGCTTAAACGTTACATTACAGCTAACTATGAGTGTGTGTTTGGTGAGCTGGGGAATGTTACTGTATTATTTGTAATAGTCAATGTAAGGTCTCCAACAGTTCTGCGCCTCCAATCAGCAGATTTAAATAAAGAAATGAAACACTTGCTCTTACATTTTATTGTTCTTAAGGCTCCGCTCCGCAGCTTCGTTCCAAGCTCCTTCACTTGCATCTCAGCTCAGCAGCAAGCAACACAAGTCAGACATTGGCCAGTGAGGCACCAATCAAAGTGCATGAGCAGAGGAGTCAGACTGAATTGATGCGCCTTAGCCTGCCCTTCAGTTACTGGTGCTGAGGCTGCCATATGGAATTGGGGCCATGGGGGGAATAGAGTGATTTCACTGAGCAGTAGTGGCTGCAAATTGCAGCACTTACAAATAATAAGGGGCTGTCTGCACTCTACACAGGCATAACACTAGGGATGGGCGAATGTTTCTCAACATTCCAAAAATGAAACTAATGTTAACACATTCGTTCGTTCGTAATTTGTATTTCTAATGCTTTCTTTAAATGTAATATTTGAATTATGCAATTTTCGATCGAAATAGAAACATTCAAATTGATATATTTGTATCTATTATGTATCAATTTACTAGATTCCGTACCACATGAACTATTGAACTTCTGAATAGAATTTGTTAAATATAATGTTACATTTCAAAATTTGGAATGTGGACATTCAATCTAATTATAAACATTTGAATTCGAAAGTGACATTAAATAAATAGCATTCGATTATAGAATTTTTAAGAATATTCGTTCGTATCAACATTCAGATTTGTAATTCGAATTTCGGTAATAACATTCGTTCTAACATTTGAATTCGGAAATGTACACATTTGCCCATCCTAGGTCCTGGGGCCCGTGGCCGCTCATCCTACCCTAAGGGCTATGAGGTCGACAATAGGATAATCTAAAGACACATTTTACACTGTGAGGCTGTTGCAAAATGTAAATTTGATTATGCCATGCAAATATTCACTAAATTAAGTGGGTTTTTTATTTTTTATTTTGTAAATAGTTGAAATCATAACCATGGGGTAGATTTATTATTAGTCGAGCGGACATAATTCGCTGTAGCATATCATGTCCACTTGACCTTGCTAAATGCAGACAGCATACGCTGTCGGCATTTAACATTGCACAAGCATTTCTGGTGAAATGTTTGTGCAATGCCGCCTGATTACTGGCGGCAAATTGGCCGCTAGCAGGGGCCATCAATCATCGGATCGGGATGATTTCAATCCGCCACCTAAAAGGTGTCAGACAAGTTAAAGGGACAGTTTACTCAAAAAAATTCTCCCCTTTAATTTATTCCCAATGATCCACTTTACCTGCTGGAGTTTATTAAATTGTTTACAAGTATTTCCATTACCCTTATATTGGCATTTTAAATTGTTTATTTAGCCTGTGGTATCCCCACCTATTCTGAAAGTTTTTGGCCTCCAGGCCAAGCTGTGTTAACAAAGCCAGTAGAAGAAATTATACTCCCAGTGGGTTATAGAAGAGATACGATAATAAAATGTTAATTTTCCATTGTTCTCTCCAAGTATTGGTGATTGATTTATGGACAGATATAAGATAAAGAAGTAGGTACTGTATATGTACACAATGTGATAAAGTAATGAGATCTGATTATACATACAAGCTCAACCCATTTTATTAGGTTGTGGCTTCAAAACACAAAATCAGCTAATTCATATACACAAATAAACCTTATAAAGCAAATCTCATACATTTTATACTCTGCAGCTGGTAAAAAAGTCATTGGAAACACATTAAGGGATAAACAATTTTATAGTATACTGTCCCTTTAACTTCTATTTCAGGCGAGCCTAAAACAATGATGCTCCATAGCAACATCTGCTGCTTAATAAATGGAGCCCAATATGTGAACATTTGAAGAGTTCCTTATATTTCTAGGGGTCAATTTATCAAGCTCCATACAGACCGCTGCTCCATAACCTGTTTTGAGGCGGCGAACAGAAATCAACCCGATCTTATACGATCGGGTTGATTGACGCCCCCTGCTAGCGGCCACGAATCTGCAGGGGGGCGGTATTGGAAGAACTGCTGGTGCAATAATAAATGCAGAGAGCGTATGCTGGCGACATTTATCGATGTGCAGCGGACATGATACGCTACATCGTATCTTGTCAGCTCGCACAATAGTAAATTTACCCCATATTGTGAATTAAGTCTCACATTATTGGAACATCAGCACTTCTTGGGTGTGTGATGATAGCAGGATGTGATGTCACTAGCATGTGGGCGGGGCTTAGGTCCGGTGTCTGTGTCGCAGTTAGTTTAGTACAATCAACCTGTCTGGATGTGTATTGCTATGCTCTGTAATAAAATAGAGTTGTACCATCATTGCTGTGTCCTGCATATGTCCTGCATCTCATGACATGGTGTCAGAAGTTCTGGACTGCGCTTCTGTTCCTGATCGATTGCAATGTCAAAGTTTACCCCACCTGAGCCTTTTGACTTTTCTCAGCCTGCAGCTTGGCCCACATGGCGTCAGCGGTTTCAGCGCTTCAGGATTGCATCCAAACTGAACAAGGAGAGTGGTGAAGTACAAGTTAATTCTCTTTTATACTCCATGGGGAAAGATGTAGAGCCAGTGTTCAATGCTTTTACTTTTCAAGAAGGGGAAGAAGTTAACTTTGATATAGTTATGGATAAACTCAGTGCCCACTTTGTGCCCAAAAGAAATGTGATTCATGAGAGAGCTTGTTTTCACAAACGTAATCAGCGTGTGGGAGAATCTGTGGAGTCATTTGTGCGCAGCCTGTATGAATTAGCTGAATTCTGTGAGTTTGGTGTTGCTAAAGAAGAGCAAATCAGAGACAGAATAGTTATTGGAATTGCAGATGCTGAAGTCTCCCTGAAGCTGCAGTTAGAGCCTGATTTAACGTTAGACGGGGCTATTAGGATGGCCCGCCAGAGTGAACTGGTGAAAAAGCAAAGTGCTGATCTGAGGTCTGAGAGTATTGTGGATGAAGTGCAACAGTCTAGAAAAATTACTAGTGAAAGGCACAGTGTGAGCGGTAGATCAAAAGTATTGGAAAGGCCTAGAAGTGGATGGGCGCAACATGGCCGATGCACACGGTGCTACCGGGCTCATGATCAGAGTGCTATATGCCAGGCCAGAGATAAAAGATGCAGAAAATGTAACAGAATAGGCCATTTTGAAGTGGTGTGTAAAACTGAACACATTAAGGAGATGCAGGTGGACAGTGACCAGGAGGGTCAGGAAGTGTCTTTTGTGGGGTCTGTTGTGGAACGGACAAGCTCAGAGGAAGATTGGAAAGTTACTTTTACTGTAATGGGAGCCAAAGTTGATTTTAAGATTGACACAGGAGCAGATATCACTGTAATGTCTTTTGCTGAATTTATGAGACTGCCTAGACAGCCCCAGCTGGCGAAGGTTACTACAAATGTTCATAGTCCTGGTGGCCGCATTGATTGTGTGGGGAAATTTCTTGCCAGCTGTGAGTACAAACAAAAAAAGTTCACCATGTGGGTGCATGTGATCCGAGGTCAGTGTGTTAACAGTTTATTGAGCAGAAAAGCAGCCTGTGACTTGGGCCTCGTGGCCAGAGTGAATGAGATCTCTGAAGATATGTTTGGCGAGTTGGGCCTACTGAGCTGCAAACCTGTCCGTATAGCACTTAAAAGTGACGCAGTCCCGTACAGTATTTCTACTCCTCGTAGAATTCCGTTCCCGCTCATGCCTCAAGTGGAGAAAGAGCTCATGCGCATGAAGTCTATGGGGGTTATTGAAGAGGTTGTTGAAGCAACTGATTGGTGTGCCCCCATTGTTCCAGTTGCAAAGAAAAACGGAAAGGTGCGCATCTGTGTGGACCTGAAAAGGTTGAATGAGGCAGTGAAGAGGGAGAGATTTGTGCTGCCGACATTGGAAGATATAGCCCCGAAGTTGGCTGGGGCGAAGTTCTTTTCCACATTAGACGCTTCTAGCGGCTTTTGGCAGATCCCCCTGGATCCAAAGTGCCGCAAACTGACTACCTTTATCACTCCGGTAGGTCGGTTCTGCTTCTGCAGACTTCCCTTTGGGATATCCTCCGCTCCTGAGATCTTTCAGAGGGAAATGAGTTCTCTCCTGAGTGGCCACGTGGGCACAGCAGTCGTCATGGACGACATTCTAGTGTATGGGTCTACAGTGGAAGAGCATGATCAGCGTTTGAGTTGTGTGCTGCAGGCTATCAAAGAGTCTGGGCTGAAGCTGAATAAAGAAAAATGTAATTTTAGGAAAACTGAATTATGCTACTTTGGGCATATCATCAACGGGGATGGCATCAAGCCGGACCCCGAGAAAATTCGGGCTATCGAACAGATGAAAAGCCCTTCTGATGTACATGAGCTGAGACAGATATTGGGCCTTGTAAATTACGTGGGCAAGTTTCTTCCAGATTTATCTACAGTTTTGCACCCTATCACAGAGTTGCTTAAGAAAGATGTTGCCTGGGTCTGGGGACCCTCACAAGAAAAAGCGTTCCTGCATGCTAAGTCCCTGCTGGGGTCTGCCCCAGTGCTGGGGTTCTACGACCCTTCAAAAAAGACTGTGGTTAGTGCTGATGCAAGCAGTTATGGGTTGGGGGCTGCACTCCTGCAGCTGAATGACAACAAACTACAGCCCATCGCCTACTGTTCCCGCACACTGACGGCTGCGGAGTCTAAATACGCTCAAATTGAGAAAGAGTGCCTGGCTGCAGTTTGGGCCTGTGAGCGCTTTCAGCGTTATCTAGTGGGTTTGGAGAAATTTAGTCTGGAAACTGACCACAAACCGCTAGTCCCTCTTATCAATTCTTATGACATCGACAAAACACCCTTGAGATGCCAGAGACTTTTAATGAGACTGCTCAGGTTCAATGTTCAGGCAGTGCATGTGCCGGGGAAGCAGCTGGTTGTGGCGGATACACTGTCCAGGCTCCCGCTGGCTGCTGCTGAAGAATCCTCCACAGAGTCGGATGTAAAAGTGTATGTTGATTCAGTTCTGGCCTCTAAGTCCATTTCTTCAAGGAAACTGGAAGAGATAAAGAAAGAGACATATTTGGACACAGATCTGCAAGAAGTTATAAGGTACATAAGAGATGGCTGGCCCGAGAGCCGGGCAGCCTGGATGTCTTTAAATGCTTACCAGCCAGAGAGGTCGCAGCTCACGGAGCTGGAGGGGTTGGTGCTGTTCCAAGACCGTATTGTAATTCCTGTCAGCATGAGGAAGGAGATGTTGAACAGGATACACGATGGGCACTTAGGCATCACAAAGTGCAGAGAAAGAGCAGCTACAGCTGTGTGGTGGCCTGGGATCAGCTCCGACATTGCAAATCATGTGTCTAAATGTGCCTTTTGCCGGGAACGCCGGCCTACTCAGAGAAGGGAGCCCTTAATGTCTACTCCGCTGCCTGCGGGGCCGTGGCAGAAAATAGCTGCTGATTTGTGCGAACTGCACGGGAAAAAGTTTCTTGTTGTTATCGACTACTATTCCAGGTATTTGGAAATAGCACCCCTGAATGATATCACAAGTCAGGCCGTTATCATTCGCCTGAAGAGCTTGTTCGCCCGCTGGGGCATTCCAATGGAGCTGGTGAGTGATAATGGCATGCAGTTCGCTTCTACAGAGTTCAGTGCTTTCAGCAGGGAATATGATTTTGTACATTCCACGTCAAGTCCACATTATCCGCAGGCCAACGGAATGGCTGAAAGGGCAGTTCAAACAACAAAATTCATTCTAAAGCAATCTGAACCGTACCTAGCCCTCTTGTCATACAGGGCGACGCCCATTCAAGCCACCGGGTTTAGCCCGGCACAGCTGATGCTAGGACGCCAGATTCGCACCACTTTACCCTCAGTGGGTGTCTTCAAGCCGCCTGGCCCTGTTCCTCGGGACGAAGTCCTTAGGAGGGATGAAGAGGCCAAAAAGGGTTATCGTTTCTTCTACGACAGGAGACATTCTGTCAGGCCTTTACAGGAACTGAAAGCGGGCCAAAGTGTCAGAATTAAACTGGATGATGAGAAGAAATGGAAGACGCCTGCTACGGTAGTGGGCCGCTCTCCAGAACCAAGGTCTTACACAGTCCTTACAGAGGGAGGGACGGTTACACGCCGTAACCGAAGACATCTTCAGCCTGTACCTGAGAGTCTGGAACCGGATACCTCAATACCACCGCCGGTGGGATCCCCTGTTCTAAGAGAGGTGCCTTCCCCTCAGCAAGATCATAGCGGGGATATATCTTTGCCTCCAGCAGACTCTTGTTCACCATCTTCTGTATCAGAGGACAGTTCATGCAAAGTTACATCAAGCGGAAGAGTGGTGAGGCTTCCGGCCCGATACAGGGACTGACTTTAGCTAGAACAGTGACCGGAAGTATGGGCAGAATAATCCCATGGTCACTGTGGACTAGGGTAGTCTACCCCGATGTCCAAGTCAGGATGTAATTTATTTGTTCATGTTTTCTAATCTATCTGTTTTTATAATGTTCTAAAACAAAATGTTGTTGTATACCCTGTTGGTGTACCTTGTTATTTAATATATGCGAATGTATGCTTTGTCTTTGAAAAAGGGGAAGATGTGATGATAGCAGGATGTGATGTCACTAGCATGTGGGCGGGGCTTAGGTCCGGTGTCTGTGTCGCAGTTAGTTTAGTACAATCAACCTGTCTGGATGTGTATTGCTATGCTCTGTAATAAAATAGAGTTGTACCATCATTGCTGTGTCCTGCATATGTCCTGCATCTCATGACAGGGTGTATTTGAAATCTCCTCACAATTGGTATTGAAATTAGTTAAGCATATTACTGTCTCGCTATTTCATCCCACTAAATGTAGACTGCTGAGTTGCATCAAAATACGCATTAGGATTATAAATTAAAGGAAAAAGACGTTTGTTAAACTAGAAACTAATACAGCGTAAATGAAACAGAAACAGCGTAATTTGAGTTGTATGTGCTCCAAAAAATGTTGCTATCAGTGCCGAGTGCTCCCTACAACATTCGCTCTGTCTGAGAAATTCAGTTCTCTAGTGAGCATCTTCACTTTCTGTAAGTTCACAACAAAGTGGCAAATTCCTGGTCAAATTCAAATTCAGGCCATTTTCTTAGATAATTTCATGAGGTTTGCTCATGCAAAGGTCATTATGATATTTCTTGCCATGCCGACAAATTTTGATTATCAGGCCCTAAGCGCAGATCTGGATGTAAAAGAGACATACAGCCAAGGGGTTAAAAATACAGTAAAAGTACCGCTCAGTACCTCAATGCTAGTCCTGAGTGGAAACTGCATCTGATCCAATCAGCAGTGCTAGTTACACAGCACAGTCGTGCGACTAGCACTGTTGATTGAATCAGCAGTGGTTTTCGCTTGGGGCCAGCAGTGCTCTGTAGGTCCCAAAAGGTACTTCTGTGTAATCATGGGTTAAACATACAGTAGTGTAGGGTTATTGGCCTCTATTTATCAAGCTGTCTTCTTACCTGCATTCGACGGCCCCAATACGCTCGCCTAAGCTCACCTAACATCGCCGCCGTGGACCTGAATACGTTCGCCAAATTTATCAAGAAAGCTGTCAAAAAGCCGTGCACCAAGTACGGTGCGATGAGCAGCGGACTGTTGTTAACTAACAGTCATCGATTTCGCTGCTCTTCGGCTTATTCGCAGCTTTCTTGCTATACTGTCACTAAGCACCCACACTATACTATACTGTTTTACCCCCTATACCGCCACTCCCGGAGCCCCCCGCAACTAAATAAAGTTATTAACCCCTAAACCGCCGCTCTCGGACCCCGCCGCAACTATAATAAATATATTAACTCCTAAACCGCCGCTCCTGGACCCCGCCGCCACCTACATTATACCTATTAACCCCTAATCTGCCGCCCTCTATACCACTGCCACCTACATAAAGTTATTAACCCATATCCTGCCGATCCCGGACCCCACCGCAACTAAATAATTTGTTTAACCCCTAAACTGCCGCTCCCGGAGCCCGCCGCCACCTACATTATACATATTAACCCCTATCCTGCCCCCCTACACCGCCGCCACTATAATAAAGTAATTAACCCCTAAACCTAAGTCTAACCCTAACCCTAATACCCCCTAACTTAAATATAATTTAAATAAATCTAAATAAATATTACTATTATTAACTAAATTATTCCTATTTAAAACTAAATACTTACCTATAAAATAAACCCTAAGATAGCTACAATATAATTAATAATTACATTGTAGCTATTTTAGGATTTATTTTTATTTTACAGACCAGCAGAAGTCTTCATCCAGACGGCATCTTCTATCTTCTTCCATCCGGAGCGGAGTGGGTCCATCTTCAATCCATCCGACATGGAGCATCCTCTTCCATCGACGTCCTATCAGCCAATCGGAATTAAGGTAGGAAAAATCCTATTGGCTGATGCAATCAGCCAATAGGATTGAAGTCCAATCCTATTGGCTGATCCAATCAGCCAATAGGATTGAGCTTGCATTCTATTGGCTGTTCCAATCAGCCAATAGAATGCGAGCTCAATCCTATTGGCTGATTGCATCAGCCAATAGAATTTCTCCTACCTTAATTCTGATTGGCTGATAGAATCCTATCAGCCAATCGGAATTCAAGGGACGCCATCTTGGATGACGTAATTTAAGGGAACCTTCATTCAGTGTTAGGACGTCGATGGAAGAGGATGCTCCACGTCGGATGGATTGAAGATGGACCCGCTCCACTCCGGATGGAAGAAGATAGAAGATGCCGCCTGGATGAAGACTTCTGCCGGTCTGGATGTCCTCTTCTGCCCGGATCGGATGAAGACTTCTGCCGGTCTGGAGGTCCACTTGTGCCCGGCTGGGTGAAGACGGCTCAAGGTAGGGTTTGGGTGGGTTTTAGAGTAGGTTTGGGTGTGTGGGTGGTGGGTTTTAATGTTGGGGGGGTTGTATTTCTTTTTTTACAGGTAAAAGAGCTGAGTACTTTGGGCCAATGCCCCGCAAAAGGCCCTTTTAAGGGCTATTTGTAATTTAGTATAGGGTAGGGAATTTTATAATTTTGGGGGGCTTTTTTATTTTATTAGGGGGCTTAGATTAGGTGTAATTAGTTTAAAATTCTTGTAATTATTTTTTTTATTTTCTGTAATTTAGTGTTTTTTTTTTTGTACTTTAGTTAATTTTATTTAATTGTAATTAGTTTTATTTAATTGCAGTTAATTTATGTAATTATTTTAATGATGGTGTAGTGTTAGGTGTAATTGTAACTTAGGTTAGGTTTTATTTTACAGGTAATTTTGTCTTTATTTTAGCTAGGTAGTTATTAAATAGTTAATAACTATTTAATAACTATTGTACCTAGTTAAAATAAATACAAAGTTGCCTGTAAAATAAAAATAAATCCTAAGATAGCTACAATGTAACTATTTAGTTTTAAATAGGAATAATTAAGTTAATAATAGTAATATTTATTTAGATTTATTTAAATTATATTTAAGTTAGGGGTTGTTAGGTTTAGGGGTTAATTACTTTATTATAGTGGCGGCGGTGTAGGGGGGACAGATTAGGGGTTAATAAATATAATGTAGGTGGCGGTTGGCTCCGGGAGCGGCGGTTTAGGGGTTAAACTATTTATTTAGTTGCGGCGGGGTATGGGATCGGCAGGATAGGGGTTAATAACTTTATGTATGTGGCGGCGGTATAGGAGGCGGCAGATTAGGGGTTAATAGGCATAATGTAGGTGGCGGCGGGGTCCGGGAGCGGCGGTTTAGGGGTTAATATATTTATTATAGTTGCGGCGGGGTCCGGGAGCAGCGGTTTAGGGGTTAATAAGTATAATGTAGGTGGCGGCAGTGTAGGGGGGGCAGATTAGGGGTGTTTAGACTCGGGGTACATGTTAGGGTGTTAGGTGTAGACTTTTTCCATAGAAATCAATGGGATATCGGGCAGCAGCGAACATGAGCTTTCGCTGCTGTCAGACTCCCATTGATTCCTACGGCATCCGCTGCCTCCAGGGCGGCGGATTGAAAACCAGGTACGCTGGGCCGGAAAAGTGGCGAGTGTACCTGGTAGTTCTTTGATAACTTCCAAAAGTAGTCAGATTGTGCCGAACTTGCGTTCGGAACATCTGGAGTGACGTAACCATTGATCTGTGTCGGACTGAGTCCGGCGGATCGTATGTTAAGTCACTAAATTCTACTTTTGCCGGTCTCTAGCCTTTGATAACTAAGGCGAATCAGGCTCGCCACAAATACGCTGCGGAATTCCAGCGTATTTGCGGTTGACAGCTTGATAAATAGAGGCCATTATCTCTATTTAACTATAGTTTAGGTTTTCTCTGCCATAGTTGGATTTTTCCCATTAAAGGGACATGAAACCCAAAATTTTTCTTTCATGATTCAGATAGATGATGCAATTTTAAACAACTTTCTAATTTACTTATATTTTTTTATATTTAATTTGCTTCCTTCTCTTGTTATCCTTTGCTGAAAGATTTATCTAGGCAAAGAGCAGCAAAGAATCTAGGGTCTAGCTGTTGATTGGTTGCTGCATATAGATACCGATTTTCATTGGCTCACCCATGTGTTCAGTTAGAAACCAGTAGTGCATTGCTGCTCCTTTAACAAATGATACAAAGAGAATGAAACAAATTGGATAATAGAAGTAAATTAGAAAGTTGTTGAAAATGGAAAATTCTCTCTGAATCATGAAAGAACATTTTTGGGTTTCATGTCCCTTTAAGTTCCAGTTGCAAATGTTTCCTCCGAGCAGATCGTTAAGTCTCTCTTTCCATTATTTCTCAGATCCCTTGGCAATTCCTTGCCGTTTGTTTTTTTCTCTTCAAGTTAAGTGCATTGTTCAGTGGAAATGGTTGTTCTTAGTTCGCACTTTGCTTTCCTGTTGTTTTTCTGGGAAGTTGAATGTGGTGCAGAAGGAATGGCATGCAAGTAAAAAGCTTATTAATGAAAACAATAAAAAAAACAATATTATTTTTTTATTTTGCTTTTTTTGTTGTAAAATTCACAACTGGGATTTATGTTAGTTTTACAACACTGAGATAACTCTTAGGCTAACGAGACTAGGAAATTACAGTTCCGCACAAATAAAGTATTCCTGAGACTAATGTGTTGCTAAATTTAAGTTGAACAAAGAGATTTTTTTTGCCCTCACATTGTCAATATTTTGCTGCAGCACTTGAATGAATGGGCTCCAGTATACAGCACTCTCACAACAATTAGTCATCAGTGTTAAAGGGAAGTCAAGTCAAAATTAAACTTTCATGATCCAGAAGACATGCAATTTTAAACAACTTTCCAATTTACTTTTATCATCAAATTTGCTTTGTTCTTTTGGTATTCTTTTTTGAAAGCTAAACCTAGGTAGGCTCATATGCTAATTTATCAGCCCATGAAGGCCCCCTTTAGAGCATCTAGACAGTGCTAGTTCATGTTTGCCATATAGATAACATTGAGCTCATCCCCCTTTGAGTTATTTATGAGTCAGCACTGATTGTCTAAAATGCAAGTCTGTCAAAAGAACTGAAATAAGGGGGCAGTCTGCAGAGGCTTAGATACAAGGTAATCACAGAGGTAAAAAGTATATTAATATAACAGTGATGGTTATGCAAACCCGGGGAATGTGTAATAAAGGGATTATCTATTTTTTTCAAGTAGACTGTCCCTTTAACTTTGTCTCTTTTCTATTTAATAGAAACGCCTTCCTACAGAATTTGTCTGCAATATTCAAAAAAATATTAATTTATTTACTATCATATGATTTGTTTAATATGAAAAAACATTTTTTTGGAGTCACAATATACACAATTTTTCATCCCACCAGACACATTTTATTGTGATACAATACACACTTTTACTAAACTGATATTATATATATATATATATCACTTTTTAAAACACTTTTTAGTGAGACACAATATATATATTTTTAATCAGTGTGCCATTTTTCTTTTTTTTTTATTACAAAGCATCCAGAGTTTTTTGCTATTGCATTTATAAATTTCTGTATATTTTATGACACCATTGTACCAGTTATTCTTAGAATAAAACATTTTGTTTTGTATAAATAGTGAAAATTCTGTTCCTGTCAAACACAAAACTAATGCATTAATATTGTGCTATTGTAATGAAGGTTTGGCCTTTATAGTGTTACTTTGTCTGTAAACATTTCAAACATAATAAGAAGTTTTATTTTTAAATAACAATCGGCTAGATTACGAGTTTTGTGGTATGAGTGAAAAAGCAGCGTTAAGGCTCTTTTTCACTGCCGCTGGTATTACGAGTATTGCAGGTATTTCTGTACCGCACACTTTTTTAGGCCGTAATGCAACGTAACTACCGCAGCTTTCCAAAAGTCCTTTTTCAATGGGACTTCCATAGCACCGGCATTACGAGGTTGCCTGGGTGGCCAAAAAGTGAGCGGTACAGCCTATACCGCTAAGATCCATAACGTAAACTGAAAGTCAGTAGTTATGAGTTTTACGCTACAAAGCCGTAACATAAAACTCATAACTAAAGTGCTAAAAAGTACACTAACACCCATAAACTACCTATTAACCCCTAAACCGAAGCCCTCCCGCAACGAAAACACTATAATAAAATTATTAACCCCTAATCTGCTGCTCCAGACATCGCCCTCACTATAATAAACATTAACCCCTAAACCGCCGTACTCCCGCATCGCAAACACTAGTTAAATATTATTAACCCCTAATCTGCTGTCCCTAACATTGCCGCCACCTACATTACAGTTATTAACCCCTAATCTGCCTTCCCCGACATCGATGCCACCTACATTAAACTTATTAACCCCTAATCTGCCACCCCAATGTCGCTGCCACCTACCTACACTTATTGACCCCTAATCTGACACGCCCAACGTCGCCGCCACTATACTAAAGTTAATAACCCCTAAACCTAACCCTAACCATAACACCCACTAACTTTAATGTAATTAAAAAAAATCTAAATAAAACCTACTATTAATAACTAAATAATTCCTATTTAAAACTAAATACTTACCTGTAAAATAAACCCTAAGCTAGCTACAATATAACTAATATTTATATTGTATCAATCTTAGCTTTTATTTTTATTTCACAGGCAAGTTTGTACAGGGAGTGCAGAATTATTAGGCAAGTTGTATTTTTGAGGATTAATTTTATTATTGAACAACAACCATGTTCTCAATGAACCCAAAAAACTCATTAATATCAAAGCTGAATAGTTTTGGAAGTAGTTTTTAGTTTGTTTTTAGTTATAGCTATTTTAGGGGGATATCTGTGTGTGCAGGTGACTATTACTGTGCATAATTATTAGGCAACTTAACAAAAAACAAATATATACCCATTTCAATTATTTATTTTTACCAGTGAAACTAATATAACATCTCAACATTCACAAATATACATTTCTGACATTCAAAAACAAAACAAAAACAAATCAGTGACCATTATAGCCACCTTTCTTTGCAAGGACACTCAAAAGCCTGCCATCCATGGATTCTGTCAGTGTTTTGATCTGTTCACCATCAACATTGCGTGCAGCAGCAACCACAGCCTCCCAGACACTGTTCAGAGAGGTGTACTGTTTTCCCTCCTTGTAAATCTCACATTTGATGATGGACGACAGGTTCTCAATGGGGTTCAGATCAGGTGAACAAGGAGGCCATGTCATTAGATTTTCTTCTTTTATACCCTTTCTTGCCAGCCACGCTGTGGAGTACTTGGACGCGTGTGATGGAGCATTGTCCTGCATGAAAATCATGTTTTTCTTGAAGGATGCAGACTTCTTCCTGTACCACTGCTTGAAGAAGGTGTCTTCCAGAAACTGGCAGTAGGACTGGGAGTTGAGCTTGACTCCATCCTCAACCCGAAAAGGCCCCACAAGCTCATCTTTGATGATACCAGCCCAAACCAGTACTCCACCTCCACCTTGCTGGCGTCTGAGTCGGACTGGAGCTCTCTGCCCTTTACCAATCCAGCCACGGGCCCACCCATCTGGCCAATCAAGACTCACTCTCATTTCATCAGTCCATAAAACCTTAGAAAAATCAGTCTTGAGATATTTCTTGGCCCAGTCTTGATGTTTCAGCTTGTGTGTCTTGTTCAGTGGTGGTCATCTTTCAGCCTTTCTTACCTTGGCCATGTCTCTGAGTATTGCACACCTTGTGCTTTTGGGCACTCCAGTGATGTTGCAGCTCTGAAATATGGCCAAACTGGTGGCAAGTGGCATCTTGGCAGCTGCACGCTTGACTTTTCTTAGTTCATGGGCAGTTATTTTGCGCCTTGGTTTTTCCACACGCTTCTTGCGACCCTGTTGACTATTTTGAATGAAACGCTTGATTGTTCGATGATCCCGCTTCAGAAGCTTTGCAATTTTAAGAGTGCTGCATCCCTCTGCAAGATATCTCACTATTTTTGACTTTTCTGAGCCTGTCAAGTCCTTCTTTTGACCCATTTTGCCAAAGGAAAGGAAGTTGCCTAATAATTATGCACACCTGATATAGGGTGTTGATGTCATTAGACCACACCCCTTTTCATTACAGAGATGCACATCACCTAATATGCTTAATTGGTAGTAGGCTTTCGAGCCTATACAGCTTGGAGTAAGACAACATGCATAAAGAGGATGATGTGATCAAAATACTCATTTGCCTAATAATTCTGCACTCCCTGTATTTATTTTAACTAGGTAGAATAGTTAGTAAATAGTTATTAACTATTTACTAACTACCTAGTTAAAATAAATACAAATTTACCTGTAAAATAAAACCTAACCTGTCTTACACTAACACCTAACCTTACACTACAATTAAATAAATTACATTAATTAAATACAATTAACTAAATTTTTTTTTAAAAAAACCACTAAATTGCACAAAATAAAAAACAAATAATCACATATTTAAACTAATTACACCTAATCTAATAGCCCTATCAAAATAAAAAAGCCTCCCCCCCCCAAATAAAAAAAATCCCTAGCCTAAACTAAACTACCAATAGCCCTTTAAAGGCCCTTTTGCGGGGCATTGCCCCAAAGAAATCAACTCTTTTACCTGTAAAAAAAATACAAACAACCCCCCAACAGTAAAACCCACCACCCACGCAACAAACCCCCCAAATAAAAATCTAAAAAAACGTAAGCTCCCCATTGCCCTGAAAAGGGCATTTGGATGGGCATTGCTCTTTTTCCGCCCAAACCCTAATCTAAAAATAAAACCCACCCAATAAACCCTTAATAAAACCTAACACTAACCCCCGAAGATCCACTTACAGTTTTTGAAGACCCGACATCCATCCTCAACAAAGCGGGAGAAGTCTTCCTCCAAGCGGCAAGAAGTCCTCAACGAAGCCGGGAGAAGTCTTCATCCAAGCGGGCCGAAGTCTTCATCCAAGCCGGTAGAAGTCTTCATCCAGACGGCATCTTCTATCTTCATCCATCCGGCACGGAGAGGCTCCATCTTCAAGACATCCGGCGCGGAGCATCCTCTTCTTCCAACGGCGACTGAAGAATGAAGGTTCCTTTAAGGGACGTCATCCAAGATGGCGTCCCTTGAATTCCGATTGGCTGATAGAATTCTATCAGCCAATCGGAATTAAAGGTGAAAAAATCCTATTGGCTGATGCAATCAGCCAATAGGATTGAGCTTGCATTCTATTGGCTGTTCCAATCAGCCAATAGAATGCAAGCTCAATCCTACTGGCTGATTGGATCAGCCAATAGGATTGAAGCTCAATCCTATTGGCTGATTGCATCAGCCAATAGGATTTTTTCACCTTTAATTCTGATTGGCTGATAGAATTCTATCAGCCAATTGGAATTAAAGGGGCGCCATCTTGGATGATGTCCCTTAAAGGAACTTTCATTCTTCAGTCACCGTCGTAAGAAGAGGATGCTCCGCGCCGGATGTCTTGAAGATGGAGCCGCTCCGCACCGGATGGATGAAGATAGAAGATGCTGTCTGGATGAAGACTTCGGCCCGCTTGGATGAAGACTTCTCCTGGATTTGTTGAGGACTTCTTGATGCTTCGCTGAGGACTTCTGTCGCTTCGTTGAGGATGGATGTCGGGTCTTCAAAAACTGTAAGTGGATCTTCTGGGGTTAGCGTTTTTTAAGGGTTTATTGGGTGGGTTTTATTCCTAGATTAGGGTTTGGGCGGAAAAAGAGCTAAATGCCCTTTTAAGGGCAATGCCCATCCAAATGCCCTTTTCAGGGCAATGGGGAGCTTAGGTTTTTTAGATAGATTTTTATTTGGGGGGTTGGTTGTGTGGGTGGTGGGTTTTACTGTTGGGGGGTTGTTTGTATTTTTTTTTACAGGTAAAAGAGCTGATTTCTTTGGGGCAATGCCCCACAAAAGGCCCTTTTAAGGGCTATTGGCAGTTTAGTTTAGGCTAGGTTTTTTTTATTTTGGGGGGGCTTTTTTATTTTGATAGGGCTATTAGATTAGGTGTAATTAGTTTAAATATTTGATAATTTGTTTTTTATTTTGTGTAATTTAGTGTTTATTTGTTTTTTGCAATTTAGTTAATTGTATTTAATTAATGTAATTTATTTAATTGTAGTGTAAGGTTAGGTGTTAGTGTAAGACAGGTAAGGTTTTATTTTACAGGTAAATTTGTATTTATTTTAGCTAGGTAGCTAGTAAATAGTTAATAACTATTTACTAACTAGTCTACCTAGTTAAAATAAATACAAACTTAGCTGTGAAATAAAAATAAAACTTAAGATAGCTAACTAATAGTTACATTGTAGCTATCTTAGGGTTTATTTTACAGGTAAGTATTTAGTTTTAAATAGGAATTATTTAGTTATTAATAGTAGGTTTTATTTAGATTTATTTTAATTACATTAAAGTTAGTGGGTGTTATGGTTAGGTTAGGTTTAGGGGTTATTAACTTTAGTATAGTGGCGGCGACGTTGGGCGCGACAGATTAGTGGTCAATAAGTGTAGGTAGGTGGCGGCGACATTGGGGGTGGCAGATTAGGGGTTAATAAGTGTAGGTAGGTGGCAGCGGTGTCGGGGGCAGCAGATTAGGGGTTAATAAGTGTAATATAGGTGGCAGCGATGTCGGGGGAGGCAGATTAGGGGTTAATAACTGTAATGTAGGTGGCGGCGACATTGGGGGTGGCAGATTAGGGCTTAATAAGTGTAGGTAGGTGGCAGCGACATTGGGGTGGCATATTACGGGTTAATAATTGTAGGTAGGTGGCGGCGACATTGGGGTGGCAGATTAGGGGTTAATAAGTGTATGTAGGTGGCGGCGGTGGCGGCAGTTTAGGGGTTAATAACTGTAATGTAGGTGGCGGCAACATTGGGGGCGGCAGATTAGGTGTTAATAAGTGTAGGTAGGTGGCGGCGGCAGATTAGGGGTTAATAAGTATAATGTAGGTGTCGGCAATGTCGGGGGGCAGATTAGGGGTGTTTAGACTCGGGGTTTATGTTAGGGTGTTAAGTGTAAACATACATTTTCTTTCCCCATAGGAATCAATGGGGCTGCGTTACTGAGCTTTACGCTCCTTTATTGCAGGTGTTAGGCTTTTTTTTTGCCGGCTCTCCCCATTGATGTCTATGGGGAAATCGTGCACGAGCATGTAAAACCAAGTCACCGCAGCTCACCGCAGCGCTGGTATTGGATTGCGGTATTTAGCTCAATTTTGCTTTACGCTGCAATATTGCCTGCAAACGCCGGGTTTATGTAAACCTGTAATAGCAGCACTATGGGGAGGTGAGCGGTGACAATAACTTGCAAGTTAGTACTGAGCAGCTCTTACCGCAAAATTCATAATCTAGCCGAATTATTTTAAATGGACTTACACAACCCATTCTTATATACATCATAACACGAGTATTGTTCCATTTAAATAGAGGAATTATTCATTTTATTCAAATGAAATATTTACAGAGAAATTGTTCCGTGTCGTTCTTAAAGTAACTCAGGAGCTCTGACTTTCAAATGCCCCACTTGACTTAGATCAGGGATTGGCAACGTGTTTACACATGGGGTTGCTGATTTTATTTTATTAACCTTAAAGAGACAATAAACACTTTAAGATGGTAATATAAAAGGATAAATCATATATATATATATATATATATATATATATATATATAATCTCTGTAATATGCTTTAATTATTTATTTTCTCCCCATTTCCTGTAATTCAATTCTGAAAATGTGAGCTTTTCAGTTTCTGTTAGAAATGGAAGTGCAGAACATTGTTATATACCACACAGCCATTGGCTGCACACTCTAGTAACCTATTTATAACTGTCCCTAATTGGCCACAGCAGAGAAGGTAACCTACGTTACAACATGGCAGCCCCCACTGTTTTTTAGACAATAAAACTTTACACTTATTTTGTCACTATTTAAACAGCTAATGCAACTTTAAAAAATACATCTACATGTTATTTACAGACTAATCTTTACTTTAAATGCATAATTTTTCCTAGCATTTATTTAATATGTTAATGTCCCTTTAAGGGCCATACATGTATGGCTATTAAACACACAGACAAATATTATATTTCCTAAAAAATGTCCAGTGGCACAAGGACAGATTTAGATAAGGATACAGGGTTCCCTCAATCTGCTGTTGTCCTCTACAAAGCATTCTTTATAGTTGTGGACACCTTTTTTGCTGATCCACCAGAAGTTCCCAAAGTACGGAGCCTCAGAGTAGCCACACAATATTTTTTTTATAAATTGTGCACACGATTTACTAAAATGTGAGCACGATCTACGGCTGCATCGAGGATTCATAGGATATAATACACTGTGAATCCCATATAAAGAAAGTCACTTTAACCGCTTAGCTTCAGCACATTCCATTGCAATACGATTCAGTTCCCTGTGGCCACCACTGGGTTAAAATGGATGAAGGGATCAATCTGGAGAGACAAAGACCACTTATAAAGGTGTTTCTATGGGGATTTTAACACCATAATAACGTGATCCTGAGCCACAGAGCATACCAAAGTTTTATTCAGGAAGGGGTGATTTTTTTCACTTACCTGCAACGCTTTTGATTTATACTTTTTATAATTAAATAGTATTAACACTTATTAGAAACGATTCAAGGCAACTTATTTATTAAATGTATGACTCACAGTAAATAAATTATTTTTAAAAAAGGTTCAACTTTTCTACCTCACCTTAGTGTATCTCAAATGATTCAACCATATGTTAAAGGGATAGTCTAGTCAAAACTAAACTTTCATGATTCAGATAGAGCATGCAATTTTAAGCAACTTTCTAATTTACTCCTATTATCATTTTTTTTTTTGTTCTCTTGGTATCTTTATTTGAATGTAAGCTTAGGAGCCGGACCATTTTTGGTTTAAAACTGTGATTAAATCTAAAACTGTGATTAAATCTAAAACCAAGTATTTAATGAAAATGATCTAAAACAGGTTAATAGCAAATCAATATAACTGATCAAATAAGTAAAACATTAATAACAAATGCATACAGGATTATGCTAATAACCACCTACTCTAGAGGTGTAGAGAGCAATGACCAATTAGGCCGTGTTAAAGTTAAACAATACTAAGACAATAAAAGTTAAACAATACTAGAACAGTATAAATGTATATAAGGTGTGCATACAAATGTATAGTAAAAATAAACAGTTGACTCCCTACTGGAGCAGATACCCAATCAAAAAAGTTATTTAAGAAGATAGTACACTTGTACAAAAATGATAATAAGTATCAGTCATGTGGCAAAAAGGGCCAATTAGGGTGATGAAAAAATAGTCCTAAATAAAGTCCTAATGATATCCTTGAGAGCGACCAAAAGAATCCTTAAAGAAAGTCCCAGATTATGCTGAAAACAATGTGAGGTGTGGAACTAGGTGATCCATGGCTTTCAATATAATTACCTGTAAAAGGAAATAAAAAACAAAATGCAAAAACAGCTATAAAAAAGAGTCTAATAGGAAATAGACTCACAAAGAATGAAAGCCTCCTTATGTTCAGATCTACGCATTTCGGCCAGTGAATGGGCCTTTTTCAAGACATAAGGAGGAGTATAAGGATAGACCTTATGAAAAAGGCCCATTCACGGGCTGAAACGCGTAGATCTGAACATAAGGAGGCTTTTATTTTTCCTTGGTAAATCTATTTCCTATTAGACTCTTTTTTGTAGCTGTTTTTGCATTTTGTTTTTTATTTCCTTTTATAGGTAATTATACTGAAAGCCATGGATCACCTAGTTCCACACCTCACATTGTTTTCAGCATCACCTGGGACTTTGTTTAAGGATTCTTTTGGTAGCTCTCAAGGATATCATTAGGACTTTATTTAGGACTATTTTTTCATCACCCTAATTGGCCCTTTTTGCCACTTGACTGATACTTATTATCATTTTTGTACAAGTGTACTATCTTCTTAAATAACTTTTTTGATTGGGTATCTGCTCCAGTAGGGAGTCAACTGTTTATTTTTACTATACATTTGTATGCACACCTTATATACATTTATACTGTTCTAGTATTGTTTAACTTTTATTGTCTTAGTATTGTTTAACTTTAACACGGCCTAATTGATCATTGCTCTCTACACCTCTAGAGTAGGTGGTTTTTAGCATAATCCTGTATGCATTTGTTATTAATGTTTTACTTATTTGATCAGTTATATTGATCTGCTATTAGCCTGTTTTAAATCATTTTCATTAAATACTTGGTTTTAGGTTTAATCACAGTTTTATTTTTTACGTATATTCTACTTTGCCTATTGATCACACAATTTAGTCTACTAGTAATCTAAGTCGTTGGCACTCCTATATTTTTACTTTTATCCTCATTACTTAGTTGGGTCCTGTTGTTCGGAGGTCCCTTTATAGTGAGCTTGGTTCTATATCCGGGCGCAGTCTTTCACCACTGTCACATTCATTACCAAAGAACACACTTTTAGTTTCCCTTTTTTCCGTGGTCACAAAAACTATGGGGCCACAAAAGCTAGTGCCCAAATAAGGCTCATGGGATGCCTTTTGTTCATTGCTGACTTAGCTATTGAGTATAAGTCAATGCTTTTTATATGTCTATCCAAGGAACTATATATGATTTAAGACCACAGTGGTAAATTGTGTTCCATTTTTAGATGAAAGGAGTAATAAATTACTCAAGTTTAAGTAAAAACATATGTTCTTACTCATTATTAAAACAATAAACACAATGTTACAGCTAGATAAAATCCTAATGACATTATGTTTTTTGCATGTTAATATAATATGTAAATAATCTATCATGTGAATGTTGATATTAAAGTGAATGTGAATTTTGATGCTAAAGTGCCCGGTTTTTAAAAATTTGTTTAAAAACAGGGGCACTTTAATTCATCAAAATTTACATTTCACTCGTTTTGTGAAAAAATACTTACCTTTTGAACTTGACAGCCACTCCAGCTTCCTCCGGTCGTCGCAAGCCATTTCTGATGTCAGAAATGATGGATCGGTCATCCTCCAATCACGGCTTCCCCCCCGGGGGAATCAGTGTCTGATTCGAAGCAGTGATCGGTGAAAGCCGGATTCCTCATTTTAGACCCAGGAATAGGCTTTGAGACGGGCGGAGGAAGATGAAGCTGCTGTCAAGATTAAAAGGTAAGTATTTTTTCACAACACGAGTGAAATGTAAATTTTGATGAATTCAAGTGCGCCTGTTTTTAATCGAATTTTTAAAAAACGGGCACTTTAGCATCAAAATTTACATTCACTTTAAAGGGACAGTCTACACCAGAATATTTATTGCTTTAAAAGATAGATTATCCCTTTATTACCCATTCCCTTTTTTTTTGCATAACCAACACAGTTATATTAATACACTTTTTACCTCTGTGATTATCTTGTATCTAAGCCTCTGCAAACTGCCCCTTTTTTCAATTCTTTTGACAGACTTGCATTTTAGCAAATAAGTGCTGGCTCCTAGGAACTCTATCAGGCCCATTTATCAAGCTCCGTACAGAGCTTGAAGGGCGGTGTTTCTGGCGAGTCTTCAGACTTGCCAGAAACACAACCTATGAAGCAGCGGTCTAAAGACCGCTGCTCCATAACCCTGTCCGCCTGCTCTGAGCAGGCGGACAGGAATCGCCGGAAATCAACCCGATCGAATACGATCGGGTTGATTGACACCTCCCTGCTGGCGGCCGATTGGCCGCGAGTCAGCAGGGGGCGGCGTTGCACCAGCAGCTCTTGTGAGCTGCTGGTGCAATGTTAAATGCGGAGAGCGTATTGCTCTCCGCATTTAGCGAGGTCTTGCGGACCTGATCCGCAGTGTCGGATCAGGTCCGCAAGACCTTTGATAAATTGGGGCCTATGTGCGTGAGCACAGTGTTATCTATATGAAACACATGAACTAACACCCTCTAGTGGTGAAAAACTGTCAAAATGCCCTGAGCTAAGAGGCGGCATTCAAGGGGTTAGAAATTAGCATATGAACTTCCTAGATTTAGCTTTCAACTAAGAATACCAAGAGAACAAAGCAAAATTGGTGATATAAGTAAATTGGAAAATTGTTTAAAATGACATGTCCTATCTGAATAATGAAAATTTGTTTTGTGCTAGAATGTCTCTTTAAATGAAAGAAAGAAAAACATGTTTTCTTCTTTTTCATGTTTAAAAAAGGAGACAAAATACAAAGTGTTCATAGTGGCTAAAGTTAACTGAGATATTTCCAAGGCAGATTCTGTATTTTATTTCCAGTAGGTTAAAGTATGCCAGTAACAGCAGAAGTAAGCTTTTAGGGGAATGTGAAAACCATTAGCTGGGTGTCCCACCATAAATAACACTAAAATGCCATGTAAGAGAAGAGAACAAAAATGGAATATTCCATGGCATAAAAACGAATGGAATCTTTGCATTTTGAGTTCCCTTTTTGGAATATTATAAATATCTGGAAGAATTAATGAAGTCACATAGATTTCCATATGTAATGTAAGGGTTGATCTGATTATCTTGTAAAATAACATCAGAGAGTGTTTCATTAATTTAGATTAATCAGTAAGACAAAAGAAAAAAAATATTACCTTGTAATGTAGTTTTTGCTAGTATACAAACTTAGGTCACATAAGGAAATATAGTTTTAAAATACCACTAATGGATTTCTCATGAGGCAATGCAGGCAGTTGCCCAAGGATGATTTCCCTCAGAGAGAGTTCTGACTGGCTGGATATGATTTAAAACAGGATAGTAAAGTTTAAATTAAACTTTCATGATTCAGATAGGGCATGTAATATTAAACAACTTTTTAAGTTACTTTTATCATCAAATTTGCTTTGCTCTCTTGTTATTCTTAGTTGAAAGCTAAACCTAGGCTCATATGCTAATTTCTAAGCCCTTGAAGGCCACCTTTTATCTGAATGCATTTGATAGTTTTTCACAGCTAGACTGCGTTAGTTCATGTGTTTCATATAATTAACATTGTGTTCATGCACGTGGAGTTATTTAAGAGTCAGCACTAATTGCCTGAAATGCAAGTCTGTCAAAAGATCTGAGATAAAGAGGCAGTCAGCAGAAGCTTAGATACAAGGTAATTACAGAGGTAAAAAGTATATTTCTATAACACTGTTGGTTATACAAAACTGAGGAATGGGTAATAAAGTGATTATCTATCTTTTTAAACAATAACTTTTTTGGTGTTTACTATCCCTTTAATGTTCTCACTATAAGCACAATTGTTTCAAACTGAGCAGAGAATAGCACTAAAATTGTTTGTGTTGAGAATAATTGTCAACCATTATTTACACCTTATGAAAGTGCAATTTTAAGCATTTTCAGTTCACTTTGCCAATTAAGGGACAGATTATGAGTGGAGCGCAAATTAACACTTCTGCTCAAACGTTAATTACACTAGAAGTAAGCTTTTTGCGCTTGTCAGGTTGCGCTCATATTTCAAGTTGAAAGTAAACTGTTTTCGCTCTGGTGCTAACCCGACAAGCGCAAAAAGCTGAAGTTAGAATATGGGGAAATACGTTCACGTATTCCACCAAAGAAGTCAATGGAGAAAAAAAAGTGGAAAAAAACACCCCACTCTCGCTCAAACCCGATCGCATATTCTCATTTGCATTAACCCAACATGAAAATATGAATATTTGACATTCCAATGTTCTTCAAATAACAGAATATGCTCTATTTATTCATAAGTACATATTTATACATATATCTGATGGTTTTTTTGTACAATATATATATAGACCTATATATATGTATATATATATTTATATATAGATGATTATATTTAGGTGTAGCTATATACAGATATGTATATATCTATCCCTCACGAGGCAGGCCTTGACACTGTAAAAAGCTTTTTGAACAACTGTAAATTGTATGACCTAACACAGATAGATTTTATCGATGATCTGTTAAGACTTGTCCTATACTGCAATTATTTTTTGTTTCAGGACACTTACTATATGCAGAAGAGAGGTACGGCCATGGGCTCCAATGTAGCCCCCTCATATGCCAATTTGTTCATGAGTGGCTTTGAAAATAAAAAAAATTTATGCTAATAAGTCATTCAATCATTGTTGTAAGCTATGGCTAAGGTATATAGACGATATTTTTGGCATATGGGGGGGGCTCATTGGAGTCTTTGACACAGTTTGTGGAGGAGATTAATGCCTCAATGACAAACATTAAATTTACACTGACATATTCATCACATGAGATTAACTTTCTGGATACCACTGTCTACATACAAGATGATAAATTGAACACTGATCTCTTTACTAAACCCACGGATAGAAATACCCTTTTGAGGTATAAAAGCTTTCATCCTGAGAGAGTGTTCAATTCTATCCCAAGAAGCCAGTTATTACGTACTAAGAGGATAGTGAGTGATCAGGATAGACTGCCTTTTAGGCTAGAATCTATGGGTAATAAGTTTATCCAAAGAGGTTATCCACAGGAGATTATCAATAAAAATATTACAGATCTTGACAAAAGTAAAGCAAAACCCAAAATCAAAAATGATGTAAATAGATTGGTGCTCACTATGGAATATAGCCAGCGAAGTCAACACATTTTCAAAGCAGTAAGGAAACACTGGCATCTATTATCAAAATTTAATCCAGAAGTTGAGTCCTTTAGATTACCACCAATGCCATCATATAGGCGGGTGAGAAATCTAAGGGATAATCTAGTCAGAGCAGATGTGGGGACAACTAAACAGTCTGAAATTAACTATTTGACCACTCCCAATAAAGGATGTTATCCTTGTCTCCACAGTGCACAATGTAATTCAGTAATTAGAGGTAAATATTTGGCCCAAAATGACAAGCGTAAACAGTATACCATCAATGGTTTATACACCTGTCAAACCAATTATGTAATCTATCTACTCAAATGTCCATGTGGCCTCTGTTATATCGGAGAGACCACTCAGGCCGCCAGGGATAGGTTTAGTCAGCACAAGGCATCAATTAAATCTAAAGACATGTCTTTACCAGTATCTGCACATTTTACCCAAATGGGACATACAGTTAGCCAGCTGCGCTTCCAAGTAATCGATCATATCCCTACACATAGAAGAGGGGGCGACAGAGAACTTAAATTAAAACAAAAGGAGGTCTGGTGGATCAAGAAATTAAATACATTGCATCCTTATGGTCTGAATAGGGACTATGATTTGTATTTGTTTTTATGAATTTTGATATTGAAATAGGGTGTCATTCAATATGGTACCACTAGAGGCCACTAATAGAAAAAGTAACACTTATATTATCATGCCTGGATAGGCATGGGTTAATCCAATTAATAATGTGAGCTGAAATCTGATTGGTCAAACCACCCTTTTTAAATGTGTGTTTTACTGTGTTTTAACTATGCATGATTAAGGACCATGTAGGTCCGAAACGTCGCTGTTTTAATGGTTGTGATATCACCAATAAAGAAATAATTCACCTTTAAGAATATTGATGCAGTGGTGCTGTTACTTTCTACATATGGACTATATATATATATATATATATATATAGTAATATCTATTTAGAAATACAAAGAACATATTCTGCTATGTGCAAAACATTGGAATGTGAAATATTTACAGTAAATACATATAATAAAAACCTTTATTAAAAATGAATATTGCATAAATATGTTTTCATCTACTTAACTGCAAACGGCTCCATTGCACTTCTATATAAGTCTATGGGGCCGATTTATAATCGGTCTGTCTGACATGATCCGCTCAGTGGGTCATGTCTGACAGACATCGATGAATGCCGACAGCATACGTTGTCGGCATTTATCATTTCACAAGCAGTTCTTGTAAACTGCTTGTGCAATGCCACCCCCTGCAGATTTGCGGCCAATCAGCCGCTAGCAGGGGGTGTCAATCAGCCTGATCATATGAGATTGGGCAGATTGATGTCTGCAGCCTAAGAGCAGGCGGACCAGTTAAGGAGCAGGGGTCTTAAGACCGCTGCTTCATAAATGCTGTTTCCAGCGAACCTGAAGGCTTGCATGGAAACAGGGGCATCAGAGGCCATTCGGCCCTTGATAAATCGGCCCCTATACATGTATACATATGTATTTATGTGTTTATATGTGTATATAAGTCTGTAAATACATATATACACATATAAATACATATGTACACATATATACACATACACCTGAGACCTCATATTTTTGAGCCTTTATAAACTTTTGTGTCCAATATTTTTTTAAATATTTTTTTATTAGATGGTGGTATTATGAGTGTAACTATACTTTTTAATGTATTTTGGATGTGTTTTTTGCAACTTTTATGTTTCGCCAAACAGTTAACCAGAGCTCTGAAGTCACGGTAATCATTCTAGCGTAAATTCTAGCATAAATCTGCTAGTGCGCAATTGTGTTTACTTTCTACTGGTATTACCAGCGGTAAGCCTGATGAGCGCAAACCCCTGCGATAAACCCCTTATCGCTCAAGCGCAAACATTTGCCCTCCACTCACAACTTTTGGCAGAGTCCTCTATCCATTTGCTTCTTATAAATGCAACAACAATAATAATAATAATACTGGGGGCTTGCTGGTGATTGGAAGCAACACTCTCTTGTCATTAGATCACCAAATTTGTTCAGATAGGCCCAGTAATGCATGGCTGCACTGGAGTTGACGTTGTCTATGTGTTTAACCTTTTTTTGCAGTAGTTAAACACAAACAATATTGCAATGAAAAAATGCGCTACAATATACAGTCTTATTACTATTTAAAGGGATATGAAACCCATTTTTGTCTTTCGTGATTCAGAAACTTTGTAATATACTCCTATTATCAATTTTTCTTCGTTCTCTTGGTATCTTTATTTGAAAAGCAGGGATGTAAGCTTAGGTGCCAGTCCATTTTTGGTTCAGCACCTGGGTGGCGCTTGCTGATTGGTGGCTAAATGTAGCATACAATCAGAAAGCGCTACCCAGGTGCTGAATCATGAAAGAAAAAAATTATTTGGGTTTCATCTTTCATATCCCTTTAAGATAAATGAACCAACAAATATTTATTTAGAACCAAAGTTGAGACACAATTTAATATAAAGCAAAACAACCTTCTATTACAGTCTTAAATAATAATAATAATAATACAAAACAATCGATTTACAGCTGTTTTATAGACAATAATGTGATTTCAGCCTGTAACATTCAACTTGTTAAAAATGTTTACAGAAAACTACGTTCCCTCTACGTATAAGAAAATATTTCCTTTGGCTAAACATTTCTACATTTCCCGTCTATTATCAGCGAACTTTCACCTGTGTTCCTATAAAAAACAGAAGCATTGTTTATTTCTTACAGGCTGACCTTTAACACTTTAAATTCCCTGAGAAATGTTAACAGGTTTAGAGTATGAAAAGAAACTTGTGGTACCTTTGGGAATATATGTACTTAAAGTGAATGTAAACTTTCGCCCGGTTTTTAAAAATACTATTAAAAACAGGGCCACTTTCATTCATGAAAGTTTACATTTCGCTGGTTTTGTTAAAATACTTACTTTTTCTTCTTGCAAGTTGGAGCAGCACTCCTCCCCCCACCCCCTGCCGCTCGTCTTTTCTTACGTCAGAAATGACGAATACGGCTTCCTCCAATCACGGCTTCCTCCCCAGAGCAAACATTGCCTGAGGCCATGCCGTGATTGGAGGAAGAAGTAAAGGTAAGTATTTTAACAAAACCGGTAAAATGTAAACTTTCATGAATGAAAGGGCACCTGTTTTTAATAGCACCTTTAAAAACCGGGCACTCATTCATGAAAGTTTACCTTCACTTTAAGTGTGGGCATTGAATCCCTTCTCCTATTCTACCATTATAGCTTAGTTATCTGAGGTAGTATTGCTTATTTTAGGATACTCAAAGGGTTAAAGGAATATGTGAGTCTAAATCAAATTTCGGAGCACACAAATATTAGTTGGGTTTAACTAATAGTGCTTCTATTCTTGTGCTCCTATTACAAGCGAAACTAATAGTGCTTCTATTCTTGTGCGCCTATTACAAGTTATATCAATAGTGCTTCTATTCTTGTGCTCCTATTACAAGTTATATCAATAGTGCTTCTATTCTTGTGCTCCTATTACATAGTTATATCAATAGTGCTTCTATTCTTGTGCGCCTATTACAAGTTATACAATAGTGCTTCTATTCTTGTGCTCCTATTACATAGTTATATCAATAGTGCTTCTATTCTTGTGCGCCTATTACAAGTTAAATCAATAGTGCTTCTATTCTTGTGCTCCTATTACATAGTTATATCAATAGTGCTTCTATTCTTGTACGCCTATTACAAGTTAAATCAATAGTGCTTCTATTCTTGTGCTCCTATTACAAGTTATATCAATAGTGCTTCTATTCTTGTGCTCCTATTACAAGTTATATCAATAGTGCTTCTATTCTTGTGCTCCTATTACAAGTTATACAATAGTGCTTCTATTCTTGTGCTCCTATTACAAGTTATATCAATAGTGCTTCTATTCTTGTGCTCCTATTACAAGTTATACAATAGTGCTTCTATTCTTGTGCTCCTATTACAAGTTATATCAATAGTGCTTCTATTCTTGTGCTCCTATTACATAGTTATATCAATAGTGCTTCTATTCTTGTGCTCCTATTACAAGTTATATCAATAGTGCTTCTATTCTTGTGCATCTATTACAAGTTATACAATAGTGCTTCTATTCTTGTGCTCCTATTACAAGTTATATCAATAGTGCTTCTATTCTTGTGCGCCTATTACAAGTTAAATCAATAGTGCTTCTATTCTTGTGCTCCTATTACAAGTTATATCAATAGTGCTTCTATTCTTGTGCTCCTATTACATAGTTATATCAATAGTGCTTCTATTCTTGTGCGCCTATTACAAGTTATATCAATAGTGCTTCTATTCTTGTGCTCCTATTACAAGTTATATCAATAGTGCTTCTATTCTTGTGCGCCTATTACAAGTTATATCAATAGTGCTTCTATTCTTGTGCTCCTATTACAAGTTATATCAATAGTGCTTCTATTCTTGTGCTCCTATTACAAGTTATACAATAGTGCTTCTATTCTTGTGCTCCTATTACAAGTTAAATCAATAGTGCTTCTATGCTTGTGCTCCTATTACAAGTTATACAATAGTGCTTCTATTCTTGTGCTCCTATTACAAGTTATATCAATAGTGCTTCTATGCTTGTGCTCCTATTACAAGTTATATCAATAGTGCTTCTATTCTTGTGCTCCTATTACAAGTTAAATCAATAGTGCTTCTATTCTTGTGCTCCTATTACAAGTTATATCAATAGTGCTACTATTCTTGTGCTCCTATTACAAGTTATATCAATAGTGCTTCTATTCTTGTGCGCCTATTACAAGTTATATCAATAGTGCTTCTATTCTTGTGCTCCTATTACAAGTTATATCAATAGTGCTACTATTCTTGTGCTCCTATTACAAGTTAAACCAATAGTGCTTCTATTCTTGTGCTCCTATTACAAGTTATATCAATAGTGCTTCTATTCTTGTGCTCCTATTACAAGTTATATCAATAGTGCTTCTATTCTTGTGCGCCTATTACAAGTTATATCAATAGTGCTTCTATTCTTGTGCTCCTATTACAAGTTATATCAATAGTGCTACTATTCTTGTGCGCCTATTACAAGTTAAATCAATAGTGCTTCTATTCTTCTGCTCCTATTACAAGTTAAATCAATAAGGCTACTATTCTTGTGCTCCTATTACATAGTTATATCAATAGTGCTTCTATTCTTCTGCTCCTGTTAAATAGTTATATCAATAGTGCTTCTATTCTTCTGCTCCTATAACGTTATATCAATAGTGCTTCTATTCTTGTGCGCCTTTTACAAGTTATATCAATAGTGCTACTATTCTTGTGCGCCTATTACAAGTTAAATCAATAGTGCTTCTATTCTTCTGCTCCTATTACATAGTTATATCAATAGTGCTTCTATTCTTCTGCTCCTATTACGTTATATCAATAGTGCTTCTATTCTTGTGCTCCTATTACATAGTTATATCAATAGTGCTTCTATTCTTGTGCTCCTATTACATAGTTAAATCAATAGTGCTTCTATTCTTGTGCTCCTATTACAAGTTAAAGCAATAGTGCTTCTATTCTTGTGCGTCTATTACAAGTTATATCAATAGTGCTACTATTCTTGTGCTCCTATTACAAGTTATACAATAGTGCTTCTATTCTTGTGCTCCTATTACATAGTTATATCAATAGTGCTTCTATTCTTGTGCTCCTATTACAAGTTATATCAATAGTGCTTCTATTCTTGTGCACCTATTACAAGTTATACAATAGTGCTTCTATTCTTGTGCTCCTATTACAAGTTATATCAATAGTGCTTCTATTCTTGTGCGCCTATTACAAGTTAAATCAATAGTGCTTCTATTCTTGTGCTCCTATTACAAGTTATATCAATAGTGCTTCTATTCTTGTGCTCCTATTACATAGTTATATCAATAGTGCTTCTATTCTTGTGCGCCTATTACAAGTTATATCAATAGTGCTTCTATTCTTGTGCTCCTATTACAAGTTATATCAATAGTGCTTCTATTCTTGTGCGCCTATTACAAGTTATATCAATAGTGCTTCTATTCTTGTGCTCCTATTACAAGTTATATCAATAGTGCTTCTATTCTTGTGCTCCTATTACAAGTTATACAATAGTGCTTCTATTCTTGTGCTCCTATTACAAGTTAAATCAATAGTGCTTCTATGCTTGTGCTCCTATTACAAGTTATACAATAGTGCTTCTATTCTTGTGCTCCTATTACAAGTTATATCAATAGTGCTTCTATGCTTGTGCTCCTATTACAAGTTATATCAATAGTGCTTCTATTCTTGTGCTCCTATTACAAGTTAAATCAATAGTGCTTCTATTCTTGTGCTCCTATTACAAGTTATATCAATAGTGCTACTATTCTTGTGCTCCTATTACAAGTTATATCAATAGTGCTTCTATTCTTGTGCGCCTATTACAAGTTATATCAATAGTGCTTCTATTCTTGTGCTCCTATTACAAGTTATATCAATAGTGCTACTATTCTTGTGCTCCTATTACAAGTTAAACCAATAGTGCTTCTATTCTTGTGCTCCTATTACATAGTTAAATCAATAGTGCTTCTATTCTTGTGCTCCTATTACAAGTTATACAATAGTGCTTCTATTCTTGTGCTCCTATTACAAGTTAAATCAATAGTGCTTCTATGCTTGTGCTCCTATTACAAGTTATACAATAGTGCTTCTATTCTTGTGCTCCTATTACAAGTTATATCAATAGTGCTTCTATGCTTGTGCTCCTATTACAAGTTATATCAATAGTGCTTCTATTCTTGTGCTCCTATTACAAGTTAAATCAATAGTGCTTCTATTCTTGTGCTCCTATTACAAGTTATATCAATAGTGCTACTATTCTTGTGCTCCTATTACAAGTTATATCAATAGTGCTTCTATTCTTGTGCGCCTATTACAAGTTATATCAATAGTGCTTCTATTCTTGTGCTCCTATTACAAGTTATATCAATAGTGCTACTATTCTTGTGCTCCTATTACAAGTTAAACCAATAGTGCTTCTATTCTTGTGCTCCTATTACAAGTTATATCAATAGTGCTTCTATTCTTGTGCTCCTATTACAAGTTATATCAATAGTGCTTCTATTCTTGTGCGCCTATTACAAGTTATATCAATAGTGCTTCTATTCTTGTGCTCCTATTACAAGTTATATCAATAGTGCTACTATTCTTGTGCGCCTATTACAAGTTAAATCAATAGTGCTTCTATTCTTCTGCTCCTATTACAAGTTAAATCAATAAGGCTACTATTCTTGTGCTCCTATTACATAGTTATATCAATAGTGCTTCTATTCTTCTGCTCCTGTTAAATAGTTATATCAATAGTGCTTCTATTCTTCTGCTCCTATAACGTTATATCAATAGTGCTTCTATTCTTGTGCTCCTATTACAAGTTATATCAATAGTGCTACTATTCTTGTGCGCCTATTACAAGTTAAATCAATAGTGCTTCTATTCTTCTGCTCCTATTACAAGTTAAATCAATAGTGCTTCTATTCTTCTGCTCCTATTACATAGTTATATCAATAGTGCTTCTATTCTTCTGCTCCTATTACATAGTTATATCAATAGTGCTTCTATTCTTGTGCTCCTATTACATAGTTATATCAATAGTGCTTCTATTCTTGTGCTCCTATTACATAGTTAAATCAATAGTGCTTCTATTCTTGTGCTCCTATTACAAGTTAAACCAATAGTGCTACTATTCTTGTGCGTCTATTACAAGTTATATCAATAGTGCTACTATTCTTGTGCTCCTATTACAAGTTATACAATAGTGCTTCTATTCTTGTGCGCCTATTACAAGTTAAACCAATAGTGCTTCTATTCTTGTGCTCCTATTACAAGTTATATCAATAGTGCTTCTATTCTTGTGCGCCTATTACAAGTTAAACCAATAGTGCTTCTATTCTTGTGCTCCTATTACAAGTTATATCAATAGTGCTTCTATTATTGTGCTCCTATTACAAGTTATATCAATAGTGCTTCTATGCTTGTGCTCCTATTACAAGTTAAATCAATAGTGCTTCTATTCTTGTGCTCCTATTACAAGTTAAATAAATAGTGCTTCTATTCTTGTGCTCCTATTACAAGTTATATCAATAGTGGTTCTATTATTGTGCTCCTATTACAAGTTAAACCAATAGTGCTTCTTTTCTTGTGCTCCTATTACATAGTTATATCAATAGTGCTTCTATTCTTGTGCTCCTATTACAAGTTATATCAATAGTGCATCTATTCTTGTGCTCCTATTACAAGTTAAACCAATAGTGCTTCTTTTCTTGTGCTCCTATTACATAGTTATATCAATAGTGCTTCTATTATTGTGCTCCTATTACAAATTATATCAATAGTGCTTATATTATTGTGCTCCTATTACATAGTTATATCAATAGTGTTTCTATTCTTGTGCTCCTATTACAAGTTATATCAATAGTGCTTCTATTCTTGTGCGCCTATTACAAGTTATATCAATAGTGCTACTATTCTTGTGCTCCTATTACAAGTTAAACCAATAGTGCTTCTATTCTTGTGCTCCTATTACAAGTTATATCAATAGTGCTTCTATTCTTGTGCTCCTATTACATAGTTATATCAATAGTGCTTCTATTATTGTGCTCCTATTACAAGTTATATCAATAGTGCTTCTATTCTTGTGCGCCTATTACAAGTTATATCAATAGTGCAATAGTGCTTCTATTCTTGTGCTCCTTTTACAAGTTATATCAATAGTGCTACTATTCTTGTGCGCCTATTACAAGTTAAATCAATAGTGCTTCTATTCTTCTGCTCCTATTACAAGTTAAATCAATAAGGCTACTATTCTTGTGCTCCTATTACATAGTTATATCAATAGTGCTTCTATTCTTCTGCTCCTATTACATAGTTATATCAATAGTGCTTCTATTATTCTGCTCCTATTACGTTATATCAATAATGCTTCTATTCTTGTGCGCCTATTACAAGTTATATCAATAGTGCTACTATTCTTGTGCGCCTATTACAAGTTAAATCAATAGTGCTTCTATTCTTCTGCTCCTATTACATAGTTATATCAATAGTGCTTCTATTCTTCTGCTCCTATTACGTTATATCAATAGTGCTTCTATTCTTGTGCTCCTATTACATAGTTATATCAATAGTGCTTCTATTCTTGTGCTCCTATTACATAGTTAAATCAATAGTGCTTCTATTCTTGTGCTCCTATTACAAGTTAAAGCAATAGTGCTTCTATTCTTGTGCGTCTATTACAAGTTATATCAATAGTGCTACTATTCTTGTGCTCCTATTACAAGTTATACAATAGTGCTTCTATTCTTGTGCTCCTATTACAAGTTATATCAATAGTGCTTCTATGCTTGTGCTCCTATTACAAGTTATATCAATAGTGCTTCTATTCTTGTGCTCCTATTACAAGTTAAATCAATAGTGCTTCTATTCTTGTGCTCCTATTACAAGTTATATCAATAGTGCTACTATTCTTGTGCTCCTATTACAAGTTATATCAATAGTGCTTCTATTCTTGTGCGCCTATTACAAGTTATATCAATAGTGCTTCTATTCTTGTGCTCCTATTACAAGTTATATCAATAGTGCTACTATTCTTGTGCTCCTATTACAAGTTAAACCAATAGTGCTTCTATTCTTGTGCTCCTATTACAAGTTATATCAATAGTGCTTCTATTCTTGTGCTCCTATTACAAGTTATATCAATAGTGCTTCTATTCTTGTGCGCCTATTACAAGTTATATCAATAGTGCTTCTATTCTTGTGCTCCTATTACAAGTTATATCAATAGTGCTACTATTCTTGTGCGCCTATTACAAGTTAAATCAATAGTGCTTCTATTCTTCTGCTCCTATTACAAGTTAAATCAATAAGGCTACTATTCTTGTGCTCCTATTACATAGTTATATCAATAGTGCTTCTATTCTTCTGCTCCTGTTAAATAGTTATATCAATAGTGCTTCTATTCTTCTGCTCCTATAACGTTATATCAATAGTGCTTCTATTCTTGTGCGCCTTTTACAAGTTATATCAATAGTGCTACTATTCTTGTGCGCCTATTACAAGTTAAATCAATAGTGCTTCTATTCTTCTGCTCCTATTACATAGTTATATCAATAGTGCTTCTATTCTTCTGCTCCTATTACGTTATATCAATAGTGCTTCTATTCTTGTGCTCCTATTACATAGTTATATCAATAGTGCTTCTATTCTTGTGCTCCTATTACATAGTTAAATCAATAGTGCTTCTATTCTTGTGCTCCTATTACAAGTTATATCAATAGTGCTTCTATTCTTGTGCTCCTATTACATAGTTATATCAATAGTGCTTCTATTATTGTGCTCCTATTACAAGTTATATCAATAGTGCTTCTATTCTTGTGCGCCTATTACAAGTTATATCAATAGTGCAATAGTGCTTCTATTCTTGTGCTCCTTTTACAAGTTATATCAATAGTGCTACTATTCTTGTGCGCCTATTACAAGTTAAATCAATAGTGCTTCTATTCTTCTGCTCCTATTACAAGTTAAATCAATAAGGCTACTATTCTTGTGCTCCTATTACATAGTTATATCAATAGTGCTTCTATTCTTCTGCTCCTATTACATAGTTATATCAATAGTGCTTCTATTATTCTGCTCCTATTACGTTATATCAATAATGCTTCTATTCTTGTGCGCCTATTACAAGTTATATCAATAGTGCTACTATTCTTGTGCGCCTATTACAAGTTAAATCAATAGTGCTTCTATTCTTCTGCTCCTATTACATAGTTATATCAATAGTGCTTCTATTCTTCTGCTCCTATTACGTTATATCAATAGTGCTTCTATTCTTGTGCTCCTATTACATAGTTATATCAATAGTGCTTCTATTCTTGTGCTCCTATTACATAGTTAAATCAATAGTGCTTCTATTCTTGTGCTCCTATTACAAGTTAAAGCAATAGTGCTTCTATTCTTGTGCGTCTATTACAAGTTATATCAATAGTGCTACTATTCTTGTGCTCCTATTACAAGTTATACAATAGTGCTTCTATTCTTGTGCGCCTATTACAAGTTAAACCAATAGTGCTTCTATTCTTGTGCTCCTATTACAAGTTATATCAATAGTGCTTCTATTCTTGTGCGCCTATTACAAGTTAAACCAATAGTGCTTCTATTCTTGTGCTCCTATTACAAGTTATATCAATAGTGCTTCTATTCTTGTGCTCCTATTACAAGTTAAATCAATAGTGCTTCTATGCTTGTGCTCCTATTACAAGTTAAATCAATAGTGCTTCTATTCTTGTGCTCCTATTACAAGTTAAATCAATAGTGCTTCTATTCTTGTGCTCCTATTACAAGTTAAATAAATAGTGCTTCTATTCTTGTGCTCCTATTGCAAGTTATATCAATAGTGGTTCTATTATTGTGCTCCTATTACAAGTTAAACCAATAGTGCTTCTTTTCTTGTGCTCCTATTACATAGTTATATCAATAGTGCTTCTATTCTTGTGCTCCTATTACAAGTTATATCAATAGTGCTTCTATTCTTGTGCTCCTATTACAAGTTAAACCAATAGTGCTTCTTTTCTTGTGCTCCTATTACATAGTTATATCAATAGTGCTTCTATTATTGTGCTCCTATTACAAATTATATCAATAGTGCTTATATTATTGTGCTCCTATTACATAGTTATATCAATAGTGTTTCTATTCTTGTGCTCCTATTACAAGTTATATCAATAGTGCTTCTATTCTTGTGCGCCTATTACAAGTTATATCAATAGTGCTACTATTCTTGTGCTCCTATTACAAGTTAAACCAATAGTGCTTCTATTCTTGTGCTCCTATTACAAGTTATATCAATAGTGCTTCTATTCTTGTGCTCCTATTACATAGTTATATCAATAGTGCTTCTATTATTGTGCTCCTATTACAAGTTATATCAATAGTGCTTCTATTCTTGTGCGCCTATTACAAGTTATATCAATAGTGCAATAGTGCTTCTATTCTTGTGCTCCTTTTACAAGTTATATCAATAGTGCTACTATTCTTGTGCGCCTATTACAAGTTAAATAAATAGTGCTTCTATTCTTCTGCTCCTATTACAAGTTAAATCAATAAGGCTACTATTCTTGTGCTCCTATTACATAGTTATATCAATAGTGCTTCTATTCTTCTGCTCCTATTACATAGTTATATCAATAGTGCTTCTATTATTCTGCTCCTATTACGTTTATCAATAATGCTTCTATTCTTGTGCGCCTATTACAAGTTATATCAATAGTGCTACTATTCTTGTGCGCCTATTACAAGTTAAATCAATAGTGCTTCTATTCTTCTGCTCCTATTACATAGTTATATCAATAGTGCTTCTATTCTTCTGCTCCTATTACGTTATATCAATAGTGCTTCTATTCTTGTGCCCCTATTACATAGTTATATCAATAGTGCTTCTATTCTTGTGCTCCTATTACATAGTTAAATCAATAGTGCTTCTATTCTTGTGCTCCTATTACAAGTTAAAGCAATAGTGCTTCTATTCTTGTGCGTCTATTACAAGTTATATCAATAGTGCTACTATTCTTGTGCTCCTATTACAAGTTATACAATAGTGCTTCTATTCTTGTGCGCCTATTACAAGTTAAACCAATAGTGCTTCTATTCTTGTGCTCCTATTACAAGTTATATCAATAGTGCTTCTATTCTTGTGCTCCTATTACAAGTTAAATCAATAGTGCTTCTATGCTTGTGCTCCTATTACAAGTTAAATCAATAGTGCTTCTATTCTTGTGCTCCTATTACAAGTTAAATCAATAGTGCTTCTATTCTTGTGCTCCTATTACAAGTTATATCAATAGTGCTTCTATTCTTGTGCGCCTATTACAAATTAAACCAATAGTGCTTCTATTCTTGTGCTCCTATTACAAGTTATATCAATAGTGCTTCTATTCTTGTGCTCCTATTACAAGTTAAATCAATAGTGCTTCTATGCTTGTGCTCCTATTACAAGTTAAATCAATAGTGCTTCTATTCTTGTGCTCCTATTACAAGTTAAATCAATAGTGCTTCTATTCTTGTGCTCCTATTACAAGTTATATCAATAGTGCTTCTATTCTTGTGCTCCTATTACAAGTTAAACCAATAGTGCTTCTTTTCTTGTGCTCCTATTACATAGTTATATCAATAGTGCTTCTATTCTTGTGCTCCTATTACAAGTTATATCAATAGTGCTTCTATTCTTGTGCTCCTATTACAAGTTAAACCAATAGTGCTTCTTTTCTTGTGCTCCTATTACAAGTTATATCAATAGTGCTTCTATTCTTGTGCTCCTATTACATAGTTATATCAATAGTGCTTCTATTCTTGTGCTCCTATGACATAGTTATATCAATAGTGCTTCTATTCTTGTGCTCCTATTACAAGTTATATCAATAGTGCTTCTATTCTTGTGCTCCTATTACAAGTTAAACCAATAGTGCTTCTTTTCTTGTGCTCCTATTACAAGTTATACAATAGTGCTTCTATTCTTGTGCGCCTATTACAAGTTAAACCAATAGTGCTTCTATTCTTGTGCTCCTATTACAAGTTATATCAATAGTGCTTCTATTCTTGTGCGCCTATTACAAGTTAAACCAATAGTGCTTCTATTCTTGTGCTCCTATTACAAGTTATATCAATAGTGCTTCTATTCTTGTGCTCCTATTACAAGTTAAATCAATAGTGCTTCTATGCTTGTGCTCCTATTACAAGTTAAATCAATAGTGCTTCTATTCTTGTGCTCCTATTACAAGTTAAATCAATAGTGCTTCTATTCTTGTGCTCCTATTACAAGTTAAATAAATGGTGCTTCTATTCTTGTGCTCCTATTACAAGTTATATCAATAGTGGTTCTATTATTGTGCTCCTATTACAAGTTAAACCAATAGTGCTTCTTTTCTTGTGCTCCTATTACATAGTTATATCAATAGTGCTTCTATTCTTGTGCTCCTATTACAAGTTATATCAATAGTGCTTCTATTCTTGTGCTCCTATTACAAGTTAAACCAATAGTGCTTCTTTTCTTGTGCTCCTATTACATAGTTATATCAATAGTGCTTCTATTATTGTGCTCCTATTACAAATTATATCAATAGTGCTTATATTATTGTGCTCCTATTACATAGTTATATCAATAGTGTTTCTATTCTTGTGCTCCTATTACAAGTTATATCAATAGTGCTTCTATTCTTGTGCGCCTATTACAAGTTATATCAATAGTGCTACTATTCTTGTGTTCCTATTACAAGTTAAACCAATAATGCTTCTATTCTTGTGCTCCTATTACAAGTTATATCAATAGTGCTTCTATTCTTGTGCTCCTATTACATAGTTATATCAATAGTGCTTCTATTATTGTGCTCCTATTACAAGTTATATCAATAGTGCTTCTATTCTTGTGCGCCTATTACAAGTTATATCAATAGTGCAATAGTGCTTCTATTCTTGTGCTCCTTTAACAAGTTATATCAATAGTGCTACTATTCTTGTGCGCCTATTACAAGTTAAATCAATAGTGCTTCTATTCTTCTGCTCCTATTACAAGTTAAATCAATAAGGCTACTATTCTTGTGCTCCTATTACATAGTTATATCAATAGTGCTTCTATTCTTCTGCTCCTATTACATAGTTATATCAATAGTGCTTCTATTATTCTGCTCCTATTACGTTTATCAATAATGCTTCTATTCTTGTGCGCCTATTACAAGTTATATCAATAGTGCTACTATTCTTGTGCGCCTATTACAAGTTAAATCAATAGTGCTTCTATTCTTCTGCTCCTATTACATAGTTATATCAATAGTGCTTCTATTCTTCTGCTCCTATTACGTTATATCAATAGTGCTTCTATTCTTGTGCTCCTATTACATAGTTATATCAATAGTGCTTCTATTCTTGTGCTCCTATTACATAGTTAAATCAATAGTGCTTCTATTCTTGTGCTCCTATTACAAGTTAAAGCAATAGTGCTTCTATTCTTGTGCGTCTATTACAAGTTATATCAATAGTGCTACTATTCTTGTGCTCCTATTACAAGTTATACAATAGTGCTTCTATTCTTGTGCGCCTATTACAAGTTAAACCAATAGTGCTTCTATTCTTGTGCTCCTATTACAAGTTATATCAATAGTGCTTCTATTCTTGTGCTCCTATTACAAGTTAAATCAATAGTGCTTCTATGCTTGTGCTCCTATTACAAGTTAAATCAATAGTTCTTCTATTCTTGTGCTCCTATTACAAGTTAAATCAATAGTGCTTCTATTCTTGTGCTCCTATTACAAGTTATATCAATAGTGCTTCTATTCTTGTGCGCCTATTACAAGTTAAACCAATAGTGCTTCTATTCTTGTGCTCCTATTACAAGTTATATCAATAGTGCTTCTATTCTTGTGCTCCTATTACAAGTTAAATCAATAGTGCTTCTATGCTTGTGCTCCTATTACAAGTTAAATCAATAGTGCTTCTATTCTTGTGCTCCTATTACAAGTTAAATCAATAGTGCTTCTATTCTTGTGCTCCTATTACAAGTTATATCAATAGTGCTTCTATTCTTGTGCTCCTATTACAAGTTAAACCAATAGTGCTTCTTTTCATGTGCTCCTATTACATAGTTATATCAATAGTGCTTCTATTCTTGTGCTCCTATTACAAGTTATATCAATAGTGCTTCTATTCTTGTGCTCCTATTACAAGTTAAACCAATAGTGCTTCTTTTCTTGTGCTCCTATTACAAGTTATATCAATAGTGCTTCTATTCTTGTGCTCCTATTACATAGTTATATCAATAGTGCTTCTATTCTTGTGCTCCTATTACATAGTTATATCAATAGTGCTTCTATTCTTGTGCTCCTATTACAAGTTATATCAATAGTGCTTCTATTAATTAGGTAGCTTGTAGGGTTAATTTTAGCTTTAGTGTAGAAATCAGCCTCCTTCCTGACACATCCCACCCCTTGACTCCTCCCTGACCCCCCTCAAACAGTTCTCTTCCCTCCCCCATCTCACAATTATCACTGCAATCTTAAGTACTGGCAGAAAGTCTGCCAGTACTAAAATAAAAGGCATTTTTTTTATAGTTATTCTGCAGTGTTGGATCCCCCCTTAGCCCCCAACCTCCCTGATCTTCCACAAACAGCTCTCTAACCCTCCCCCTCTACCTAGTTGCTGCCATCTTGGGTACTGGCAGCTGTTTGCCGGTACCCAATTTGTTAAAAAAATATGCCTTTTTTTAAAATAAATAAATAAAACTCCAATTTACCCTCCCCCTCCCCCTACCAGATCCCTTGCCAAACATTGATTCCCCCACTCCCTCCTTCTCATACAATTGAATACAATTGAATGTAAATGTGGCGCTCACACACACAGCCCCACATACTCCCGCCCCCATGCGGTCCCGTGCGCGCTCTGAACAAACAGGATATGGAACTGAACCACCGATAAGCCGCCCACCCGCCTTCCTGCTATGGCTCCCACCCACCAACGATCGGCACCAACGATGGCTGATGCAGAGAGAGCCACAGAGTAGGTGTCTCTGCATCGGTGGGTAAAAAAGATATTTTGTACTGTAAATATTTCACATTTAAAGGAACATAATACTCTTATGCTATATCACTTGAAACTGATGCAGTATAACTGTAAAACACTGACAGGAAAATATCACCTGAGCATCTCTATGTAAAAAAGAAGATATTTTACCTCACAATCTTCTCAGCTCAGCAGAGTAAGTCCTGTGTAAAAAAGTTATACTGTCCAGCTGCAGGTAAAAAAAAAATAAAAAAATAAGAAATGAACAACAACCAAATAGCATCAACAGTGCTGAGGTCATGAACTCTTTTACTGTGATCTCATGAGATTTCACTTAACTCTCATGAGATTTCATAATAAACTTCCTTAAAATGAATAGGGAAATAATATGAGTGTGCACAAAGCTCACTCTCTTGCCTGTCCCGGGACAGACATACTGATTTGCTGCTTAAAGTCCTGCAATGGGGTTTAAATACATAGGACATTTTGAGGTAAAATATCTTTCTTTTTTTACATAAAGATGTTCAGGTGATATTTTCTAGTCAGCTTTTTATAGCTATGCAGCACCAATTTCAAGTTTTTCAACATTTGGGTATTATGGCCCTTTAAGTATTGTTAAATAGATATTCCTATATATATCTGTATATATGTTTACCTATATATAATCATATACATATATATATATATATATATATATATACTGTGTATATATATATATATATATATATATATATATATATATTTGTTCAAAACTTCACCAGATATATATTTAAATATCTATTTAAGATTAAAGGGACATAAAACAGGTTGAGATCTGTGCATATCCTAAAACTGCTAATTAATTCAAAATAGTTTGCATAAAAAAATTGTTTAAAAATTGCTGCCAAGTATTTTAAAATAATTTTCAAAAATAAGCAAAATTAATTAAATATCTAAGCTGTCTGGAGTAGCCAACTCCACCCCCCTTATCAGTGTTTAGACACAGGCATTCTATTTCAACTGAGTTCACCGTTTCTAGGCATACCCCAGCCCCCAGCAGAATATCCCTATGCATTTTTGCATTCTACCAAAACAACACTACATACAGCCATAGAAGGAAATGTGTGGGGGAGTTAGAGCTGTACAATTTAGAAACTAAAAAGAAAGGGTTAATGGCTAGGCACTGCAGTATAAATTTGCAGGTAACGTAATTAAAGTACATATCATTATATTTTGTCTCTATCCCAACTTGTTGTATGTCCCTTTAAATATAACATATTCTGCTATGTGCAGAAAACTTGATTATGAAATATGCAATTTTCGGTTCCATTGAAGCCCATGGGGAAATGTGATTTTGCGCTCACAACTTCTCAAAGTCTATTTGTTGCTGCAACTTTGCGAACTGGGGAGAGCAAACGTTTTACTTTCAACTTGTAATATAAGCGCAAAAAATATATAATTCTAGCGGTTTTAACACTTGAAAGCAAGTGCAAACTACTGCTCTACTCGTAATCTCGCCCTAAATAGATTTTGTAAATATAGTATTAAGGCTATTTCTTGCCTCCCTCTAGTCATGAGTGCCACCATGTTGAAATCTAGCTTACACTGCATTCTAGTGCTGACGTGTTTGCACATGTGCAGTAACCTGCAGTAAAACCTAGATTCCACAACGGCGGCACCCATAATTTTATGGAAATGTATTACATATGTTTACTGTTTAAGCTGCACAGTATAAAATGTAATACAACTATAATTAACATGCAAAAATGTGGTAATTGGAAATTCATATTTATAAAAGTATTGTATTTTTGGAAAATAACTTTCCCGGCCTCTACTAGTGGGCTGAACCATGGGTGTAGCTAAAATTTATCCGCCAAGTCTTGCATATTCTGTGAACATTTTCCCCCTTTAGTTCTCGCTGTTTTTTCTCGCAAGCTAAAAGGTGGCAAGATTGTGGGAAAAAATGCAAAACCCTTATTACCCTAATAGGAAATCACCTGCACACAAAAATAGAGGGGATTTTAATATACAATATGCTGCAAGCGGAGTAATCTGGTTCCTATTAGCTGTAGAATTTAAAGGACCTCTAAATACATTAGAATTGCATAATTAAAGGGTGCATAATAAAAAGACAATGCAATAACACATAGGGGTAGATTTATCATAGTGCAAGCGGACATGATACGATGTAGCGTATCATGTCCGCCGCACATCGATAAATGCAGACAGCATACGCTGTCTGCATTTATCATTGCACCAGCAGTTCTTGTGAACTGCTGGTGCAATGTCGCCCCCTGCAGATTTGCGTCCAATCGGCTGCTAGCAGGGGGTGTCAATCAACACGATCATATAGGTTCAGGTTGATTTCTGTCCGCTGCCTCAGAGCAGGCGGATAAGTTATGGAGAAGCGTTCTTTAGACCGCTGCTTCATAACTTCTGTTTCCGGTGAGCCTGAAGGCTCGCGCAGAAACAGGGGCCTCATGCTCCATACAGAGCTTGATAAATCGGTCCCTTAGTCTGAATTTCAAATAAGCAGACGATTTTTTTCTGACAAATGTATTAATTTTCCCTGTTTCATGTGACAGCCATCAGCCAACCACAGACAAGTATATGTATACCCTGTGAACTTGTGCACATGCTCAGTAGAAACTGGTGCCTCAGAAAGTGTGAATATAAAAAGACTGTGCAGAATTTAATAATGGAATCAAATTTAAAAATGTATTAAAAGTGCATGATCTTTCCAAATCATTAAAGTTTATTATGACTTTATAATTACCCTTCAACTTTTAAAGTACAATGCCTGCTCCCTGCTAACTTTACTCTGCCCAGTAAACTCTCAAATAAGTTCTCAAATAAGCTCCATTACTTTCTATGGGAAACATTTCACCACTTGCATGTACAGCAGTTTTTTTATAGAATTCCCTGACGGCAATTCCTACAAGTGTTGGTGTGTTTTTATATGTCTGACCCAGCAACATTTTAGAATCAGGCCCTTAGAGAGAGAGAACAATGAAAACATATTTGTATCTCTGCCCCCCCCCAACTGGAAGCATACTGTATTCTATATCTTCTTGTTACATTGCTTTTCTATAACCAGTACTTAAAGGGCCATAATAACCAATGTTTAAACACTTGAAAGTGATGCAGCATAGCTGTAAAAAGCTGACTAGAAAATATCACCTGAACATCTCTATGTAAAAAAGAAAGATATTTTACCTCAAAAATTCCTCAGTAGCCACATCCCATTGTAAAGGACTTCTAAGCAGCAAATCAGTGTGTCTGTCCCGGGACAGCAGAAGGAGCGAGCTTTCATGCACTCTCATCTTATTTCCCTATTAAGTTTAAGGTAGTTTACTATGAAATCTCATGAGAGTTAAGTGAAATCTCATGAGATCACAGCAAAAGAGTTCATGACCTCAGCACTGCTGATTGGCTGCTGTTCATTTCTTCATTTCTTTATTTTTTTACCTGCAGCTGGGCTGCAGCTGAGTATAACTTTTTACACAGAACTTACTCTGCTGAGCTGAGGAGATTGTGAGGTAAAATATCTTCCTTTTTTACATAGAGATGCTCAGGTGATATTTTCCTGTCAGCTTTTTACAGTTATACTGCATCAGTTTCAAGAGATTTAGCATATGAGTATTATGTCCCTTTAAGTACTGAAATGTTCAGTATAGGTGGGGCAACAAAACAAAAAGCAGCTATTTCATTTGACAAAATAAAGGTAAAGGGGCTATTGGTAAACTTTTTTAAACACTTCAACAGGTAAAATGGTTCATTGCAAATATACTATTGGGTGGGGTTGCCATATTGCCACTTCAAGGGGGGGAGGGCACATATGAAAAATACATATGTAAGGCAGGGTTCTTATAATAGAACACTATTCAATCATTTCTTTAAACAGCCCCTAGTGAAAGCGATATTTTGTGCTCCACTTATACGTTTGTTGCACTTTTTTTATGCTGAATGATTTCCAATAAACAAGAAAACAGCAACTGTTGTGCAAGATGTTGTGTAAGGAAGTTACTACAGCAGCAGTTACCTTGCAGTGTGGTCATGTGAAATAGGGTAATATTTTTATGTAATACCATTTAAAAGGACATAAAATCAGTTTAGAAATAAAACGCATATGCTTGTTAAATGTAAATATATTTCTCTTTTTGAGATCGTCTCAATGTTATAGATGAATTTAGCTCCAAAAGAGTGATGCGCTACTGGGAGCTAGCTGAACACTGCGTGTGCCAAGGTCAAAAAGTATATTTGTGTAGCCCCAGTTATGCATTGCTGCTCCTGAGCCTACCTAGGTATGCCTTTCAACAAAGGAGATCAATAGAACAAAGTCAATTTGATAACAGGAGTAAATTGAAAACTCTTTTAAAACTGCATGCTATATATCAATAATGAAAGTTTAATTTTGATATTTATTTCCCTTTAATTATTTCTGTGAAGGCTTCTGATTGGCTGCAGGCACATAATGAGTTTAGCCTTAAAAACAATGCATTTACACTTGCATACCAACCTTTATGTCTCTTTAAATACTCTTAAAGGGACAAAAAAAAAAAATCTTTCTTTCATGATTTAGGTAGAACAAACAATTTTAAACAATTTTCCAGTTTACTTCTATTATTAAATTTGCATTATTCTCTTGGTATCATTTGTTGAAGGAGCTGCAATGCACTACTGGTTTCTAACTGAACACATGGATGAGCCAATGACAATCGATATATATATGCAGCCACCAATCAGCAGCTAGAACCTAGGTTACCTAGATAAACCTTTCAGCAACAGATAACAAGAGAAGAAAGCAAATTAAATAATTTAAGTAAATTGAAAGTTGTTTAAAGATATTTGCTCTGTCTAAATCCTAAATGTTTAATTCTGACGTTACTGTCCCTTTAAATCATATGTGTAATCTTGTAGTTGTGATCATTTGTGTAAAACATTTCATTTCCTGTAGTCTGATAAGAAAATACAAACTTATTTTTCCCCATAGATGATTTATGTTCACTGTGTTATTTGTCTGTAGGAAGCATTGTCAGTGGTCAGTGAAGATCAATCCTTGTTTGAGTGCGCTTACGGAACACCACACCTTGCGAAGACGGAGATGACTGCATCTTCCTCCAGTGAATATGGGCAAACTTCGAAAATGAGTCCGCGTGTACCCCAGCAAGACTGGTTATCGCAGCCTCCCTCCCGAGTTACCATCAAGATGGAATGTAACCCAAATCAAGTGAACGGATCCAGGTAAATGCGCAGACAAACCCTAATGCTCTAATATGCTACAGCATTTTATTATTGCATTGTTGGCTGTATATTACTATGTGCTTATCCACTGCAAAGGTGTTAAACGCATAGGTAATGACAGCACCAGAGCAGCAATGCACTATTGGGAGCTAGCTAAACGCATTTAGTGGCAAGAGGCATATGTGTGTAGGCACCAATCACTGGCTAGCTCGCAGCAGTGCATTCCTCGTCCTGTGTCCTGTCCCTACCTAGGTATGTTTTTTAATGTGATAGTTTTATGTTGTTAAACACCACACAAAGATTGTGCTGTACAGTTCTCTGCCTATGAAATAAAGTTAGAAATTTGCCATTTAAATTAATCTGAAAAATTATGCTCTTGATCAATATAACTACATTTTTGCATATAAGCGGGACCAAACTTTATATCATCTATCTATCTATCTATCTATCTATCTATCTATCTATCTATCATCTATCTATCTATTATCTGTCTATCTAATATATATCTATCTATCATCTGTCTATCTAATATCTATCTATCTATCTATCTATCTTTTATTCGTCTATCTATTCTATCTATCTATCTATCTATCTACCTATCTATTATCTAGCTATCTAATATCTATCTATGTATCTATCTTTCTATCATCTATCTATATATCTAGCTATCAATCATCTATCTACCTTTCTATATATCTATTTTTCTATCTATCTATTTATTTATCGATCTATTATCTATCGATCTGTTTATTTATCTATCCATTATCAATCTATCGATTTATCTATCTATCTACACACATATACATAATTAAAAATAAAAATAACATTTTCTTCTAAGTGAAGAACAAAGGTATTTAAAGTATTTCTATTAAAAAAGCCCATTAAATTAGTTTAAAATGGATAATTTATACGTATATATAAATTATTTCTGAAAAATGACACATAGAGAACATTAATTAACCCCTTGCATCCAGTAAGAAACAACAACGCATTACCCATCCTACTTGATAGTAACAGAGTGCAGTGACATAAAAATAACCTTGTGATTACAAGACTTTTATTACACACCAGCAGTTTTTGAACATTTGTAGAACAAATTAACACCTTGTTTTTGCATCTGATTTTCAAATTTCACTCACCACTTGCTTTATTTAGAGGAGCTAATCCAGAATTTCTACTGCAGTAGGCAAGGTCTGCCACTATCATTTTGTTAGCAAAAGATGTATTGTTTTGCATTTCCTTCTCAAATACTTTCTTCTGAAGCCTATTAGAAGCGGATATGTAGCAGGGCTAGACTTCAGAAGTCTGCAAGGGGCAAAATCAACAATCATATTACAAAATTACCGTTTAATTAAAAATGTTGTATAACAATCTAAAGAAGTTTTATGTCCCTTTAACTCCTTCTTCTGGCAGCAACACACAAAACACAGCTATTAAAGGGATAGGAAACCCAAATGTTTTCTTTAATGATTCAGATAGAGCAGCAATTTTAATCAACTTTCTTATTTACTCCTATTATCACATTTTCTTCATTCTCTTGGTATCTTTGTTTAAAAAAGCAAATTAGGAGCTGGCCCATTTTTGGTTCATCACCTGGGTAACGCTTGCTGATTGGTGGCTAAATGTAGCTACCAATCAGCAAGCATTACACAGGCACTGAACCAAAAATGGGCTGGCTCCTAAGTTTACATTCCTGCTTTTTCAAACAAAGATACCAAGATGTGTTGGTCTATAGACCATGTGTTTTCTTCTAAATGTGATGTCAACTTCAAAAAGCTTACTGTTTAAATAACTGATTTTCAGTCACTCTTAAAGGGACATGAAACAAATAAATTATTATATGATTCAGATAGAGAATGCAATTTAAAAAAAGTTTCCAATTTACTTCTATTATCAAATTTGCTTCATTCTCTTGTTATTCTTTGTTGAAGAGATATCTAGATAGGCAGTGTGCACATTTCTGGAGCAGTAAATGGCAGGAAATAGTGCTGCCATCTAGTGCTCTTGCTAATGTATAGAGGCTACCGACATGTGCACACTCCTCAATGTACCTTCCTGCTTTTCAACAAAGGATAACAAGAAAACAAAGAAAATATGATAATAAACATAAATTGGAAATTTGTTTAAAATTGTATTCAGTTTTATTTCTCTTTAAAGGGACTTTATACACAACTTGCCTTTAACTGCATGTATCAGACACTACTATAAAGAATAATATGCACAGGTACTGATCTAAAAATCCAGTATAAAAACGTTTAAAAACTTACTTAGAAGATTCCAGTTTAGCACTGTTAAAAAGGTTGGCTGGAACACCCACTGAAAGTGGCTCTATAGCAAAAATAGCAGATAGTCACCCCCCCCCCTTACTCTGCATATGAAAAGACTCTTTACACAAACAGAAGCAACCTGGAGTAGGTATACATCAGTATTCTCCTAAAACTTTGGGGCTTGGTTAGGAGTCTAAAAATCAGCACAATGTTATTTAAAAATAAGCAAAACTATACTTTTTTTTTACAAAATAAAAACCTGTATGGGCTATATAAATGGATCATCTACAAAACATTTATGCAAAGAAAAATCTAGTGTATAATGTCCCTTTAAGTTAAGAAACTTATGCATTTCTAATGATGAAAAAAAATATATATTCTTACTGTTTTATGCTTTAATAGTACACCCTGTCCTTAAGTAGACATGGTAAATTACACCAGCAAAAATATTTGTGTTAGAAAAAAAAGAATCAGTCTGACTCCACTAGTATGTTACTTGATACAGAGAGGAGTAAAAGCATTAAAGTTATACATGCAGAGTTCCTTGTACAAATAAGTTTGTCTTGACGCGCGTCCAGTTTACATATATTTAAACTCACTTTAAATTTTGCTTAAAGGGACAGAAAACCTCGAAATATTCTTTCATGATTTGTATAGAACATACAATTTAAAACAACGCCCCAATTTTTTTCTATTATCAAATTTGGTTAATTATCTTTTTATCCTTTGCTGAAGGAGCAGTGATGCACTACTGGCAGCTAGCTGAACACGTCTAGTTAGCCAATCACAAGAGACAAATGTGTGCAGGCACCAATCAGCAGCTAGCTCCCACTAGTGTAGGATATGTCCGTACTCTTTTTCAACAAGGGATACTAAAAGAACAAAGTACATTTGAATATAGAAGTGAATTTTATAGTGTTTTAAAATCGTATGCTCAATCTGAATCATGCAAGTTTAATTTTGATTTTCCTATCCCTTTAAGATTTTCACACAAGTACCTGGTATGTCTAGCAACAAAATGTGTTTACAAACAGGGCATCAAGGAGACACAATGTTCTGCTCACATAGGCAGCGTTATCATATTTACATACAAATATGTGCAAAATAAAAACAAGAAATAACCCAATGAGAGCTAGAACACAACATTTATAGCTAAGAAACACACACATAATATTGGGCTAGATTACCAGTGGAGCGCTAATTTATCATGCGCCCGTAAACGGCAAATTCTCCCATTTATGAGCGTGCGATAAATAACCAGCCATAAGTTGTTAGTTATTGCTACAGGGAGCTGGCGGTAGCAATTAGTACTCAATTTTTTTTTTAAATGTCCTCCAGTTGCCCCCCAAAATAATATATGAGGTCCCTTTTAAAAAAAAAAAAAAATGTAACATTCAAATTTAAAAAAAAAAAAAAATTTAGCATTTAAAAAAACAAAACAAAAAAAAACTGTACTTAGCAGTTTTTATGGGTTAGCGTTGGCGAGTGTGCCTTTACATTGCGATCTCTATGGGGACTGTTTTATCCCTGTATATATATATATATATATATATATATATATATATATATATATATATATATTTATATATATATGTATATGCTTATATATATACATATATATGTATGTGCTAATAAATATGTATATACACATATTAACACACACATATATATATATATATGTATAAATTTATATACATATTTATTTAAATTTGCTACCAATCGCTACACGACCCTCTTCGCTGCGCTAGGTTCTCATGCCGTTTCTGACATTATGAGAACGAGGCTCCCGTTGGAGCCTATGGAAACACGCTCTCGTGAGCGTAATGCTTCTGTGCAATGCAAAGTGAGGTTGTATTTGCATTGCATCTAACTTGTTATACTAGCGCACATTTGCGTGCACTGGTATTAAAAAGTGGAACGCAAATATCACTTTCGCAAAAGTGATATTTTGCGCTCCACATTTAATTAGGGATGGGCGAATGTGTAAATTTCCAAATTCGAATATTATATCGAATGTTATTACCGAAATTCGAATTATAAATCCGAATGTTGATAAGAACGAATATTCTTAAACATTCTATAATCGAATGCTATTTACAGTTTTCGAATGTCACTTTCGAATTCGAATGTTTATAATTATATTGAATGTCCACATTCGAAATTTCGAATTTAACATTCTATTTAACAAATACTATTCAGAAGTTCAATAGTTCATGTGTTAGGGAGGGAATCTAGTAAATTGATACGTAATAGATACAAATATATAATTTATAATGTTTCTTTCTATATAGAATATTGCATAATTTGAATATTACATTTAAAGAAAGCATTAGAAATACTATTACAAATATAAATTAGAATTTTTCTAAACAAATATTTTCAAATGTAATCGTAAAATTTGAAACTGAACATTAGAAAATCGAATGTTAGAATGTTATGTAAACATTCGAAATTTGATTCGAACGAACGAATGTGTTAAAATTCGTTTCATTTTTCGAATGTTACGAAACATTCGCCCATCCCTACTTTTAATCCAGCCCATTATATTTCCGCAAAATGTACAGTAGCACAGGGCCAAATTTAGGTAAGTTTGCAGGATATTTGGCTGTTTTCCCCTCCAGCGAACTTTGTTAAGGTTACCAAACCATCTGAAGGGCCTAAAACACCATTTTTAGTTCCAAATTTTGCTGGAGTCACAAAAACTATGGCACAAATTCTTAGTTCTTAGTTCGTCTTTTTCGAAATACTAGTGCATGTGGCTCACAGGATTTAAAGCTGGCTATCCCTTTTTGTATGATCAGATCGATTATATACAGTTTTCTTAGCACATCGTTTTAAGAAACTTACAATTAATTTTTTTTTAAAATGTTCAAAAAAAGTGTCAAAAAGATAGCTTGGAAAAACTCAGTAGTTTACATACCTCCATTCAGGCAGGAGTGTGTGTGTAATATCCACTTGGATACCAGGCCTGGAAGTGAGTGTATGTCCTCTGGCCCATCCGAAAAGGACTCATGGACTTCCGAATCAGAGACTCATTAACCTAACCATCATGACTTGGTATCTAAAATAAAAAATAAATAGACTAGCTAGAACTTTCCCGTGATAGAACCAGATGCCTTATATTCATAATTTGAAGGTAAAATGTTATATTTGTTAAAAACATTGTTAGAAAGAATTGACAAACTCTGTACCCACTAACACAGTTGCTGACATATTTAATATCTTTAAAATATTTTATACTTTATCAAAAACTTAAAGTTTCAATAAATAGAATTTCAAAGTATTAGCACATCTTCCTTACAAATGTGAGGGACCGGGTTCAAATGCTAAACTGCGCTTGGGATATTATTTACTTTATTATGTGATATCCTTAGCCAGGACTCGACAAACCCAGGAGCCAGGGAGCCACTGGCTCCTAGAATTCCCCCCTGGCTCCTAGAATTCCCCCCTGGCTCCTAACTTCTAGGGTTATTCTCCATATATCAATATACAACACTGTATGGCTCCTAAATATTTTTACTGACTACGGAATTTTGAACAGATCTGTCAACCCTATGGTTGTTAGATTAATGATCCCCTTTTTGGAATCTAAGACTGGCACCTTTAGAGAAATTGGAACTGCTGATTGGTGCACACTCATTGGGCATGTACTGATAAAAACATAAAATGTATCAGACTCATTTTAAAGCTAATAAAAGTGTTCTATCACCATTGATAATTTTAGTTAATTTTCACTATTACAGTATTTTCCCTGTCAGAACTGTGCCAACTATAGCATAATATAAGTTGTTATTTTTTGACATGGTGTTTCTAAAAACCCTGGGTGCATGAAACACATTAGCTGGCACTCACTCAATGGCAAAAGACAGCAAATTCAAACATGAAATATATCATTTGATTACAGCTTTTGGAAAAGAAATGATAAGCTCACATGTCCTAAGCAGACTCATGCAGAATTTGGCCTCAAACCATAGCTATTTATGTTGGCTTCTAAATCTAGCTGGTTCGGGGAGCTGGTTCGAGCATGTATCCTGCCAGTCATCAGGCATAGTGTTAAATATGGGTGCACTGGGCATTCACAGAATATGTTTTTTACATATGCCTCTAAAACAGTAATAACTTTTACAAGATATCATTTTGTTTATACAGGTATATTGAGAAAGTGTGTCTAATAAAAATGGAAATATAAGCATGCATATTTCACTTTTGAGTATTACATTATAGTTAATTTTGCATCTATTAATAGCAAATATTAGCAATTAAGCACTGAACTGCAAAATATCTGTATACAAACAGTTTAAATAATTTAATAGATAGATAGATAGATGATAGATAGATGATAGATAGATGATAGATAGATGATAGATAAAAAATGTTTTCTATTGCTCTTTATGATGTTTGTAAGTTCAATGTAGACATTTTTAAAAACAATCAACTGCATTGTTTTGTAGCTTTTTGTTTAACTGTGTTGCTTTCTCAACCAATGAATTTGCCGCTGTTTAAACAGACAATTCCATGTGTCATTAAACAGACGAATCCATGTGTCATTAAACAGACAATTCCATGTGTCATTAAACAGAAATGTTAAATCTAAGAGAATATCAGTTTGAAATAAAGAGGAAACCAAAATAAAGATTATGTATAGCTATTAATTGTCGGCTAGATTACGAGTTTTGTGTTATGAGTGAAAAAGCAGCATTATGGGTTATAACGCTGCTTTTTCACTACTGCTGCTATTACGAGTCTTGTCAAAAAAGCTGTACCGCACACTTTTTTGGCCGTAACGCAATTTGCGTAAATTCTTTTTGCAATGGGACTTCCATAGCGCCGATATTACAAGCTTTTTCTGGGAGGCCAAAAAGTGAGAGGTGCAGCCTATACCGCAAGATTCGTAACGCAATCTAAAGTCAGTAGTTATGAGTTTTACGCTACAAAGCTGTAGCATAAAACTCATAACTAAAGTGCTAAAAAGTACACTAAGACCCATACACTACCTATTAACCCCTAAACCGAGGCCCTCCCACATCGCAAACACTAAAATAAAATTATTAACCCCTAATCTGCCACTCCCGACATCGCTGCCACTATAATAAACATATAAACCCCTAAACCGCCGCACTCCCGCATCGCAAACACTAGTTAAATATGATTAACCCCTAATCTGCCGCCCCTAACATCGCTGGCACCTACCTACATTTATTAACCCCTAATCTGCCGCTCCGGACATCGCCGCCACTATAATAAACATATTAACCCCTAAACCTAACCCTAAATCTAACCCTAACACCCGCTAACTTTAATATAATTAACATAAATCTAAATAAAACCTACTATTAATAACTAAATAGTTCCTATTTGAAACTAAATACTTACATATAAAATAAACATTACATTGTAGCTAGCTTAGGTTTTATTTTTATTTCACAGGCAAGTTTGTATTTATTTTAACTAGGTAGAATAGTTAGTAAATAGTTATTAACTATTTAATAACTACCTAGCTAAAATAAATACAAATTTACCTGTAAAATAAAACCTAACCTGAGTTACACTAACATCTAACCTTACACTACAATTAAATAAATTACATTTATTAAATACAATTACCTAAATTACAAAAAACAAACACTAAATTACACAAAATAAAAAAAGAAATTACTTATAGGGGCTTTGTATTTTTTTTTACAGGTAAAAGAGCTGATTTCTTTGGGGCAATGCCCAGCAAAAGGCCCTTTTAAGGGCTATTGGTAGTTTAGTTTAGTTTAGGCTAGGGTTTTTTTTTTTTGGGGGGGGGGGGCGCTTTTTTTATTTTGATAGGGCTATTAGATTAGGTGTAATTAGTTTAAATTTCTGATCATTTCTTTTTTTATTTTGTGTAATTTAGTAGTTTTTTTTTGTAATTTAGGTAATTGTATTTAATAAATGTAATAATAATGTAATTTATTTAATTGTAGTGTAAGGTTAGATGTTAGTGTAACTCAGGTTAGGTTTCATTTTACAGGTACATTTGTATTTATTTTAGCTAGTTAGTTAGTAAATAGTTAATAACTATTTAGTAACTATTCTACCTAGTTAAAATAAATACAAACTTGCCTGTAAAATAAAAATAAACCCTAAGCTAGCTGCAATGTAACTATTAGTTATATTGTAGCTATCTTAGGGTTTATATTACAGGTATTTAAATAGGAATTATTTAGGTAATGATAGTAGGTTTTATTTAGATTTATTTTAATTATATTTAAGTTAGGGGGTTTAGGGTTAGACTTAGGTTTAGGGGTTAATAAATTTAGTATAGTGGCGGCGACGTTGGGGACGGCAGATTAGGGGTTAATAAATGTAGGTAGGTGGTGGCGATTTCCGGAGCGGCAGATTAGGGGTTAATAAGTATAATGTAGGTGTCGGCGATGTCGGGGGCGGCAGATTAGAGGTTAATAATTAAAAGATTAGGGGTGTTTAGACTCAGAGTTTATGTTAGGGTGTTAAGTGTAAACATAAATTTTGTTTCCCCATAGGAATCAATGGGGCTGCGTTACGGAGCTTTACGCTGCTTTTTTGCAGGTGTTAGACTTTTTCTCAGCCAGCTCTCCCCATTGATGTCTATGGGGAAATTGTGCACGAGCACGTAAAACCAGCTCACCGCGGCTTTCAGCAGAGCTGGTATTGGAGTGCGGTATGGAGCTCAATTTTGCTCTACGCTCACTTCTTGCCTGATAACGCTGGGTTTTTATAAACCTGTAATACCAGCGCTGTAGGGAAGTGAGCGGTGACAATAACATGCAAGTTAGCACCGCACCCCTCATAACGCAAAACACGAGTGTTTGTTATATTATAATATATTAACTATGTCTATTTCTTTCTTCCAGGAGTTCTCCGGATGACTGTAGCCTAGCAAAAGCAGGGAAGATGGGTGGTGTGTCAGATAATGTTGGAATGAATTATGGCAGCTATATAGAAGAGAAGCATATCCCCCCACCTAATATGACGACCAATGAACGAAGAGTAATAGTCCCTGCTGGTAAGATTTTTTGACTCACAAGCCATATCAAATAAAGTAAATTATTCTTGTCCACTCATCGTGGTTGAAGTAACTTAACAAAGCGCATAAGCACATTTTCTTGTAATAATGCACCTGCATTTAAAAAAAGATGTTCCCACCAATTTATGGATTATTTTTGGCCATGAAAGTTATAGGTTGAAATCCATCCTACATTTCTTGAACAATTATCAAACATTTGTTGGCATTGAGAGACATCAAGAACAATCGTTTAGCATTATATTTTAATTTAGTTGTCTCTCCACATTCAGAACCTTTTATAACAAGATAAACAGCTCTCAAGCTAACATTTCCCCTTGAAAAATTATTTAAAGGACCTTTACAGTACAATCTTAAAAGATTGGGACCCTGATGTCTACCTATGGGGTTTTTCTAGCAACATCTCCTATATATAAATGTTTATCATATAAATATTAGAAATAAATATGTTAGCTATTAATCACTTTTAGAACCAAATGTTCTCTAGCCAGTTGAACAGAAAAAAAATCATCTTAATTGAATCAAGTTTGCATGAATAAATCTTAGGACCTGTCATGGTTCTTCTTCTTGGCTATCCAGTTTGTATATAAGATATTAGCCAACACAAATTGCAGTTGTTAAATATAACACAAAGGTTAACTGTATGTCAGGAAAGAGTCCCCATAAGACAAATCAATCCCAATATTATTAAATAATCTCCAGTTATATATTTTTTTTCTTCGTAGCTTTAATCAACATTGAACTGATAGATATTTTAACTAAATCCAGACATTCTGTGATAAATATTCTAGGAATATTTGTCCATGGCCAGTAAGATGTCTAACTTCCAGGTGTTTTTAAATTGACTTCATTGCAAGCACATATTTTCCTAAATATCTAATTGTCTAGAGTTTTTTCCTTTAAAGTCTCTGAGCTGTTTAAGTATATTGTATTCATCATTTCAAGCCTGCAGAAGAAGCATTAATGATTTTGGCTCTTGAAAGCAGAGTTAAAACTCAAGCTGCCATTGCTGAATAGAGAATTCAGTATTAATATATTGATGCATGTGCGTATTTGTTTTAAAATGCTATAAACTACAATACAGCTAATAAATTACAAAAGTGAAAGAAAGAATATACAATTATATTACATACAATTGAGCAGATATTCTAACTGTTGCACATCCAGTGGGATTGTTATGGGTTAGGAGGCCTAACTTGTTATGCGCTTTCTGCCATTTATTGACCCATTTATCCGTGACTGTATTAGTAATCCCACAGTTCTCCCAGACATCTCCATGACCCACTCGTGACCCCAGAGTAAACCACACCCATTGTGTGCTTTACCTCCTCCCCTCCCAGTGCACACACTTCTCAGAAGTAATGTAATTTCCCTTAATAAGTGCATAAAAGTCAGAGACGTTTCATTTTAGCCTAATGGGAATAGTAGACAGAAAACAAACAAATATACTATAGCTTTTATTTAATATTATCTAAAACTGGACTTGACCAAAACCGCAAATTAAGTTAAAGGACGACTAAACACAGTAAAATTGCATAATCAATAACTGCCAGATTACAAGTTGAGCGCAAAATATTGCTTCAGCGAAAGTAATACGAGCGCACACAAATGTGCTCTGCTATTAAAGTGAGGTCGCGTTCGCATTGCACGGAACCATGGCTCTCACAATAGCGTGCTTCCATATGCTCCAATGGGTGCCTCGTTCTCATGCCGTGACACACAGCATAAGAACTAGCGTAGTGAATGAGGTAACTTGCGCAGCTATGGGCAGAAAATGTTAAATATATATGATTATATTAAACATATATTTATGTGTTAATAGGTGTATATACACATATTTACACATAAATATATATGTATATAAGCATATACATATATATTTACAGGGAACACACAGTTCCCATAGACCGCAATGTGAAGGCACTTTTCACTAACGTTTTTTTTTTCTAACACCCCTCAGCCGCCGACTTTAGCCTCCAAAAACTGCCTAGTGCAGTTATTTAAAAAAAAATGCTACACATTTTTTATTTTAAAAAAGGCACTACATATTTTTTTTTTGGGGGGGGGGAGGGGCATTTGAGGCACATTTAAAAAATTAACCAGAGGTCTGACCTTTGATTATTTTTTTGAGTGCTTGCGATAGCAATAACCAGTCACTTGTAATGGCTGGTTATCGCATGCCCGCAAACGGGTAAATTAGCCAGTTTGCGGGTGAGCGATTAATTAGCTCTCCACTTGTAATCTAAGCCTAAATGTGTAATAAAAAGACAATGCAAAAGCACTTAGGGCTGATGGTCTAAATGTCTCTGGTTTCTTCTATTTCCCTGGTGGAATTATATAAAGCCACTTTTTACCCTAAAAAAAGGGTATCACGCTAAGGGGCGTATACTGCATTTTTGTATGGGAAGGAGATGCATACATTATAAAAGTGCAGAATGAACATTGCAATTTATAAATCATACAAAATGAATAATTGAACCATTCATACAAAAATATACAGGAGAAGTTGTATTGTTCGGGTGCTTTAAAAATCGTAACAAAATTGTTCACCAAAAATCATAAAACTTGCATGTTCAATCAATTGTAATAAATTTGCACAGCACAAATCGTAATTTAAGTAGACTGAATGGGCAAAAGCACATAGAAATTAGTGCTTATAAGTACAAAATAAAAAGCGGGATTGCTTTTTTATTGTAAAATGGCTTGAACATGAGTGTTCCATGGGCGCGTATGAAATTTTCTCTAATTTCCAAGCGTAATTATCTAAACGTTTCCACCCTACAGATCTCACTGTTCTTTCTCTCAAATTAAAAAGTGGCGAAGTTTTAGTAAAATACTCAAAACACTAATTACTCTGAAAGTAAAACCTATGCATAGGAAAATAACAGTAACTTAAATGTACTGTGAACTCAAAGCAGTGGATTTTGATTTGTATTAGGCGTAATATTACATTTTAAACATACGCCAGTTTCTTATTGTGTGCTTCATCCTCCATTGTAAACTTTTACATAGCAGAGCGCTCTCATTATTTCTATGGGAGACATCTCACTCACAGGGATAGCCCCTTTTCTGTCCCTGCGAGGCTTTTTCTGGCAAATTTACTTACCATTGCATCATTTGACAGCAATCAGCCAATCACAAAATGCATATATGTATATTCTGTGAACTCTTGCATATGCTCAGTATAAGATGGTGCCTCAGAAAGTGTGCAAATAAAAAAGATTGGGCACATTTAGATATTAGAATTGGAAACATACTGTAAAATATATAGGTATATTCTATTTATTATTTTTTTAATAATTTATATAATTTTGAATTAATATTTTATATGTAATATTTCAATAATGCTCTTTAAGAATCCTGTTCTCATTTGTGCTAACCTGAACACGTTAAGATCTAAATTGAGAAATGCATTGTGCAAAACACATTTTTTAACTTCCTTTGATCATGTAAAATCATGTTAATGGAATTAAGTGTTTATGTATTTACTGTAAATATTTCACACACACACACACACATATATATATATATATATATATATATATATATATAAATCCAAGTTTTAACACAAGCACTCACTGGACTTGATGCAGGTGAAATAAAAAGTGTTTTATTCCATATAAACAAGTGACGTTTCGGGGCGTTCACCCCTTCAAGGGGACGTTTTGATCACCGAAACGTCACAATAAATTGGCACCTGTTTTTGAAAAGTTCAGTGAGTGCGGATCTATCTCTCCATATATATATGTGTGTGTTTGTGAGTAATTATGAATAAAGAGAACATATTCTGCTATGTGAAGAACCTTGGAAGGTGAAATATTAATATTTCATGTTGGATTAGCGCACTCGGTTAAACGCAATCTGGTTTACGCACTAGTAGGGTGTTTTTTTCACTTTTTTGCACTCCATTGAAGTCTATGCGAGAATACGTTAACACTATTGCGATATTGTAAGATTTACTTTTTTGTGTGCGTCGGGTTAGGGTGCAAGAAAAAACTTTTTTCTTTTATCTTGTAACACGGTATCCGACGTGCACTCCACTCGTATTCTAGCCCTAAATATATGCATTCAAAGAAAAGATGTATTTTTTTAATAAGTTGTTTTAATATAAGAAATAATGGTACATTTCTAGGGCCCAAATCACTAAGATTTGCCGGCATGAAGTGAAATATCAAGTTAACCCTCACATTGCTCAGGAGCAGCAATGCACTACTGGGAGATAGCTTGATTGGTGGCTGCACATATGTCACATATCATTGGTTCACCAGATGGGTTCAACTAGCCTTCAGTTGTGTATTGGTGCTAATTTAACAAAGGATATGAAGAGAAGGAAGCAAATTTGAGAATAGAAGTAAAATGGAAAGTTGTTTAAAATCATAATCTTTGGTCTGAATCATGAAAGAGAACTTTGGATATCTTGTTTAATATAAAGTAATTATTAATTATCTCAGTAGAGCCCTGTAGTAAATTCATGCTGTTGGAAGCCCAGGGTGACCAGAGAAATACTCCTTGGGGGACTTTTATGCAGTGGCTGCCATTTTAAGTGTAAATTATAGACATTTTTATATGTACATAATATTTCAGAAATTAACTCATGGACTGCAGTACATTTGCATTCAACGTTCATTTTTTTTAAAACGTTTAAATCTGTAATTTTGTTAGATTACTTTTCTCTGAGTTGCATTCCTAGGGCATACCCCTTGAGTATTATTTATCTTATCTACTTTGCTGTAGCCTATTAGAGACAGATATAAATGATCTAGTACATCGATCTTTCAGTTGCTGCATTCCATCCTTTCTAGGGCAGTGGTAAAACCACAATTCTTAGAGTTAAAGTGCACAAAATAATCATAATAATAATAATCATAATACATTACAAACGGCTAGATTACAAGTTTTGTGTTATGAGTAAAAAATCAGTGTTATGGGTTATAACGCTGCTTTTTCACTACCGCTGCTATTACGAATCTTGTAGGTACAGCTGTCCCGCACACTTTTTTGGCCGTACCACAAATTAACTTACGCAATTTGCGTAAAGTCTTTTTTTCAATGGGACTTCCATAGCGTCAATATTACAAGCTTTTTTTTGGAGGCCAAAAAGTGAGCGGTACAGTCTATCCCGCAAGATTCGTAACGCATTCTAAAGTCAGTAGTTATGAGTTTTTCGCTACAAAGCTGTAGCATAAAACTCATAACTAAAGTGCTAAAAAGTACACTAACACCCATAAACTACCTATTAACCCCTAAACCGAGGCCCTCCCACATCGCAAACACTAAAATAAAATTATTAACCCCTAATCTGCCGCTCCCGACATCGCCGCCACTATAATAAACATATTAACCCCTAAACCGCCGCACTCCCGCATCATAAACACTAGTTAAATATTATTTTTTTTTTTTATTTATTTTTTTATAATTTTTATTGAGGTTTACAAAACCAGGTGACATCAAGTTTGCACAGTACAGGATGAATGACAAGTCTAAATAAAACAATAAGGTCCTAGGCAGTTACCTGCACATCAGCATATCAGAGTACAAATCAATACATCAAGTCCGTGCAGGCCCGTCTATATATTCTAGGCTGGCTACTCTTGGGCCTTCAAGGTATCTAAATATTTGACAGGCCCCCTAAGACTAACACATTTATATTACAATTGTTAAATATTATTAACCCCTAATCTGCTGTCCCTAACATCTCCGCCACCTACCTACATTTATTAATCCCTAATCTGCCCCCCCAACGGCGCCGCCACTATACTAAATTTATTAACCCCTAAACCTAAGTCTAACCCTAACCCTAACACCCCCTAACTTAAATATAATTAAAATAAATCTAAATAAAAATTACTATCATTACCTAAATAAAAAAAAGCCTAACACTAACCCCCGAAGATCCACTTACAGTTTTGAAGACCGGACATCCATCCTCAACGAAGCCGGGAGAAGTCCTCATTCAAGCGGCAAGAAGTCCTCAACGAAGCCGGGAGAAGTCTTCATCCAAGCCGGCAGAAGTGGTCCTCCAGATGGGCAGAATCCTTCATCCAGACGGCATCTTCTATCTTCATCCGGCGCGGAGCATCCTCTTCTTCCGATGTCTAAAAAAGAATGAAGGTTCCTTTAAATGACGTCATCCAAGATGGCATCCCTTGAATTCCGATTGGCTGATAGAATTCTATCAGCCAATCGGAATTAAAGGTGAAAAATTCCTATTGGCTGATGCTACTGTCAGCTGCATATTGAAAATAAAGACAATCAGCTTCATAAGTGTTGATGTCACACTTTGCTTTACAGTGATCTAATGAGATTTCATAGTAAACTTCCTTAAACTAAGAAGGGAATTAATATGACTGTGTCTGCACATGCCAGATGCACACTCCCTTCCAAGTTCCAGGACTGGCATCCTAATTGGCTGCTTAAAGTCCTTTTACAATAGGGCTTCTGAGGGAAATATTTTCTTCTTTTTATATAGAGATGTTCAGTTGATATTTTCTAGTTTGCTTTTTACAGCTCGATTGAAGTCTATATGAGAATACGTTAACACAATCGCGATATTGTAAGATTTACTTTTTTGTGTTCGTCGGGTTAGGGTGCAAAAAAAACGTTTTTCTTTTATCTTGTAATACGGTATCCGACGTGCACTCCACTCGTAGTCTAGCCCTAAATATATGCATTCAAAGCAAAGATGTATTTTTTTAATAAGTTGTTTTAATATAAGAAGCAGTTGCCACAGCTCTCAGAATTTTCTCAAAGGTTCTGGGGGCTCTCTTGGCAGTGGTCAGGTCTCAGGGAATTGCAGTGGCTCCTTACCTGGATGACATATTGGTTCAGATGCAATCTTCAACAAGCAACCTCTCATACAATATGATACTTCAAAATTTGGGTATCATATCCCTTTCATATTCATGGTAACAGACAAGGAGGTGGTGTAGGTATTTTATTTTACTCTCATTGCACCTTTCAACAAATACAACCCATCTCTTCCCTCACATTTTCCTCATTTGAAACCCACATGATTAGCTTATTCTCTCCCCTCTCTATACGTGTTGCAGTCATGTACCGCACCCCTGGCTCCTCATCTCAATTTCTAGATCACTTTGCTGCCTGGCTACCTTATTTCCTTTTCACAGACACCCCTGCCCTCATTCTTGGTGACTTTAACATCCCTCTTGACAATCCCACTGCCTCCTCTGCAAAACAACTTCTGCAACTCACTTCCTCTTTCGGTCTGTCACAATGGACTGATTCTCCCACTCACAAAGATGGTCACTCCCTGGATCTGATCTTTCGCTATTGATGCACTCTCTCAAACTTAACAAATTCCCCTTTTTCCTCTTTCTGACCATTATCTCTTCACTTGCAACATCTCATCCCCCCCTACAACTCTCCCTCCTTCTACCCCTCAAACCAAACTTCACAGAAGCATTATGTAATTAGATTAGCAACAGCTTGCTATTTCTCTCGAACCTCTCCACTCATCCATCTCCTTCTTTTCCTGCCCTGACCAATCTATCTGCCACTATAATTCCACACTTACATCGGTCCTTGACAATCTGGCCCCTCCTACCATAGCTTGGAAACCACACACTCACCCTCAGCCCTGGGAAACTCCTCTGACACGGTACCTATGCAGATGTTCCCGTACTGCTGAGCAGCAATGGAGAAAAATCTCACAGTTCAGCTGACTTTCTTCACTACAAGTTCAGCTTGAACGCCTACTACTCTGCCCTTAATCTTTATAAGCAACACTACTTCTCTACTCTTATCTCCACTCTCTCTTCAAACCCAAAAGTCTGTTCTCCACTTTCAACACTCTTCTCCACCCACCCCCACATCCTAATACAACTTCTCTGTCACCTCAAGATTTTGCCAGCCACTTAAATAACAAAATCAATTCCATCAGAAATTAAATCAACTCTCAACATGCTTCCAGCCTCTCACCCCCTCAAAAGCTTGCAATTAACCAAAACCCACATAGCCATATATTTAGCTCTTTCACCCCTGTTACTGAGGAAGAAGTTTCTGCACTTATACTGCGCTCTCACCTCACTCCCTGTCTTCTCAACCCCATACCCTCACAGCTACTCCCCTCCCTCTGTTCTACCCTTACCCCTATACTCACACACATTTTCAACTTCTCCCTCAGCACTGGTATATTTCCCTCATCTCTAAAACATGCACTGGTCACACCTATCTTCAAAAAAACCTTCTCTTAATCCAACCTTCCCATCTAACTACCGCCCTATTTCCTTACCTCCTCTTGCCTCATAGCTTCTTGAAAAGCTAGTACACGCACACCTCTTCCATTTCCTTACATTACACTCCCTCCTTGACCCACTGCAATCTGGATTTTTCCCCCATCACTCTACAGAGAGAGCAATCGTTAAGGTTACCAACGACCTACTTACAGCAAAATCCAAAGGTCACTTTTCTCTGCTTATCCTCCTTGATCTGTCTGCAGCCTTTGATACAGTTGACCACCCTCTTTTGCTCCAAACCCTCTAATCCTTCGGCATTTGTGACACAGCCCTCTCGTGGTTCTCTTCCTACCTGTCTAACCGTACCTTTAGTGTAGCCTTCTCTGGGGCTTCCTCTGCCCCATTATCACTTTCTGTTGTGGTACCACAAGGCTCTGTCCTCGGTCCCCTTCTCTTCTCAATCTACATGTCATCATTAGGTTCCCTAATAAAGTCCCACAGGTTTCAATATCATTTGTATGCCGACGACACTCCAATCTACATCTCCGCTCCAGACCTATCTACTTCCTTGCTAACCCGTGTCACTAACTGTCTTTCTCACATCTCTTCATTGATGTCCTCTCACTACCTTAAGCTAAATCTCTCCAAAACTAAGCTCCTTATTTTCCCCCCTTCTTCTAAAATCTCCACTCCATCTCTCTATAAATATTGACAACTCCATCATTACCCCTACCCCGCATGCCCGATGTCTTGGGGTCACACTTGACTCAGATCTTTCTTTCACTCCTCACATTCAGGCTTTGCCGCTTCCACCTTAAAATCATCTCTAAAATTAGACATTTCCTTACACAAGACACAACTAAGATTTTAATCCACTCTCTTATCCTTTCCTGCCTTGACTACTGCAACTCCATCCTCTCTGGTCTCCCTAGCTGCTGTCTAGCTCCTTTACAATCCATTATGAATGCATCTGCCAGGCTCATCTTCCTTACAGGTTGCTCTTCATCTGCTGCACCTCTCTGCCAATCCCTTCACTGGCTTTCTCTCACCTCCTTGATTAAACACAAAATTCTGACTCTGACATACAAAGTCCTCAACTGCACTGCTCCCCTCTATATCTCAAGATACTCTCCCTCCCGTCCCCTTTGCTCTGCTCACAACCTCCTACTCTCCTCCTCTCTTGTTACCTCCTCACATTCCCGTTTACAGGACTTCTCCAGACTGGCTCCCATCTTGTGGAACTCTCTGCATTGCTCCACAAGACTCTCCCCTAGTTCTAAAAGCTTCAAGTACTCCCTAAAGACTCTTCTGTTCAGGGATGCATACAACCTACACTAACCTTTCCTAATAACAGTTCCTCTCCTCCATTGCTATCCGCCATGAACCCCCTTAGAATTCAAGTCTAAGAGCCCAACTGCTTGCAGATGACCTTCACAAGAGCTGACTGCAACAGTTCGACTCTAGGTAGGGCCCTCTACCAATTTGATCCCTATAATTGCTACCTTATATACCGCCTACGTTTATAGCACTGCGGAATCTGTTGGCGCTCTACAAATAACCGGTAATAATAATAATATGAAATTTAAAGTGATTGTAAACTCTCCCCTTTGTAGTGCTATAGCTAAAAAATGCCATACAGGGAGAGCACTGATTGGACCAAAATCCAAACAGTTATCTCACAGAACAATTGACCTTTGAAATGGGTGGCGGAGTGCGGGGTATGTGAATTTTATATCTACATTAAAAAAAAAGTTATAGCATCTTCGTTACAACTGATAAATTAAAAAACTCCATCTAAAATATCACTAATGTTTCGAATCCGTTTTTATAAAGGGTAGAGTTTACCATTACTTTAATTTTAAGCTTAAAATACCTTAAAGATACTTTGCATAAGTCAAAATTAAACTTGATTCAGAGAGAGCATGCAATTAAAAAATCAAATTCAATGCTATTATCAAATTGTGTATTCTTTTTACGTACAAATTTTCTATGGCACCAGCTCCTACATGTAGACCGTGTGCACACGTTCACAGTATATGCATATATAAGTTTGTGACTGGCTGATGGCGGTCACAAGATACAATGGGACATTAAGATGAAAAGCAATGTATCAGAAAAAAAATCTACTTCTCATTTGAAATTCAAAATAAGTGCTGTTGCATTGTCTTTTTATTATGCATGAATTGATTATGCTATATTTAATGATCATTTAAATGAATTAGAATATCTAAATGTACACAAACACATTGGTAAAAATACGTTTTGTTTTATCTCCCTAAGACATAATATATTTTTTGTCTGTTTCAGATCCTACCTTGTGGAGCACAGAACATGTACGACAGTGGTTAGAATGGGCAATTAAAGAATATGGACTTCCAGATGTTGATGTTCTGCTGTTTCAAAACATTGATGGCAAAGAACTATGCAAAATGACCAAAGAAGACTTTCAGAGACTTACCCCAAGCTACAATGCTGATATCCTAATCTCACATCTTCACTACCTCAGAGAAAGTAAGACAATGATAATGTAGAACTATGTATAGCTAAACTCATTTGAAATACTAATTCCTCCATCGTTTAATTTTATATTTATTTATTTATTCCATTAATTTTATCTTACAAATGCTGTTGTGTTCATGCACAAAAAAAATAATCTTATTTTATATCTAGTATAAATTTGCAGTATTGTATTTTTTTATTTTTTTATTATTGAGCGTATATGGTTGAGGATCTGCATAATTAAGCAGCAATGCATATACCTAAGGATACTTTATGTAAACAACAACCAAATTCAGAATAAGTCTGGTCTTATTTACTTAGTCCTTCAAAAAAAAATAATAATATAATTAATTAATGAATTAATTGGGTCAACATTTAACTATGTAACTGAGATCTCCTATTTAAAAATCTAATGATTAAAAAAGGGAAGAGTGTAACATTTGAGAGTCTGTGTTTCGGCTTACAGTTTATGTGATTTCAATGTAGCCCAGGGGCACCCATATCTAGGTATGCGCTAATCATAAGAATTTCTGAGATTGCATGCAGAATATATCTTTGTTTTTCACAGGGGCTAATATTCATACTCTGAATCACCATCTTTTTTTTTTTTTTTTAAACTGTGACCACTGTATTTGTATAGAACATACTTACAGACTTTTGCTAAACACACTTTTATATTTCCTTTAACTTGAGCCCATAGTATCAGCACTGTGTGAGAGCAGATGCAGTTCTATAGGGAGTTTTTCAGTTTGCACCCTCATTGTGCTGGAGAGGAGGGGCAAATTAGCCCCTTCCCAATATTTTTGCTTCCCACCTAGCCACACTTTCAGACTGCCTCGATACATCCCTAAGCACCCAGTAACATCTATAAACCCCACAACCTGCTCCCCTGTGCATTTGAATACCAATTACGACAGACACATATTTTGGTTACATAGTCAAGATACATTTTCACCCCCTTACTGGGTGCAAAAACCACCCCAATATTTCACGTTGTACTCCATTTGCACTGAAGTGGAAAAAATAGCCCCTGTCCATCTCTGTGTTTTTCCCAACTGGCTATGCTCCTGACCTGGACAGCCACTGATGGAAATGGGATATCACTCAAAAGTCTTGTGATCTGATCTATTGATCATCACTTAGAGACCTACTAATTGATCCTAATACACCTTTTGGGTACACCTGTCATTGCTGAATACATGGTAGTTTGTTCTGGTAATCACTTGGCTTTTAAAGAACACTCCTATGATAATATTTTTAAACAAGATCATTTTAATATGTTGTACTCTACAACATATCTAAATTTGTGAACGGAGACCAGAAGTAAGGAAACAGGGTCTTATGGCTTGGTGGTGGAATTAGGATAAATTGAGGTTTGGGTAAGGAGAAGTCTGGCTAAAGTCTGGGTGGTGCAGTGTAGAATTTTAATGATCTGGTGGAGTTTTACTGTATGGGGGATGTGAGCGGTTCCCAGTTTCCTATATGAAAGCTTGGACTTAAATAGAAAAGATACTATAAGATTTCCTAGTTTGGAATCTTCATGGAAGTTGCAAGAATTTGGAAGGCATGGCAAATGCTGCACTCTGTATACCTGAATTTGTTTTTTTTTATAATAGGCATAATAAAGAATAAAAAAGGTACTTAAAGATCCTACTACAATACTGTAACCACAATGCAAAGGGTCTTCATTCTACTATAGAATCTACTATAGATAGTAATTTCATCCTTTCTATAAATGATACCAAAACCCATTCACAAGTTGATCATAGCTAGGTTAAGAAATTAATGGAAAATTTTCTAAATCATCTATAGTAAATTGTTATTGAAATTATTTGACAATGGCTAATTCATACTTTGCACTCTCCATTCTTCCATATTATTATTCATTCCACATAGCAATTTACATATTTTTTTATTAAATGTCCCCAATTCAGTCCACCAGAATTGTTATGTAAAAACTTTGCATGAAAGCTTGCTTGATTTTTGCTTTGTTTTCTGAGCCATTCCAGCACATTGAAAGAAAAGTAGTTTAATTAGTCAAATTGCTCCAATTATATAAACAATATAACAGGAAAATATAGTTAAACAGGAAAAATGATAAGAAACAGGATGTTTCTAGGCTTTTAATGGGATTTATTTAGACTCTCCTGGTAGGAAAATATGCAAGGTAAAATTCAAAAGTAAAACATGATGGCTTATTGATTAAAAATTGATAGTGACCATCTAATATTTTTTTAATGTTTTTTTTTTTAAAGCTAACCAATAATATTAATTCACAATGTGTGCAATTATGATTATCATATATTTTAAAGTCATTTTAAAATTAATTTGAAAATATAAAACATATAACTTAATTTCAACCATAACGGAATATTCTAAAAAAAAAAAAAATACACCATGCTTATTTATCTATCAGTTTTGTTTACTAACATCAGCTTGGGAAAAGTTAGTAAACAAGAGGTCTTTGAGTGTTTTGGAATGGCTTTGAATTTGAAAACTCCTTGAAAAAAGGCATATAACGCGATTCAACCTAGCAATTCTGGTGGAATGATGTCCTCCTTTACGTTTAATTGACCTTATCAACTTCTCAATTTTCATTTTTTTTTTCAATTTGGTGTTGATTTTTTTGTTTTGTAGCTCCTCTTCCACATTTGACTTCAGATGATGTTGATAAAGCCTTACAAAACTCTCCACGGTTAATGCATGCTAGAAACACAGGTAATGCTGGCGCGGCTACGTTTCCGCAAAATCAACACTACTGTAATATAAACATACCACTATTGTTAAATTGAGCATTCATTAAACAACACATTTCCATTGTTAATTCACTGCCAAAGCATTGCTATTATTATGGCTAATGCATGTTGTTATCATTTTGAAAGTATCAGATTTATTAAGATTTTCCATTAATTATCCTTTGATTTAATTTTCCCTTATGATCTTAGGAAAATATTGCGTTTAGCAGAAATATCTGAGAAATATTTGCTATTGCTTTTGCATCACATAAATACATCTGCTTTAAAATCTTATAATAATTTGTTTATCAGTGTTGTGTTTTCATATTTCTGATAACATTTTTCACATTAATTGAAATCTATAAAATAATTGTAAATAATTGATGCATATAAATTGTATATGGTTCTGGTTGTATTATTATGGTATAGGTTATGGTATTTGCCATTTTTTATTGTGTGCATTCTGAAATGTTTACATGAAATATGTACCGCCTATTGACAAGGTCATTGTTTACTTCTTGTGGACATATTACTCAACATGTAGTAATTAATTAAAATTTAACAGCATTGCAGTGTTCATTCATTATTTATTTTGCTTGTTTTTGTTGTTTATGTTTTTGTTTGTGGTAAAAATGATGTTTGTCCTATGCGCCCTAGAGAGATTGGAGTTCAGATTCTGTACTTAATTATGTTGCAAATTTCCTGACCCTGCTTCATACAGTAAACAGTGGCTACAATGAAGGTAGGCAAGATATGTAGCTAGTTCAGGCAATTTGCACCATTTTGCAGCATACTTATGATGTAGAATAAGCTTTTGACTCTCTTTGGGTAGCATGGGACATGCACAATTTTTACAATAAAAGCAACGCAAACAAAATAAATCATAATTGTATATGACATTAATTAAAAATGTGTCTATCTCCAGGGGGCTATCTATCCAAGAACTAGTTGCAATTGTGCCACATATTTAATATAGTAAGATAGTAATTAGTAGGACATTGTGGATTAAACAATTACTTGTAATATTTGTGGTCATTTACAGGTGGAAAGGGTCCTTTATATTACATAGTTTACTGTTATATGAATATGAAAAATGCACATAAAGTATTAACTGTTTGTGTAACGTGGGGAACATGCATTTTACATTAATTTTAATGGTATGAATTTCTTCTATAGGAGGAGCCACATTTATATTTCCAAACGCATCTGTTTATCCAGAAGCAACTCAAAGAATTACAAACAGGCCAGGTATGGATCTATAATGACTAAGGGATGCACAATACGCATCATAGAACTGCTCCAAAACTTTTTCTTTGTTAATATTCCCATCAACATGTCAAAATTTCTTTCCCTCATTATACCACTATGAATGGTTTATATAAATACGTAGCCACTATGTGAGAAAGTGCCCTATTTGTAAAGCATTGTGCTCTCAACAGTTGGATCCAACCCAGATATATTCATGGCTATTCAGATGATGGATTTCTAAAATATAACGTAGAACAGGCAGTCAGTCAAGCCATTTGTACAGCTTCAGAATTCCTCAGGAAACAAAGCCATTCATTTTTCACTTGCAGTTTAAGTCAACAAGAAAATGCTGACAGTATTAAAAAACATATATGTGAGGATTTTATGGTTTGTGATGAACCATAAGTTATTTTTATTCACCAAGAATTCCAATAACAGTTCTTAGAACATTCAGTGAATATCCTATACAGATCAATTTTCTTGGTCATTTATAAAATGATGTATTTCCAAGACCCTACGTATAGCAACCACATGTATTTAATGTAAAAAGTGTACACAACTATTTTTTACTTTGTTTATTTTTTTCTGTAAGGCTAATATTCAGCATTGTTTTTCTGATCTTTAGTCCCATATGTATAAAGCACAATCTGTCAGCATGTATTTCCAGAGTTCTGTTTTGTAGAAATTTGTAACAGCCTCATTTTTCTGTGGAATTTATTGAAGGACTTTTCTGATAAATCAACTTTAAATACTTAAATGGATAGAAAAGTCAAAATTAAATTTGCATGATTCAGAAAGAATGTGTATGTTTTAGACACTTTTAAATTAATTTCTATTTTCAAATGTGTTTCATTCTCTTGATGTCCCTTGTTGAAAAATAATATGCACATATCCTTCACTAATAAGAGCTAACAAACACAAGGAAAGAGGCGCCGTATGTGTGAATAAATTATCAACAGGATATCAGCACATAATAACACAGGGTACTCACATGATGTATTCGCACCCACTTGTGCCAATAGGAGCAGGCTGGTTCTTCACAGCAAACCAACTAGCTGGACACAAGTGGGTGCCAATACATCATGTGAGTACCCTGTGTTATTATGTGCTGATATCCTGTTGGTAATTTATTCACACATACGGTGCCTCTTTCCTTGTGTTTGTTATCGTCAGAATTACCTTCCCTTGGTGAAGTTAGAGAGCAGCCTAATCCGGACGAACAACACATAAGCATCCAGCAATCACCAAAGTATTTTTTTTTACATCAAAAAGACTTTCTGTGGGACTGAATAACTACCATCATTATAACCACACAACAGTATATTGGTATTGTATTGTCTCCTAGCGAGAGACTGTCTCTGATAGTGCACCTTATTTTATTTTAATTTTGAGAGTTCACAATCCTGTAGTTGATATTGTTTTTTTTATTTGTAGCGCCTCCTATAGGGTGTTTTTTAACCCTTGTTTTTGTATCTAATAATAAGAGCTAGCTGCTGATTGGTGCCTCCACACATTTGTCTTTTGTGATTGTCTAACTAGATGTGTTCATCTAGGTGCCATTAGGGCAATGCTGTTCCTTCAGCAAATAACAAAATAATTAAGCAAATTTGATAATAGAAGTAAATTGGAAAGTTGTTTAAAATTCTATGTTCTATCCAAATCATAAAAGAAAAATTTGGGTTTTGTGTCCCTTTAAATATGTACATAGTCACATCACACTTTTTCCTGACTACATATTGTTTAAATAAAGACATTAAGCAATAAAAAAATGCTAGATATATTTATGTATTCAAAACTAAGATTAGGTGGAGAATAGTGTAGATGCATTTTTTAAATGTATAAAATGTGTTTAAATATTGAAGACTAAGTATACAGTTTTCGTTTTTTTTTACGTAGTGGTTGCCACCATGTTGAAACCTGGGGTTTTCTTTAGACATGTGCATGGCGAAAAAATTCGGTTCGGTTCGGATCGATTCGGAAATTTTTTGAATTTCGGTTCGGATCGATTCGAATTCGGAAAAATTTGAATCAATTCGGTTAAGATTTGTTTCGGATTTATTCGGATTCGAATAAATTCGGCTGGATTCGGTTCGGTTCGTAATTTCGGTAAGTATTAGGTGGGATGTGCTGTGTATTAGACTAGTATTATGTACTGTATATTAGGTGTAACCCATAGCAGAGTGATATAACCTAATATACTGTACAATACTAGTGTAATCCATGGCCATCCGAATCTACCGAATGAATCCGAATAAATCCGAACTTATTTGGATTTATTCATAAGATTCGGCACTATTTTAATATGCAAATCCGAATCGATCCGAATCCCGAATTTTACGAATTTGGCCGAATTTCCAAATCGATCCGAAAGCAATCGCACATGTCTAGTTTTCTTATCTCTACCATTGAGGTCAATCAGAGACAGAAAAAGTGTGCAAATAATGTGTGTTAGATAAAGTAACTATTTAACACGGTTTAAAGTCCCTTTAATCTGTCCCTAACTGACGTCACCAGAAGAGACTGGATAACACAAACCTAAGTTTATATGCAGCAGTACAAGTTACTTTAGAGGAACTCAGGAGAATTGGAAATCCCACAAGTTTCATTTAAATTTAAAAAAAAAGAGGACAAAATAAATAATGAAAATATAATGTCGATTGATGAACCTGTATGGTAAAACAATAAAACAAAAACCTGTTTAATTAAGCCAGTCATGCAATAAAGATTTATGTGTCTGCTCTAGAGAGACTTATATAATAAATAAAAGTGTTATTTACCACTTTAAGCATAATTGTAATGAATTAGAGCATGTAACGTTTGCATCAGAATGGCACATTCATTTATTGTATAAATGTATTCACCATCTTTTTTTCCACTTTAATTAAACATTAATATTTGGTTGCAATTGTAATTTAACTAAAGTACATATTATATTACAGATTTATCTTATGAGCCATCAAGAAGATCTACTTGGACGAACCACCCAGCTCCACAAACTAAAGGTAACTTTTATTTCCTCTGTATGCAGATACTGTATCTCACACTGCACTACACACACTCACACTTCACACACACATATACACACACTGGACTACACATGCACACTGCACTACACTCTCACTGTACTACGTATGCACACTGCACTACACACATTCACACTTCACACACACATATACACACACTGCACTACACATGCACATTGCACTACACACACTCACTGTACTACGCACGCACACTGCACTACACACATTCACACTTCACACACACATATACACACACTTTAACATGAACATTTACTTTGGAAATCCCATGAAAAAAAAGTCACTTTACACCCTCACCAAAAAATATTATAGCCAAAAAGGACTAAAACATGGGGGTGGGGGGCAGCAGAATTTAGAAATTGGGGGTGGGGGTGGGAGGCAGCACAAAAAAGTCTGGCAGATTAAAGTGTCAGTAAACTTTAAAAATAATGTTATATAATTCTGCACAGCCTGGCCCGACTGCACCATAAGACTAAGTGCAGCTCGCTCCTGTGACAGGAGCGAGCTGCACTTAGTCTTATGGCGCGGTCAGGCCGGGCTGTGACTATACAGCTGGCCCGATGCGCTGAGTAAATATAACAGACCCGCTCAGCAGAGAGCGGGTCTGTGAAACAGCGTTGTTTTTTTAAAATTAATAGGGGAAATTGCGTTTTATAAATGTTTGGCTAATATAATGTTATATAATTCTGCACTATGTGCAGAATTATATAACATTATTTTTGAGGTTTACTGTCCCTTTAAGTGTTTTTTTTGGAACAAGGATATTTGAACTTAATTATTGTATGTGTTGACATTTTTATGATGCTGATGCGGTACAGTAGCAATTAAATATATATAAAATATATATATTTTGCACATTCTGGAGTTGGTGTTTAGTGATAATTTAACTCACTTTGCTGCAGCAGAAAGCTCAGTTTAGTTTAGGTTTTTTTTCTGCGTATCTTTTAGGATAGATGAATGACTTAGTTTTGTTGTGTTTTGCTTTGCCATTTGCTAAGCACTATATAAGGTATTTTATTCTAGATATAAATGATGCTGTTAGATTAAGATTACTCTAGCTTGTGGTTGATGATATATCCTAGAGCAAATAATCTTTAATATTCTCGTTATTAATGAATTATTAGATCATATTCTGCTATTTGCAGAACATTGGAATGGGAAATATTCAAATTTTCATGTCGGGTGTGAGAGTGGGGTGTTTCGTTTTTTTTTTAAACTTTATTTTCTCCATTGACTTCTCGGGGGGAATACATGAACACGCACATGATATTCTAAATTCGTCTTTTTGTGCTTGTCGGGTTAGCGCACAAGCAAAAACAGTTTACTTTCAACTCATAGAATGAGTTCAATCCAATGCGTGCAAAAAGCTTACTTCTAGTGCAGTTATTGTTCCACTTGTAATCTGGCCCCAAATGTTGTACAGCTCGCGTATAGACTCCTTGAAGGGCGGGCTTTTGTTGCACTTCTGTTGAATGTGTGTATCCTGTGAGATGACAACATGCGCCGTAGCTCAACACAAGGCATCTTTAGCTGAGAAGCCAGGTTTGCAACAATATGTGAAATAATGTTTTACATTATTGCTAACACTGCTGCGCTCTAGTGTTCCACAATTTATAACATTGTTTAAAATATTGTTAAAAGCAATACTGATTTATAGTGCTCAGGTCACATCCACACTCCTGTTCCGATCTAGGTACGCTCTTCAACAAAGGATAACAAGAAAAAAAGTAAATCTAATGATAGACTTACTTTCATATCCCTTTAATATACAGTATGTTAATTAATTTGATAAGCACCATAGAAAATGTAACCACTTTTGTTTGTTCGTTTTGCAAGGTAGTTCAGTTATATTTTTTCCTGGTTACTGATTTTGTCTATTTTAAACTCTTGTGCATGACAGTATACCATAAGTGACCGCAGCGTCTATTTCATCCTATGTTATAACAGAAATGAATAGCATATATGTATATGTCTAATACCACTTTACATATAAGACATATACCAACTGGGAATTGGCTGATGACGTGAACTTGATGCAAATCTCTGAGGTTAAAGGGACAGTAAATTAAATGTAATTGCAATATATTTATGTTGCTTTGCTATAGAATAGCCTATTAGCCAAGTCTAAATTTTAAAATAAATTAACATTATAGTTTGCTGCAATTATTTTTCAATTTCCAAGCTTCTCCCGCCATTTGCCTCATTTGAAGGACCCAATCTGTGTCATAATGATAGTATAAAGTGCATTGTTATCAGTTAAAGCCAATTAGTAAAAAAAAATATGTAGCAGGTTTAACCCTGAAAATTAGAAAATACACAATTTTCAGAGCTTAAAGGAAAGTCAAAATGAAACTTGCATGATTCAGATAGAGCATGTCATTTTTTTTTGGCTGTTGATTGGTGCCTGCACACATTTGTCTCTTGTGATTGGCTAACTAAATATGTTGAGCTAGCTGCCAGTAGTGCAATGCTGTTACTTCAGCAAAGGATAACAAGAGAAAGAAGCAAATTTTATAATAGTAAAGTAAATTGGAATTTTTTTTTTTTAAATGGTATGCTCTGTCTGAATCACAAAATACATTTTTGGGGTTTCATATCCCTTTAATTACAGCATCACAGTTTATGAGCTCCTTTTATGAAACTGCAGAGGCTTCCTAACCTGTCCTCAGCTTTAGAGGTGGGGAATCAAAATCACATTGGACTGATCTGACCAGGGGGATTGACAGCCTCTGCTCTTATTTTCTGGTTGATCTTTAATATTTTTAATTGCTGACTTAAAGGGACACTAAACCCAAAATTTTCTTTCATGATTCAGGTAGAGAATATAATTTTAAACACATTTCAAATTTACTTCTATTATCTAATTTGTTTCATTTTTTAGATATCCTTTGTTGAAGAAATAGCAATGCACATGTGTGAGCCAATCACATGAGGCATCTATATGCAGCCACCAATCAGTAGCTACTGAGCCTATCTAGATATGCTTTTCATCTAAGGATATCAAGAGAATGAAACAAATTAGATAATAGAAGTAAATTAGAAAGTTGTTTAAAATTGCACGCTCTTAATAAATCATGAAAGAAAAAATTTGGGTTTCATGTCCCTTTAAAGGGGCAGTAAAGTCAAAAGGTCTACATTTCAGAGCATACAATTTTAACCCCTTAACAACCAGCCACGTGCCCTGGTATTTCAATAGGGCTTGTTTTTATAGCACAGTTGAGCCCTATCTAAATCATTAGTTTGTGACTTTACTTTCCCTTTAGTTTAATCTAAATCTAAGTTCAGCACTTCTTAATATATAGGTGCAAAATAGTTATATTTTTTTTATTAAATCCCTATACTTTAGTTAGGTATATAAAATTATTGGAACACCACATTTGTCATATCAGTAACAGAGCACATGGCATGATTTAATATATCGTTTTAACAGAGAATTTACTGAATTATGTAATATTATATAACCTCCCATTGTCAAAGTGCATTGCCTGATTACTTAACAGTGCAAATTGCAGAAAGTTTATTGTACAATTTGTCATCTTTCAGTTTCTCAGCCTCCAAATACTGTGCCTAAAACGGAGGATCCCCGACCTCAGCTAGGTAAGATTTCTTTACTGCATATATAACCAACAAGTGTTCCATGTAATTCATCTTAAAATGCTTTCTCTATAGGATAATGCAACATTGATTTAATCATTTTGGTTGCAAGATTGCACTTTAAAATATGTAACATTTTCCTGTAATTTAAATCTATATTAGTGTTTATACATAAAAGGGACATGGAAATCGTAAAGGGACACTAAACCCAATTTTTTTTCTTTCATGATTCAGATAGAGCATGCAATTTTTAGCAACTTTCTAATTCACTCCTATTATCAATTTTTCTTTGTTCTCTTGCTATCTTTATTTAAAAAGCAGGAATGTAATGCATAGGAGCCGGACCATTTTTGGTTGAGAACCTGGTTTATGCTTGCTTATTGGTGGCTATCAATGGTGCTGAACTTAAAATGGGCTGGCTGCTAAGATTTACATTCCTGCTTTTTAAATAAAGATAGCAAGAGAACAAAGAAAAAATGATAATAGGAGTAAATTAAAGTTGCTTAAAATTTCATGCTCTGTCTGACTCATGAAAGAAAAGTTTAGTGTCCCTTTAAGCTTGTGTACAATTAAAAAAAAAATTAAATTATCAAATTTGCAACAATAAGGTTGATTCCAATTTTCTAATTTTGTTTCCGATGTTGGAGAATGGGAATGGACTTTTTTGTTAATAAAGTGATCAGAATTTTTCTGATGCCACTCAGAACTGACGATATTGGATCACTGAAATTCCAAATGGGCTAATATGGCTTATGTAGTTAGTCCGTGTATATATTTTACAATGGGATAGTGCAGTGTTCATGATAATTGTTAAACAATATTAATGCAATTTGTATATGACCATGATGCTTAATGATATTTGTAAAACTTTTAATATGTTAAAGTTCTTTTTACATTTTTTAATTAATTAAGAAAACCTTTTTTTTTCCGTTTTGGTGAGATTTTCATCTAATATTAATTTCCATAAGAATAAAGTGGGCACAACTAATCTCATCATCTAAAACGGGATTTTAACAGTTCTTGCACTGTAAATCATGAAACTGCTAAGTGATGAGGTTTAAAAATATTGGCAACAGTCATGCACTACTGGGAGCTAGCTGAACACATTGAGTAAGCAAATTAGTAGAAGCATTTATGTGCAGCCACCAATCAGCAGCTCTCAGTAGTGCTTCTCTTGGGCTAAGCTTTTCAACAAACAATACCAAGAAAATAAAGCAAATTAGATAATAGAAGTAAATTGCAAATTGTTTAAAATTTCATTCTGTATCTGTCATCAAAGTTTGATTTTATTTTTTCTGTCCCTTTAAAGGGACAGTCTACACCAGAATTTTTATTGTTTTAAAAGATAGATAATCCCTTTATTACCCATTCCCCAGTTTTGCATAACCAACACAGTTATAATAATATACTTTTAACCTCTGTGATTATCTTGTATCTAAGCCTCTGCAAACTGCCCTTTATTTCAGTTCTTTTGACAGACTTGCAGTCTAGCCAATCAGTGCCTGCTCCCAGTTATCTATATGAAATACGTGAACTAACACCCTCTAGTGGTGAAAAACTGTTAAAATGCATTCTGAAAAGAGGTGGCCTTCAAGGTCTAAGAAATTAGCATATGAACCTCCTAGGTTAAGCTTTCAACTAAGAATACCAAGAGAACAAAGCAAAATTGGTGATAAAAGTAAATTGGAAAATTGTTTAAAATTACATGCTCTATCTGAATCATGAAAGTTTATTTTGGCCTAGACTGTCCCTTTAATTATGGAAGTTTAATTATTTTTCTTGTCTTAAAGTAAGTGCAAGTGCAGCTTAATTATAAATGCAGGAAATTTTAGATTTAATTTCAATGCCCCTTTAATAATTGGATCAATTCCAGTTTATTAGAAGAGCTGTGTAAAATGTTTCATACGGGTTTTAGGGAGGTACTGATTAAGATTCATTCAGAGAGCTCAGCAGCAGTAATCTGTTTCATCATAAAGCATGTTTTGAGAATTTTTATTTGAAACGCAGGAATGTAAAGCTTAAAAGCCGGCCCATTTTTAGTTAGCCACCAATCAGCAAGCGCTACCTTGTTGCCAAACCAAAAATGGGCCGGCTGCTAAGCTTACATTCCTGCTTTTCAAATCAAGATACCAGAAGAACGAAGAATAATTGATAATAAGAGTAAATTAGAGACTAGCTTAAAATTGCTGCCCTATCTGAATCATGAAAGAAGAAATGCGGGTTTGGTTAGTATCCCTTTAGAGGGACACTGAACCCAATTTTTTTCTTTTGTGATTCAGATAGAGCATTAAATTTTAAGCAACTTTCTAATTTACTCCTATTATCAAATGTTCTTTATTCTCTTGGTATCTTTATTTGAAATGCAAGAATTTAAGTTTAGATGCCGGCCCATTTTTGGTGAACAACCTAGGTTGTCCTTGCTGATTGGTGAATAAATTCATCCACCAATCAAAAACTGCTGTCCAGAGTTCTGAACCAAGAAAAAAGCTTATATGCCTTCTTTTTCACATAAAGATAACAAGAGAACGAAGAAAAATTGATAATAGTAATAAATTAGAAAGTTGCTTAAAATTGCATGCTCTATCTGAATCACAAAAGAAAATTTTTGGGTTCAGTGTCCCTTTAAGTTTTTACGACTGCTTAGTTCATGTTAATAAACATGACTCTTTCCTACTTTAATAAAACAAGTTAAAAATATAGTGCAAACCATACTTTTAAAGTAAAGTAAAATACAAATGCATATTTATCATGGCAAATTAGTGTTTGGATGTTTAAAGAACGTTAATTATAAAATTACACACAATTATAAAATTGTTATCAGCACATGTCGTTATATTGAGAGACAGTAAAGTCAATTTAACTTTAATGCTTTATATAACGCATGCAATTTAAAATCACGTTTTAAGTTTGTTCTATCAAAGGATTTTTTTTGGTCTGGCTGATAAAAACCTATTAGGAAGTGTAGAAATCTGAGAATTAGAGAATTTTCTTTATTTATTATTGTGGTTCAAGCACAAACAAATCTCTACTGAGCGCTTGTTTCTTAATACAAATAATAACCCATAGCTCAACCAAGGGCCTGATTCCCTATGTGATGTCATTATAAAATGTAAAACTGCAATGAGAAGAGAGAGGTTTGCTAAATGTCTAAACAATGCAGGTGACAGAGCACATTTGTACTGAACTGAACTTTACAGCCTGTCCTATAGAGCATTTCATATTTTTCACTTCTTTTTATTTTATTGTAACAGAGCTTAAGGGACAGTCTACACCAGAATTGTTATTGTTTAAAAAGAAAGATAATCCCTTTATTACCCATTCCCCAGTTTTGCATAACCAACACAGTTATATTGATATACCTTTTTACCTCTGTGATTACCTTGTATCTAAGCATCTGCAGACTGCCCCCTTATCTCAGTGCTTTTGACTGACATGCAGTTTAGCCAATCAGTGCAGACTCCTAAAAAACTCCATGGGAGTGAGCCCAATGTTATCTATATGACACACATGAACTAGTACTGTCTAACTATAAGAAACTTCCAAAACACTCTGAGTTAAGAGGCTGTTTTCAGCGGTTTAGAAATCAGTTTGAGCTTACCTAGGTTTAGCTTTTCAAAAATACCACCAAGGGAACAAAGTAAAAATGTAATGATAAAAGTCAATTGGAAAGTTTTTTAAAATTGCATGCCCTAACTGAATCATGAAAGTTTAATTTTGACTAGACTGCCCCTTTAGCCTGAAAAGTCTAAAACCTACAAATAATAGTCACAGCTTACATCATTTTAAGATATACTGTATATATATATATATATATTATTTTAATTCTGTTCAACATGTTCAAAAAATAAGGCTATTAATATTCTTTTACAGATCCATATCAGATTCTTGGTCCAACCAGCAGCCGTCTTGCAAATCCAGGTAATTGTTCAGACTGCATCAATAACATGTAATAATGATTAAAAATATTAATATAATAAAATAATAATGGGTAATTTTATATTCAGATAGTATTTTTATTTTACAGATAAATATCTGTATATATCACATTTATAGAGGGTGTGACCTTTTGATATTCAAAAGCAGATGCTTACATTGTAAAATGTTGGAAGGTTTGAGAAAGGAATGTACTTTAAAAACCAAAAAATCTGCTGAGACAAAAGAACTGCTAACACAGAAAAAAAACAGAAAAAAATAATACATTAGAATAATACCAGCTGACATCTGCTGAAGATTAGTATTTCTTCACATAGTAAATACTGTTTATTGTCACTTAACACTTTAATTACAGTTAATACCATTAATACCATTGGCATACTTGTGACACCCCTAATTTTGCTGATATACTCACTGTCCAGTTTCTTGAAGGAAAATCTACCTATTAACTTTGTGCTGTGTATGTTTCCCTTAAAGGGACAGTGTACAACGTTTCCCCTTTAAATGTATTCAAAATGATCCATTTTAACTGCTGGAATGTATTAAGTTGTTATCACCTTTATGTTTATTTAAAATAGCTGATTTTATTCCTGATAAAACCAACACCTATATTTAAAATTTCAGTACTGCTGTATTTGCTATAGAAAAGCTATGTAATCAAGAAGGATCAGAAGAAATCAAACTCCCACTAGGGGTTGGAGAGATAGGTCCTACAATGTTAATTTTTAATTGCTCTCTATAAGTATTGGGCTTTGAACATAAAGGCAAAGATAAGATATGTAGACCTTTGTGTATAGAGAGAAATATAAGATAAGTATATCTCATTTTCCTGCAAGCTCAACATATTTTGAATAGTTTTTGTACAAAAATAAAGCTGACTGATCAATTTCCCAAACATTTTATACTCTCAGCTAGCAGAACAATGGTAATACATATTGGGGAAATCCATTTTACAGTACATTGTCCTTTTTTTAAGGTGGCAGATTTGTATCAGTGCTGTTCCTCCAGCATTTCCAACTTCGCTTCATCTCTCCATTGTTTAGCAAATCATCCTCATAGAAGCCAGTAAAGCTGGGGTACCACTTAATTGATTTTTTTCCAATTGAGGATGCTTTGGTGAGAGAGATGTGAAATACACAAACTTAATGCTATTTAATAAAACATCAGTGAGACCACACTGCAAATGGAAGGATCTATGGAAGGTTTCTTTTAGCTGTCTCTCTTAGGATTAATTCCACCAGGCAGAATGACCAATGCGGCTACATAATGACACAACTAAGTGCCCCATTGCTCAAAACATTTTCTCTTTTTTATAAATGTTGAACTTATGTCTTAAAGGAACAGTAAACTGTAAAATTGGTTTTCCCTTAAAGGGACATGAAACCCAAAAAAATATTTCATGATTCAGATAGAACATACAACTTAAAACAATTTTCCAATTTACTTCTATTATTTAATTTGCTTGCTACTCTTGTTATTCTTTGCTGAAAGTTATCTAGGTAAGCTCAGGAACAGAAAAGAACCTAGGTTCTAGCTGCTGATTGGTGGCTGCATATATATACTGATTGTCATTGTTTACCCATGTGTTCAGTTAGAAACCAGTAGTGCATTGTTGCTCCTTCAACAAATGATACCAAGAGAATGAAGCAAATTTGATAATAGAAGTAAACTGGAAAGTTGTTTAAAATTGTATGTTCTACCTAAATCATAAAAGAACATTTTTGGGTTTTATGTCCCTTTAAGTGTTTCCAATGACTTTATATCAGCTGCAGAGTGTAAAATGTATGGGACATTGGTTTTTGTATGTTTATTTTTGTATATAAAATAGTGGTTACGCTCATTGATAACATGACCTATTTAAATGGACCGAGCTTGCAGAAAGAGCAGACATCCTTTTCATATCTACATCTCTGTACATAAATGCCTCTTTAACTTATATTGTTTTTAACAGTTGATGCTTAGAGAGAGATAATGAAAATTAACACAATAGTACCTGAACCGAACACCCCCTACTGGGCTGATGCTGATTCTTGTTTGCATAGCTTTTCTTTAGAGAATACAAAATGATTCATATTTTCAGCATAAGAGGAGGTGGTTTTAAGAGGCAAAATTAGCTATTTGAAATGACAAAATACAGGAGCTATTTGGAAACAATTTAATACAATCCAGCAGGTAAAATGGATCATTGGGAAGACATTAAAGGGTGGTACAATTTCCCTTTAAATTTAAAGGTTTATTTAACTTTTGTTCTGCTGGAAGCTATGGGTTTCATGGCTGAACCGTTTACTAGATCATTTTCACTTGAACAAATGTGAGCTTATGGCAAGTCACAAGAACAAATTAAAAGCTAAAAGCTAGTAAAGGGGATAGAGTTAATCAAAATATTAAATTATTCTTAAATATTTAGCAAATACTTAAAGGGACATGAACACCATTTTTTTTCCTTTCATGATTCAGATAGAGAATGCAATTTAAAACAAGTTTCCAATTTACTTCTAATATCAAATTTGCTTTGTTCTCATGTTATTCTTTGTTGAAGAGATACCTAGATAGGTAGCGTGCACATGTCTGGCACACTATATGACATTAAATAGTGTTGCCATCTAGTGCTCCTGCTAATGTATAACATTCCTGCAAAACTGTTTCCATATAGTACTGCATACACGTGCACACTCCTGAACTTACCCCCTGCTTTGCTACAAAGGATAACAAGAAAACAAAGGAAATTTGATAACAGAAGTAAATTGGAAAGTTGTTTAAAATAGTATGTTCTGTCTGGATCACGAAAAATAAAACATATTTGGCTTTTATGTCCCTTTAAAGGGAAATAAGGGTTGAAATTGAAATGTCATGTATAGCATTTCAGATTTGATTAGAAGTATTTTGTTAGTATACTTTAATTTAAAAAAATGTGTCCTTAAAAGGCAACACTGTTTCAGTGCATGATACGTGCTACTGAGGAGGGTGCTGTGTGCACACACAATCTACACTCATTTGTGCTTCAAATTTCAGCGCTGTATCATGTGACATTACCAGCACTTATAGCATGTACTAATGAAGTATGTAAAAGCTTGTGGCTATTGTCATATTGATAGGTCATGTGACATTACCAGCACTTATAGCATGTACTAGTGAAGGATGTATGAGCTTGTGGCTATTGTCATATTGATATGTCATGTGACATTACCAGCACTTATAGCATGTACTAGTGAAGGGTGTATGAGCTTGTGGCTATTGTCATATTGATAGGTCATGTGACATTACCAGCACTTATAGCATGTACTAGTAAAGGGTGTATGAGCTTGTGGCTATTGTCATATTGATATGTCATGTGACATTACCAGCACTTATAGCATGTACTAGTGAAGGGTGTATGAGCTTGTGGCTATTGTCATATTGATAGGTCATGTGACATTACCAGCACTTATAGCATGTACTAGTGAAGGGTGTACAAGCTTGTGGCTATTGTCATATTGATAGATCATGTGACATTACCAGCACTCATGGCATGTACTAGTGAAGGATGTATGAGCTTGTGGCTATTGTCATATTGATAGGTCATGTGACATTACCAGCACTTATAGCATGTACTAGTGAAGGGTGTATGAGCTTGTGGCTATTGTCATATTGATAGGTCATGTGACATTACCAGCACTTATAGCATGTACTAGTGAAGGGTGTATGAGCTTGTGGCTATTGTCATATTGATAGGTCATGTGACATTACCAGCACTTATAGCATGTACTAGTGAAGGGTGTACAAGCTTGTGGCTATTGTCATATTGATAGATCATGTGACATTACCAGCACTCATGGCATGTACTAGTGAAGGATGTATGAGCTTGTGGCTATTGTCATATTGATAGGTCATGTGACATTACCAGCACTCATAGCATGTACTAGTGAAGGATGTAAAAGCTTGTGGCTATTGTCATATTGATATGTCATGTGACATTACCAGCACTCATAGCATGTACTGGTGAAGGGTGCAAGAGCTTGTGGCTATTGTCATATTGATAGGTCATGTGACATTACCAGCACTTATAGCATTTACTAGTGAAGGATGTAAAAGCTTGTGGCTATTGTCATATTAATATGTCATGTGACATTACCAGCACTCATAGCATGTACTAGTAAAGGGTACAAGAGCTTGTGACTATTGTCATATTGATATGTCATGTGACATTACCAGCACTCATAGCATGTACTAGTAAAGGGTACAAGAGCTTGTGACTATTGTCATATTGATATGTCATGTGACATTACCAGCACTCATAGCATGTACTAGTGAAGGGTGTACAAGCTTGAGGTTATTGTCATAATGATAGGTCATGTGACATTACCAGCACTCATAGCATGTACTAGTGAAGGGTGTACAAGCTTGAGGTTATTGTCATAATGATAGGTCATGTGACATTACCAGCACTCATAGCATGTACTAGTGAAGGGTGTACAAGCTTGAGGTTATTGTCATAATGATAGGTCATGTGACATTACCAGCACTCATAGCATGTACTAGTAAAGGGTGTAAGAGCTTGTGGCTATTGTCACATTGATATGTCTCATACAGTTTAAAAGTTTACTGAAGCGGTGGTAACTTTAAAGGAAACATTTTTATGTAGTACAGAAATGTTTCTAATTGAATTTCAAATGCACTGAATATATATATATTTATTTATACTTTAATCTGCATTTTTTTTTATTTTCTTAGGCAGCGGCCAAATTCAGCTCTGGCAGTTTCTTCTGGAGCTTCTGTCAGACAGCTCAAATTCCAACTGTATCACTTGGGAAGGAACCAATGGGGAGTTTAAGATGACAGATCCTGATGAAGTTGCCAGACGTTGGGGAGAAAGGAAAAGCAAACCCAACATGAACTATGACAAGCTCAGCCGTGCACTCCGTTACTATTATGACAAAAATATTATGACTAAAGTCCATGGCAAGCGCTATGCTTACAAATTTGACTTTCACGGCATTGCTCAAGCTCTTCAACCTCATCCTCCAGAGTCAACAATGTATAAGTACCCATCAGAAATTCCATATATGAGCTCATACCATGCACATCCTCAAAAGATGAATTTTGTTACTCCTCATACTCCTACTTTACCTGTGACATCACCCAGCTTCTTTGCAGCCCCAAATCCCTACTGGAATTCGCCAACTGGAAGTATTTATCCAAATACTCGGCTCCCAGCGAGCCATATGTCTTCTCATCTTGGAAGCTACTACTAAATCTTATAAGAAATTACTTTACTGTGGAATTGCAGTCCCCGATCAAATACAATCGACTCTATTAAGTGACTCTGTTATGAGATCACAGTGAGTTCTAAGTGCCTTTTATGGAAGAGGCATGACTAAGGGGAAAGTATGCAAAATAGACTCTTTTTTAGGGAAGGTTTGAAAATAAATTTATATTAACGAAGTTCAGATGCTAAAGATGTAATATAAGATGGCATCAAAGCTTTGGACCAATACATTTAGGATGTTTATTATAGAAGTTGGAAAGAATTATCTGATAATGGCGTAAAAAGTGTTACAGGCTGTAGACATTTTTTACAATTATGGCAAGAATTTTGAAATAATGTAAAATACATTTTTATGGGAACAACCAACAAAAATACTACCTGTATTTCAAAAGAAAAAAAAAATATTTCACTCATACGCTTATATGTATTACAGATTATTATAGCAACATTTCTGTAAAATTTATTACATCGGAAAAAAAATCAGATAATTTCAAGCTGTGAAGACAATCAACATTTAAAAACAAACAAACATAAAAATGTATGAGCCATATCTGTAAATTAGAATGTGCTTGGAAGGAATTATGTTCAGACATGAATTCTGAAGGAATATAGAAAAAAGTGAACATTTTGGAAAAGACTTGTGGATTTTTTATTTTATTTTTTAAACTAAAAACATTTACTAAGATAGATGATATGGCAAAATGAGAATATGAAGAATAATTTTTTAGACTTTGTTGAAAAATATTGTAACAATATTAAGTTGAACCACAATCAGTATTATTGAAGGAAATCCTTTATTTGGAAAATATGGTGAAGCGAGGAAAATAGTATAGAATATAATACAAATCATTAGTGATATTATGAAACTGGAATTGTCTGATATTTAAAAGGAATATTTGGGAACTCACCTGTAAAAAAAATGCTGTGTCCGGCATTTTCTTTGAGAAACATTGTTTATATGAGAGGAGAAAAAAAAAAGGAATATGATTTTTTATACATTTGATGTAATGTTTGGGACAATGTACTTTTATACTTTTTTAGCATTTCCATTTTCTTAACAAAAAACAAAATAATTCTTTAATGCAATCTAATTGAGAAATGTTTTATAATATACATAAGCATTGCTTATGTAGCCTATGTTGAGCACGTTATAAGCAACAGATAAAATTAATTTAGCACTGATCACATTAATTACATCAATATAAAAATATTTATTGGTAATATCTAATTTAAAGCATTCTCCTGTTTAACTTCCAGTGCTCTCAGGGTGGAATTTGTATGTGTTTTTTTTCTATTTCTAGAAGAGGGAGATTTAGATTGAACCTAAAAAAGATTTTTTTCTGAATTATTGTCATATTTTTAACTAAGCAGTCGCCAGTTTTATGAGTCGCGAACGCTGTGCGTTCGTCAGATTGAACTATACAAGTCAATGGTATTTTCTTTTTTATATAATTATATAAGTTATGCATTTATACACTACGAGTTGAGCTCGGCCAGCCAAAGAAACAAAGAAGGGAACTTTGAAACCATTGTGGCCTTGAATTTAAACTCTGTATGCTTAATGTTTACAATAAGAAATATTAGTTCTTAGAATGCAGTTTGTATGTACTACAATAAGCTTGGCCTAGCATGGCAATCAGATTTAGTACTTAGTCGCATTATGCATTTACCAGTGACCAAAATACCCACCTCAATTCCTTTATACCAGATAAACTCAAACTTGGCCCTCCAGAGGTTTTGGAACTACATTTCCTACAATGCTCAGCCAGCTGATATGCTGGCTGAGCATCATGGGAAATGTAGTTCCAAAACCTCTGGAGGGCTACGTTTGAGGATATCTGCTTTAAACAAATATCTGTGGCATTTGGGTATTTTTGAACACATTGTTTTGTTCTCCAAGCTTTTATTTTTAGCTCTGATTTCTTTATTTAATTTTATATCTTCTGAATTATGTTTTTTTAACAAAGACAATTTTACCACACCAAGGTATTGCAGTTGACACCAGATTTTCAAATAGGTATTTTTAAACATGAATTTCTGTTGCAATTTAATGTGGTTTTTTTTGCTGTTGTTTTTTTAAAATTGCTGAAGTCTTTAAAAATTAACATTTTAAAATATGCAAATAATGAATCAAACATTTTACAAAAGTAAAAACTTTTGCATATTTGTGTACAATATGTTTTCCTACTTTGCATATTCAAATGCATTTGTTACAAACAATACAACACAATAGACTTTAGATCTAATATTGTGTTATTTGTTCCTGAATCTGTAGGAAATTAGTCTAATGTCCATATGTGATAACATTTTTATTGACAATCTCACAAAACAAAACAAATAGACGTTTTCAACTTCTTCAGCAGTTTTTTTTAAATAAAAGAAACAAAACATAATAAAAGTAAAGTACAAGAAAAAGAGTTAACAAATGTATTTGATGATGACCTTGTAGGCAAGAATACTTCATTATAAAATGGGTGTCTTGGATGTAATGGCAAATTCAATAGAGGAATATTGGTGGTTTTCAAAACAATAAAACAGTGATAATATGTTGTAGACTGTTATACTAAAACATACAAATTGTCTAATATTCCGTTATTAAATAAAAAAATCATCATTAGTGGCTTTTTTATTTTTATGTTTTTTTAAAGTAAACTAATATGTCTCTGTACAATATGCAGACACATTTATTGGCTTTATTAGTCTACCATATTTGCATACCTTGGATTTTTTAAATTATAAAATATAAAAAATGAAACCAAAAATATAATTTTTCAATTCCAGTAAGCAGCCTTTTTTTCATACTTGCAGCTTTATGATTTTTTTATTTTTTTTAAATATATACTGGAATTTATAACCCTGCATTTGTAGGGCATCCTAGTATTTTGGACTATCTTTTTCCAAGACAAAAAGTGTACCTTGTGTTTTTTGGACCACTACATTTGTACTTAGTATGTAACAAGGTTTAGTTAATTTTTTTTAACCAAGACCTAACACTAATCAGAGATTTGTTTGTTGCATTTAAGGCAGCTTGTTAGATTTTTTCAGAACAGAAAAAAAACTTTGTCTAAAGCCGCAGTACTAATTATTATTTAAGTAATTCAAATATCTAAACCAATAAAAACATCAACATAATGTGTGTTGCCTTTTCTTGATCATATTTAAATATAACTTAGAGAACAGAAATGTCATTCATATCTGCTAAAAAGCTGTAGATGTGCCAAAGAATATTTCAGCTTATGTCAACTTAGTGGTAGAAAAGTAATTTAAGATGTTAAGTTCCCAAACAAATGTTAGAAAGAATGGAAATTCCAAACATCTTCACTCCGGATTGTTTTTTCATGCTTTTTAACAGTTGATTGGGAACTTAAAAATTGTTTGTAATTGACATTCCAAAGTGTAAAGAGTTTTTTTTTTATATGTTTGTGTGTTGTGTGTATACATATACTGACTTCCAATTTACACTGACAACCACTGCTTCAGCCACTCAGTGCCTTCCAAACTACAGCACCATATACTGAAGATTGGTATCTGAAACTACAAATCCCACAAACCTCTGCTGCCAAATCACTACTGAACATGTCTACTCTTGATTTTTTTTTTTAACTGACTTTAAACCTTCAATTCTCAGCAACCACTGCGCATTTTCACAAAAAATACATCTTCTCAAACAATAAAATTTTAATAAATGCATAAAAAAAATCTGAAATAATTTAGCACCTGAAAAACCTTAAAGGGATAGTCTAGTCAAAATTAAACTTTCATGATTCAGATAGAGCAGCAATATTAAGCAATTTTCTAACTTACTTCTATTCTTTTCTTCGTTCTCTTGGTATCTTTATTTAAATGTAAGGTTAGGAGCTGGCCCATTTTTGTTTCAGCACCTGGGTAGCGCTTGCTGATTGGAGTCTAAATGTAGCCACCAATCAGCAAGTGCTACTCAGGTGCTGAACCAAAAATAGGCCTGCTCCTAAGCTTACATTCTTGCTTTTTCAAATACAGATACCAATTGAACTAAGAAAAATCGATAATAGGAGTAAATGAGAAAGTTGCTTAAAATTACTGCTCTGTGTGAATCCTGAAAGTTTAATTTTGACTAGACTGTCCCTTTAAACATTTTAGCAAAACCATAGCATTAATACTGTGTCGATATGATATAGTTAAACTCATATTTTGTGTATGTTCTTTTAACTCTTTTATAAATAACGTTCAACAAGAGGAAAACCCTAAGGTGACACTTGTTATTAGTCCCTGCTTTGTTATTAGCCCAGCCCATTTCGCACCCTGGAATAAGCCAATTTTTAAATGCATTCAGCCCACATAAACACCCGCTACACCTTGCATTGGGCAATCCCGCAATGGTATTGCAATCAGAAAAATCATTATTGTTTTTTATATATATATTTTGACAACTTGGGCTTGTTAAAACAATTTTTTACTCTTCCAATGTCTGAAAAAGGTTTGTACATGTAAATGTAAATCTAACGTATGTTAAGTTCATATGTTAAAACAGCATTGCTTCTTTAAGTTTAATAAAAGAGGAAAATTCAAATTATACTTTTAAACTACAAAGTTTGTAGCCTGGTATAAGACGCTTTTCAAATGCATTCCGCCCCTGTATACACCACCTATATTTTGAATGGGGCAATTCCACCATGGTATTTCACACTTTCAACCTCTGAAAAAGGCCTGTACATGTAAATGATTTAATGTTAAAGTTTGTGTATGTTAAAAACAACATTGTGTGTGAGTGTTTGTATGTGTGTGTGTGTGTGTGTATGTGCCTCTGTATGCCTGTGTGTATGCCTGTGTAATTGTGTGGTTGTGTGTGTGATTGTGCATGTTTGTGTGTGTGCGTGAGTGAGTGTGTGTGTGTGTGTGGGTGCATGTGTGTGTGGGTGCATGTGAGTGAGTGTGTTGTGTGCATGTGTTTATGTGTGTGCAGGTGCATGTTTATGTGTGAGTGTGTATGTGTGTGCGAGGGAGTGTGTGTGTGCGCATGTATGTGTGGGTGCGTGTGAGTGTGCATGTGAGTGAGTGTGGGTGCATGTGAGTGTGCGCGTGAGTGACTGTGTGGGTGCGTGCGAGTGAGTGTGCATGCATGTGAGTGTGTGTTTATGTGAGGGTGTGAGTGAGGTTGTGTGTGTGTGTATGTGTATGCATGCATGTGAGTGAATGTGTGGGTGCATGTGTGTGTAGGTGCATGTGAGGGAGAGTGTGAGTGTGTGTGTGTGTACACAAACTTAAAGGAACATAAAATGTTCACTTTAATGTATACCCAAGTCCCATTTTACCTGCTGGAAGAGTATTACATTGTTTAAAAGCAGATTGTTTAGCTTGTAATTTGAAACAGCTGCTTTTGCCTGTTAAAACTGCTGTTGGAAAATACCACAGTACTATTCATAGTCTCACTACAGCTCCTGCACAGCGTGTACAGAGATGTGTACCTGCCCCTCCTTGCAGCCACATTATAAGTAATAAAGCCACATCTATTTCATATGAGTGCATTATATGTAATAAAGCCACATCTACTTCATATCAGTGCATTATATGTAATAAAGCCACATCTACTTCATATCAGTGCATTATATGTAATAAAGCCACATCTACTTCATATCAGTGCATTATATGTAATAAAGCCACATCTACTTCATATCAGTGCATTATATGTAATAAAGCCACATCTACTTCATATCAGTGCATTATATGTAATAAAGCCACATCTATTTCATATGAGTGCATTATATGTAATAAAGCCACATCTATTTCATATGAGTGCATTATATGTAATAAAGCCACATCTATTTCATATGAGTGCATTATATGTAATAAAGCCACATCTATTTCATATCAGTGCATTATATGTAATAAAGCCACATCTATTTCATATGAGTGCATTATATGAGCCAGTTTTGGGGTACGGTTAAATAACAAAGGAGGAGTGGGCTGCTGTGCCTTACAATACCTGGGCCTATTTTTGGTCCCAGTCCAGCCCTGTACAGGAATATTTACATTTCAGAAACTACCCCAAGTTATAGTTATAACTACGACAGCTATAGAAACAAACGCGCTATCACAGGTTTTGCTAATGCCTTTGTGCTGCCACTGTTACAATTGCTGAGACATCACAGGTTTAATTACAACTGCTGAGCTACAATTACAATTCTTGGGCGCAGTTTGTTTAGTTACAATGATTGAGGTAACAATGAATTATTCTAATCATTTATTTGTATGATGCTGCAACATTCCGTAGTGCTGTGTATGAAGACCGGGGTGTACAATGACAAAAAGTTTAGGTAAGATACAAATACATGCTCGGTAAATAGAGGCGATGGTCAGGTGTCACACTGTTAATACGAAGCCTCTTTCAAACACTATGAAAAAGAATCCACAAGGGAAAATGCTCACGTGGAATCAGATTCCGAATTTCAGCAGGTTTATTGTTGTAATAAAACCATATTACAGCTCTGTTGTGAAGTTTTTAAAATACAAGTTTACTCAGCACAATGTGTTTCAACAATCAAAATTGTCTTCCTCAAGAGCAACTCAGTCATGAAGAAGCCCGTCCATTAACCAGCGCCTCCATGGTCGAATCGAGAGGGACGTATTTTTTTTTTACCATCTTGTTATCTGCCGACATATCTGCAGAATGTATATTCTAAAATACAAATACATAACAGACTACATAAAGTTAATACAGGGGGAGAAAGGCTCTGCTTCAAAGAGCTTACAGTCTACTGGTTAAAGGTGCAGAGGCATAAGATTTGGGGTAGTTTGTCATATGGATTGTAGTAGCAGCAGTGAGCCAAGGCAGTTATTATTATTATTATTATTAATGGTTACTTATAAAGCGCCAACAGATTCCGAAGCGCTATACAAAGTAAAGTACATTCATGGGGTACAATACAATAAATACGCTAACAGTAAGGTGTTACATTTTTGAGGGTGCATCATCACAATAGTTAAAATGACAAACTTAAACAAGAAGAGGGGAACGTCTTGTCCTTGAGCGCAATCAATGATAGGATCACTTATTCAAATTGGCCTACAGGTAGAAAGGCTCTCAAGCTTACAATCCAAAGGAGAGGGAGTGATACACAAGGTGAGAAGGAAGATCATTTAGAAATATGGTTAAAGTAAATTATGAGTTAGAAAGAATGAATCTATAAATGGGAGAATATGCACCAAGAGCAGCGGGAGGAAGATGCAGAGGTCAGAATGATATTACATTGTAGGGAGCAAAATAGCTCTATAAAGAGAAGTAGTAAAAGGGAAGAAGTCATGTGGCAGAATGTACAACTACAGTTAATTCTTCAATTCACGGACTTGAAGGTACATTTTTATCAATAAAGTTTAAATATAAATTAATATTAGGAAATATTTCATTGCTGACGACTCTAATACTAATATTGTTCAAAAATACTAATTCAAGCAGAAGTTGAACCAGCTGAGCAACACAAATAATAGTTACTCAGAAAAAGACAGGGAATTCAGCATATCTTAACTATAATAAAAAGATCTTTATTGTACACAATTTTATTTTTGTATTATTATACTCAAATTCTTACATAGATATGTAGGCCAGTTAGTAAAACAGACTTAACAAATACAACAACTCAGTTTTCTGCTGATTTATTTGTTATTTTAACTGTTTTTATTGAGTTTTTGTACAAAACATAAACAAAGCAGGTTTATACATAACATTTAGTTAACCTTATACATTTTCGTATATCGCAGATATGCTAATTGTGATGTATATTAGGTTATAGATTGAAAAAGGGATATGAAGAGTAGGGAAGGGAAAAGAGCGGCGAAAGGGAATCATTCAATATGTACAGCTAATTTTTTCCAGACATTGGTATTGAAAAGTGTTTAGTAAAGAATGGTTAATCTTTCTGTTCCCATAAAAATATAACATCTAAAATAAAGTCTTTTTTTTACCATTATAGCTATAGTGTATTTTTCAAGTGCTAGTATATGATTAACTTCTTGTAGCCATTTACTAAAGGTTGGTGCTTGTTGTTTTTTCCAGTAACGAGGTATAATACCTTTAGCGCAATTCAACATACATTGTAGGAGTTTTATACTGAGTTTACAACTTTTCTTTGGATATCAGTTAAGGAGTATTCATTCAGGTGAAAGGGGTAGGTATAGATTGGCCTAAGATGGTATTGATAAGAGCGCTGATTTGACTCCAGAACCTTGTCATCAGTGGGCAGGTATACCAAATGTGTGATATACTACCTATCTCACCACAACCTCTCCAACATTTGGGCGAGGTCCCAGGGTAGATGTGTCTTAATTCTTGCTGAGGGAGGTACCATCGGAAAAGTATTTTATAGTTCAACTCTAATATGTTTGGAGCAATAAAAGATTTGGATGTTGGAAGGAATGTTTTCTTCCATAGTTTATCAGAAAATTGGGTTTGGAGTTCTGACTCCCAGTGCTTGAGGTATGTTGGCCTTCCATCTGGGAATGTTCCTCTTAGTAGTTTGTAAATGATTGGGATGTGTGCTCTGGTTATGTCAGCTGAAATGGTTAATTGCTCAAATCTGGTTAATGATTTAAGTAGCATATTCTTGTGTGGGCTGGTCGTGATTGCCTGTCTAGCTTTAAAGTATGAGAATCACTTATGGAAAGGGGGGCCAATCTCATCTTTAAGTGTAATCTGGGTTTAGAGGGCGCCCTCATTTACTAAGAGGTAGATGGGTAGGTTGGATTGTGTCATTCCAGAGTTAGTTGGTGCGATGGTATGTTAGTTCAAAAAGAGGGAATTGTTGAGCAAAGGTGTCAAGGGCGAGATTGGACTAGATATGTTTGGGGCATCTTTAAGCACTCTATCCCAGATATCTAACGTATGTTTGACGAGTTTGTTTTGGTAAACTAGGGGTGGTCTATGTTGTTTGGGTAGCCAACATATATCTATCATGTGTTGTGTGTTAGGTTAGAAGAGTGTGCTTTGATTTCTACCCATAGTTTTGACTGTGTATTGTGATTCCAGGTTACAATGCGGCTCAGGTGGGATGCTCTATAATAATTGATGAGATTTTCAACCCCCAGGCCTCCGTCTTCTTTATCTAGGTATAATGTATGTTTAGTAATTTTCGGTTTCTTGTAGGCCCAGATGAATAAATTTATCATGTGTTGCTGTGTTATGAAATATCTGTCAGATAGTGCTAAAGGAAGGGTTTGGAATAGGTATAAGTATTTGGGGACTATTGTCATTTTGATCGTGTTAATGCAGCCCAGCCATGATAGTTGGTTATGTTTATGCCAGGTTTTGAGGAGTTTAAAAGTTTCTAATTGAAGTGGCGTATAATTGTATTAAAAAGATTTATTGGATCGGCGGGTATGGTGAGTCCTAGGTATGTAAGTCTATCGGAGATTAAGAAGTCTGTGTTCTGTATAATAAATTAACTCTCAGATTCTGGTAGGTTGGTTGGGACAAGTGCAGAATTATCTGCTTTAATTGAGAAGTTAGAGATTTGTTTGTATTATTGTAATATTCGTTTCAAAGCGGGTATGGTAGTGCAGGGTGATTGTAAGGTTAGGAGTATGTCGTCTGCGAATAATAAGCATTTTTGTGTTATATCTCCAAATTTTATTCCAATAATATCAGGGTTCATTTTGTTTTGTATGGCTAGGATTTCTATTGATAGGGTGAATAATAAGGGCGATAGGGGACAACCCTGTCTCGTGCCATTTCTAATTTGAAATGTTTGCAAAAGGGTATTGTTTTCTCATACTCTAGCAGTTGGGTTGTTATAGAGGGCCTGGATTTGGGTGAAAGCTACCAGGGATTCCAAACTTTGACAGGGTGGACCACATAAAGTCCCAATCCACCCTATCAAAGGCTTTCTCTGCATCTGTGGATAATAATAATTTTAGGGGTGTCATTGTCTTTAGCTATTTGTAATGTGTGTAGTAGTCTCATAGTGTTATCATTAGCTTCCATGCCAGGGATAAATCCTTCCTGGTCAGGGTGGATTAGTTTGGGGAGAAATTTATTTAATCTAGCTGCTAGAAGTTTTGCATATATTTTGATGTCAACATTTATTAGGGAAATGGTTCGATAGTTGCTTACTTTGTTTGTGGGTTTACCTGGTTTAGGTATGACTGTGATAGTGGCTTCGAGTAAAGATTGTGTAAATTGGTTTCCTTGGTCAATTGATTGGTAAAATGCAAGCAGTGGATGCCCTAACTGAGACATATGCAATTGAAACAACTTTGAGATTAGACCATCTGGCCCAGGCGATTCTTCTTCTTTTTCTTTCTATTTCTTCTTTTGCTAGTGTTGGGGTGTTTATCTGTGAAAGGTAGCAGTTGATGGCTTGTATTTTGTCTGTCTTGTTAGGGGTCTGTAGATTATATAGGGATGTGTAGAAAGATATGAATCTGTTTGCTTTCTCTTTGCTTTTGCTACTAGGTGTACCTGAGGAATTGGTTATGGATCTGATGAATGTGCCTAGTTTCCTCTTTTTAAGTGTTCTAGCCAATAGGCTACCTGCTCTGTTTCCATTTGCATAGAATTTTGCTTTCGTGGTGAGTGCCTGTAGTTGTGTGTGTTGTGTTAGATAGCAGTTCATATTTTCTCTTGCTTCCATTTGTTTTGCTAATGTATGGTCTGAGGTTGAGTTCAGATTTAAAGAATAACGGAGAGGGTCTGTTGGGTACATACAGGTTTACAATTGTGATTGGGGAGCCATATAGTAAGTCTACTATGATTATTAGTCTACCTTCTTTGTCATTTTGCTGTTGTAGGAGTTCAAATAGGATGTTTCGTCAGATCGATATTTCCACCCCATTTTTCCTGTTTGGCCCTGAGCTATGGAAATGTTGGGTGAAGTAATTTTTAGCCAGGGTTGGTTCGTTATGTTTTCGGAAGTGTTTTTTTTGTGTTATTTTAATATCTACACCTTTTTTGTAGAAATCATGAAATGTGATAGATCGCTTTTCTGCTGACAGGAAGACCTTCACATTTTATGTGGCTATTGAAATGGTGTTTAAGTTGTCTTTGGATGACATGTGTGTCTGGTATTTAACTGGAACAGGGAACTTTTCTACAATTAAGTACTTTTAAAGATACTCTGGTGACTATTCTGTGACTATACCTGGTAGTGTATATGGGATATGGAGGGATGGGGTATTAGGGAATTGTATTCTAAGAAATTAGGAGTACACTGGATATTCCTTGTGGTATCGACTCTTGTGTTGTGAGATGAGGGACTATAGCCGTGAGCGGCTTGAAACCGGCCCACAGAGTTTAAAGATAAATACATTTTCAGTTTCAACATTTCGGTGTGACTTATATTACTTTAACTGAACACAGAAGAAAAGAAAAGATAGTAAAAGGGAGAAGAAAAAGAGAGTGAAACATACAGTATCCCACAAAAGTGAGTAAACCCCTCACATTTTTCTAAATATTTTATTACATCTTTTTATGTGACAACACTGAAGAAATGACACTTTGCTACAATGTAAAGTAGTAAGTGTACAGCCTGTATAACAGTGTAAATTTGCTGTCCCCTCAAAATAACTCAACACTGCCATTAATGTCTAAACCGTTGGCAACAAAAGTGAGTACACCCCTAAGTGGAAATGTCCATATTGGGCCCAATTAGCCATTTTCCCTCTCCGGTGTCATGTGACTCGTTAGTCTTACAAGGTCTCAGGTGTGAATGGGGAGCAGGTGTGTTAAATTTGGTGTTATCGCTCTTACACTCTCTCATACTGGTCACTGGAAGTTCAACATGGCACCTCATGGCAAAGAACTCTCTAAGGATCTGAAAAAAAGAATTGTTGCTCTACATAAAGATGGCCTAGGCTATAAGAAGATGGCCAAGACCCTGAAACTGAGCTGCAGCACGGTGGGCAAGACCATACAGACGTTTCACAGGACAGGTTCCACTCAGAACAGGCCTTGCCATGGTCGACCAAAGAAGTTGAATGGACGTGCTCAGCGTCATATCCAGAGGTTGTCTTTGGGAAATAGACATATGAGTGCTGCCAGCATTTCTGCAGAGGTTGAAGGGGTGGGGGGTAAGCCTGTTAGTGCTCAGACCATATGCCGCACACTGCATCAAATTGGTCTGCATGGCTGTTGTCCCAGAAGGAAGCATATTCTAAAGATGATGCACAAGAAAGACTGCAAACAGTTTGCTGAAGACAAGCAGACTAAGTATATGGATTACTGGAACCATGTCCTGTGGTCTGATGAGAACAAGATAAACTTATTTGGTTCTGATGGTGTCAAGCGTGTGTGGCGGCAACCAGGTGAGGAGTACAAAGACAAATGTGTCTTGCCTACAGTCAAGCATGGTGTTGGGATTATCATGGTTTGGACCTGCATGAGTGCTGCCAGTACTGGGGAGCTACAGTTCATTGAGGGAACCATGAATGCCAACATGTACTGTGACATACTGAAGCAGAGCACTATCCCCTCCCTTCGGAGACTGGGCTGCAGAGCAGTATTCCAACATGATAAATACCCCAAAAACACCTTTAAAATGACCTATGCCTTGCTAAAGAGGCTGAGGGTAAAGGTGATGGACTGGCCAAGCATGTCTCCAGACCTAAACCCTATTGAGCATCTGTGGGGCATCGTCTAATGGAAGGTGGGGGAGTGCAAGGTCTCTAACATTCACCAGCTCTGTGATGTCATCATGGAGGAGTGGAAGAGGACTTCAGTGGAAACCTGTGAAACTCTGGTGAACTCCATGCCCAAGAGGGTTAAGGCAGTGCTCGTAAATAATGGTGGCCACTCAAAATATTGACACTTTGGGCCCAATTTGGACATTTCCACTTAGGGGTGTACTCGCTTTTGTTGCCAATGGTTTAGATATTAATGGCTGTGTGTTGAGTTATTTTGAGGGGACAGCAAATTTACACTGTTATACATCCTGTACACTCACTACTTTACATTGTAGTAAAGTGTCATTCCTTCAGTCTTGTCACATGAAAAGATATAATAAAATATTTACAAAAATGTGAGGGGTGTACTCACTTTTGTGGGATACTGTATATAAAATACAACTAAAGGGTTGCTTCATATAAAACATAAAATGTCTATAACAATATAGAAACAGCATGTAACGGCCTTGTGGGTCATCTCTATTAATTGTGGTGTACATACTTTAGCATTATAATAATTAAGTAAGTACTGGAGAGTTGCGTCCTTTCAAACATAAAAGGTTTGAACTAGATATAACATGGGTTAACGTTGTGTATTATAACTTTAAACTATGATGTGCAGAATATAACATTTAAACTATTGGGTGTAAGTTGGGTTGTTATTTCCCCTAATCAAACAGGAATATAACAGAATCCTTAAGCATGGAATAGTCGCAAGAAGTGTCATTTTGGCCTTGAGATAATAAGGCCTAGAAATAAAAAGGAAAAAGTTACATGCATGGGGGGGATACCTCATTTACCTGTAACCTTAAGTCTCGTGTGCTCCTTCAAAGCATATGGGTTTCATGAGTCTTTAGCTCTTTTAAGGGGTCTATGAGGAACTTTTTTAGCGTTTCTTCTGGTGTCGTCCACCCATGATGCTTTTTGTGGCTTTGGTACTGCTTTCAAAGTTTTCTCTGCCTGTTCTGTTAAGGATGGTGGGTCTAAGGCGGGTATGTTCAACGTTTCACAGAAAGAATCTATGTTGTAAATTGTTCTGCATTCCATCCTTTTCCCATTTTTCAGGGTGATTACCGAAGTACGGAAGCCCCATCTGTACGGGATCTTTAAGTTCCTTAGGTGGGTTGTGAGAGGGGCAAAGTCATGCCTTTTCTGTAGGGTTTTGGTGGAGAGGTCTTGTAAGATCTGTATTCTTACGTCTTGAAATGTTATGATACAGTGGTTCCTGGCAAGATTGTATATCATTTCCCTGTGTTTTTATATTTGGAAGCAGACTATAATGTCTCTTGGGGGTTGATTATCAAGTGGTTTTGGTTGTATAGCTCGGTGAGCTCTTTCCAGTGGCATGTCCGGTATCTCCCTGTCATTGTTTTTTGCTAATTCCTCAAACAGGGCTTGTAGGAATTAAGGAATAGCGGGTCCTTGCATTGTTTCTGGTACACCATGAAACTGCAAGTTACAGCGGCGTGTTCTGTTTTCCAGGTCGTCAACCTTATTTTCAAGGTCCACTAATTGTTGCTTAAAATGGGACACATTATCAGTAGTGATGTCGCAAACTTAAAATTTTCCGTTCGCGAACGGCGGACTCGAACTTCCGCAACTGTTCGCGAACGGGCGAACAGGGCGAACCGCCATTGACTTCAATAGGCAGACAAATTTTAAAACCCACAGGGACTCTTTCTGGCCACAATAGTGATGGAAAAGTTTTTTCAAGGGTACTAACACCTGGACTGTGGCATGCCGGAGGGGGATCCATGGCAAAACTCCAACGGAAACTTACATAGTTGATGCAGAGTCTGGTTTTAATCCATAAAGGGCATAAATCACCTAACATTCCTAAATTGTTTGGAATAACGTGCTTTAAAACATCAGGTATGATGTTGTATTGATCAGGTAGTGTAAGGGTTACACAAAAAGAAAGCGGAATTTCAATCCTAGGATTGAAAATGATGTACACTTAGAAAGCACTCTTGCCTGAGATAGGGGGGGCTCTAGGTTGGAACACGGGTACTCAAGGAGGATGGACGGTCTTAGCCGTAGAGAGTTAAAATTTAACCTTTATTAGGATTCATATTAAAACAATGATCCACGAACAAACATAAATACTAAAATTAAAAACACAGATGGAATGGGGAGGATCTTGTGCAGCGTGTATTTAACGTAAATGGTTAATGATGGGGTTAATTCATAAACCTAGGACGGATAATCCCTAGTCCAGAATTTATTCCCAAAGTAAAAGAGTAGTATATAATACCATTAAACGTTGGTATGTGTGTTTTCGTGCAACTAAGTCTGATATTGGAATTCCTAAGGTGTACAAGGCACCTAAAGGTATTTATTGTCTTTCAATATAATATTCAGGTCTGCTGAAGCAACCAGGTAATCTTCAATGGAAAATCCAATAATTGATGAACTACTGTGTTCTCATTTTTTATATAATTTATTAAGTAAAGATTAGTTGTTGACATCATTGGTACAACTGTTACAGAGCTAGATGAGAAGGATAATCAAATCCTCCTTATATTCTAAAGCAACTTTGTATTCTTAAATACATAATTGATATACTGTTATATTCTCACTTTGGATATTGTGTATTCAATTAAAAGTTGCTATTAATATCATTGGTACATCTGTTACTACGCTGGGTACAAAGAATATTCCAGTCCTCCTTAAATTCTATAATAGAGCACACGGGTATTACTCGTGTAATGGCTAATGTAAATATTCATATAGCCAAATTTTATATTAGGGAGGCTTATGATAGTGTTGTGAATGTGTTACCCTATGATGGGTTCGTTCTTGTGAATTATACACCTGGATTTACTAATATCTTGTTTGTTTTACATCAAGTTATTCCCATACATTGTAGTATTTCTAATATTGATAGTTATACCGATTTCAATTAACAGTATGATTTACTAAGTTAAAGTGGAAATGAATGCCTTAAATAAAATACATACTGTGTGGTGTTAACGAATGTACATGTAAGTGCTTGGTGCAATTTGACACATTGTTCAGCTATCTGCTTTTAGTAGTCCACCTTAATGGTATTTATGAATTACATTCGAAGTTCCTATCTGCTTGGGTAACTTATGCTAGCAAATATAAATGTAAGTGCTTGGTGCAACTTAACTTATTATTCAGCTGTCTGCTGTTAGTAATCCACCTTAATGGTATTTATAAATAACATTCAAAGTTCCTATCTGCTTATGTGACTTAACCACATTAGTTAGAGGGCCAGGTGTCAAATAAATTACTATATTGTTAGTAACCAATGTACTCGCGATGCTGTCATAAATGTATATTGGGGAGGATATCCAACTTCATCAGATGAGCTCTACTTAGATTAACAATTGTCATACATACTATTGCTGACAAAAACGTTTAGGTGAAACTTAATTTCTGCGGGTGCTGCCTAAAGACTATAAAAAGTGTGACCCCTTAGCCAATCCTTATATATTTTAATACCACGTAGTATGCATATAGCTAATATATTTAATGTACATATGTACCGCAAGTAAATATATCCTGTGCTATGATACAGTGCTTTTGCGCTTAAGTAATTGAATTGGCTTTAGAGTAGGGAAATACCAAAAGTCTTCTGGTATAAAGGTTTCTGGGTTATCTTATTACAATAGAATCCTATTGTTGGGTTCACAAGTAGGATAGTTTTTATCTGAATAGCTCAATAACTCGTAGTTAGACAACTTGTACCTACTGACTATGAATTAACAACTGATATCAAACAAGCTCTAGCTACCATCTGCGTAATGGTCAACTTATATAAATACCACAACTGCTACAAAAATATCTCCTCCGTTATCCCAGTTAACAAACTATTAATTATAGAATCATATTTTCGGCTTGCCGCCAAAGATAATGTAAGTTAAAAGTAAGGTAGCTAGGCTGTCGGGTTAGTTTTCCCCAAATCATCTGCAGTTAAAAGTTTAGCTTACAGCTTAACAACTAAGCCCTGACTACAAATATTTGCAAAGAGACCTATATAATCTTTGACTATAGAGTATCCTGAGTTTAATCAATAGTAGTGCCATTAGTTTTGTTTCTTTCTAGTATAAGGGTTACGCCTGCTTCACAGTGACAGACCAAACTCCCCGTTTAACGCACCGCAAACAACCACAAACAGTCCATTTGCACAACCACGAGATAGATAGATTTGATAGATACATAGATACATAGATTGGATAGATAGATCAATAGATGCAATATATATTTGATAGATACGATAGATAGATTTGATAGATAAATAGATAGATTTGATAGATATATAATTTCCCAGACAGAGAATTACAAGACGTTCAGTCTGGGACCCATGGTAAGGTTCCCAGAGGCAGTTGCGGCACCAGGGGACGTGTATATGGCATGGATTTTAGGAACTGGGAGATGGAAAAAGATGCTTGGTCGGTCCTCCTACTTCAAATTTGGGGCACTGCGCGTGCAATCTACTGTGGCACTAGATATGAGTGGTGTGTTAAGTAGTACTATTCTGATCAGTTTAATACCTGTTACTCCCCCTATCGGGGGAGGTGTATATGGCATGGATTTTAGGAACCGGGAGATGGAAAAAGATGCTTGGTCGGTCCTCCTACTTCACATTTGGGGCACTGCGCGTGCAATCGTGGCCAGACTTTTAGCCGACGGACATTTAGCCGACGGACATTTGGCCGACGGACATTTGGCTGAAACACAAGTGGCTGTCACAAAACAGTCCGGCCACGAGATAGATTTGATAGATAGATACATAGATTAGATAGATCAATAGATGCAATATACATTTGATAGATACGATAGATAGTTAGATAGATTTGATAGATAGATAAATAGATAGATTTGATAGATATACACTACTGTTACAACAGATATGAGTGGTGGCACTGCAGGCAGGCAACTGCAATTAGATTACACTAGCAGACTGATGTTTCACAGTCAAAATTACACAGGCAAAAAAAACAAAAAAGGGCCCTAAAAAGGGCTTTTTGGGGTGCTGTCCTTACAGCAGAGATCAGATGAGTCCTTCAGGACTGTAGTGGACACTGAATACACTAGCCTAGCTATCAATTTTCCTATAAAATCAGCAGCAGCTACACTATCCCTCCTCTCACAAAGAATGCAGGATCAGAATGAATCTAAAATGGCTGCTGTCCAGGAGCTGGGAGGGTCTGGGAGGAAGTGTCTGCTGCTGATTGGCTGAAATGTGTCTGCAGACTGTGAGATACAGGGTCAAAGTTTACTCAATGATGACGAATAGGGGGCGGATCGAACATCGCATATGTTCGCCCGCCGTGGCGAAAGCGAACAAGCTATTCGCCGGCAAACTTTTCGCAACATCACTAATTATCAGTTAGTTCTGTGTAGTTATTAAGTATTTCTTCAATGCCTTCTTCTAAGGTATCAACCCTGGGACCTAGATAATTTCTTTCTTTCTTGAGGTCTGCACATTCCTCCTTGATGCATGACTTCACTTGGTCTATTAATTAATCAATAGCTTTTAACGTGACAGGTGTATCTTTATTGCAGCCTGGGGAGGAGGTTGGTGAGTTATGCTTATCTGAATCAGAGAGGCTTGTAGTAGAGTCTTCTTCAGAGTGATCTAGTATTGTAGCTGTTTTACTGTTTTCCTTTTGAAGAAGGAATTAACTGTGCTGCGTGCTGTGGGCTGTGCTTTCCCTTGTCTATGTGCCTTAGGTTTGCATTGAGACATATTTGTATATGAAGGCGAATAGGGCTATTTATAATCTTGCTTGTAGGTGCTGAGGTTCTGTAATGCTAGGTATTAATAGGGCCAGTTCAAGTAGCGCAATAGGTTACTCCATATTATGTGAGGTAATACACTAGAGAAGGCATTAGTTGTAGGAAATATAGCATCAGGGATGTTTACATGCTGGTTTTTCTGGCAATTTAGTGTTTAGGACTTCCAGATGCTAATATGATTAATCAGTCATCTGCCCCATTTTGTGCCCTCCTGATGTTAGGTAGTTATGATGCAGTTCAGTTTTAGTTAGTGCATGGAGGCATGATAATCACTAAATCAAGTGTGTCCCATGTGTAGGGATTAGTATATTTTGCTCACCAGTTGTCTGCTGTTGTCAGTGTGTGGTGACCACACATCTAGGCATTGCTAAATGATTAAATAAAGAAATAATAAAGAAATAACACACAGACACAAAACCATGGGTGAAAAAGGCCACAGCCCGCATTTATTAAAATTAAATGAAGATCAAAAACTTTATTAAAATACACAAACTTCATTTAAAGGTGCTTGCCCTAAAACAAAAAGACGTGCCTTCCACTGGCTCTCAGCCAGGCACGCCCCCAGCTATAACCTCTCCCCATATCTGAGGAGGTACCCACAATAATATTTCAATTTTTTGGCTAGCACCCCGCAACAGCTGCGACAACCACTTACCAAATAAAAGGGGGAGGGAGGGAGGGACGCTTCTTTGCAGGTCCTCTTCTGACAACGCTGAATGGGAAAGTGAGCAACGGCTCACGTAGACACGCCCCTACGCCTAGAGTGAGGTCACTGGCCCCTCCTCTCACAGGCGTTCAACCGTGACCTCATTGACCACACATCTAGGCATTGCTAAATGATTAAATAAAGAAATAACACACAGACACAAAACCATGGGTGAAAAAGGCCGCAGCCCGCATTTATTAAAATTAAATGAAGATCAAAAACTTTATTAAAATACACAAACTTCATTTAAAGGTGCTTGCCCTAAAACAAAAAGACGTGCTTTCCACTGGCTCTCAGCCAGGCACGCCCCCAGCTATAACCTCTCTCCATATCTGAGGAAGTACCCACAATAATATTTAAATTTTTAGGCTAGCACCCCGCCACTGCACGAATTACAATCATGCACCAACCCACAGGGCTAAGGCCTTTTTCACACCTTCGCTTAAATTAAAGTTAAACAAATGGAGCCCAATCTCGTTAAGGTGAACACCGTCATTTAAAAAGAAACATCTGAACGTTTCACCTTCAAATTCTACGTGACGAATTGCACAACCACCCAATTTTGCCACAAAGCTAGATATAGTCCTGTTAATTTTCTTTCTAGAACTATCCAATTTCCTAGAATCCCATGCTGATCTCCAGCAAAGTCTACATTCTATATCCGACCAAACTATCGTGATTCGAGGAAATAACTCCCTCAGTCTAATGATGTCCCACTTAATCATATCTATTAACATTTTCTGAGCCATAAAACCAAGGTCATTGCCCCCTGCATGAATGACTAGAATATCTGGAGGATTGAAAAGTCTCGCCCAACTAATAACATGTCCTACCAATTGGTCCCACCTCAAACCCCTAATGCCAAACCATTTAATAAACACTTTCTCATATGAGCAACTAAGCTGGGACCCCGCATCTTTACATGAAGCCGCTTTTCTCGCCCAGTAAATATAGGAGTGGCCCACGATCCAACAATGCGGGGGACCTGCTGAATCAAAAAACTATCACACTAAGTCTGGCCTAACATATAACCTGAAACAACCAGATTTCCACCTTCCAATCCTTTTCACCACACCTTCATTCAAGCCCAAAATGCTCGCCTCCATAGCTGCCCCAATTCTAAAAGAATGGCAACCAAAATCCTTACTATCAATTCCAATCTCCATTAAAGCTTTCTTCAACACAGCTTCAAATTGAAAGCGAGATAAACAGGTCCCATCTTCATGAATTAACAAGGCTCTACCCCTTAAACAACTCCTAAATTGCAAAAATTCCCTAACTGCCGTAACCGGGCAGCACACCCCTCCAATTTCTTTCAAACTAACCCAACAACCCTTACCTTCTTGATCAGTTTTCGATTTCTTTAACCATAACAAAACCTCCTGCGAATTCAAAACAACGTCATTCAAATCAAAGCCACCTTGACTCCAACGATTCGCGGAAACCAATTCAGACACTCTAAAAGCTCCAAAATATGCTAATAAAAAAGCTACCTTAAATAATAACACCTCAAAACTGGAAAAACAAACTTTATGTAACACCAAAACCATTCTTTCCAATATAGAAAAAACCAAGGGACGCCTCTTATCCAAAACCGCTTTTTTCTTCAACAAACCTCTCACACGTATACAAAAATTTTTGGACAAATCCACCCAACCTAAAGTTTTAAACAAAAAGGATAAGGCCGCCATGTTACGTTTTATCACTGATTTAGAAATTCTCCTATCTCTCCAATCCTCAATCCAATCCAAAAGCAAGCTCGCTTCATCCACATGCCTATCCTTCCCAACTAGTTTATTGATCCACTGGACCCAAACTGACACATAAGCATTCCATGTCCTAGGAGCTAAGGCTCCCCTCACCATATTCAACACTCTAGAAAATTCAGGTACCACATTTCCTCCGGGCACGTAGCACCCAACATGTCTGGATCCGGAACTGCTTCTCGAAACCTCTGCCACTGAAAACGAGAAAGAGCATCAGCCCCTATATTCTCCTTTCCAGGAACATGAACAGCTCTAAAATACACATTATAAACAGCTGAGAGAACCAACAATTGCTAAAAGAGATTGAATAAAAATATCTCAATATGTATAATACAATGTGTCATAAAATCAGATATATATCATTATGTATAATAAAAAACAAACATAGAAAGGTATATATAAGCTATTTTAATAAAAAAATAATTAAATAACAATAATAAGTTGTGGCCACAACTAAATAAAATGATGAAAAAAAAAATTAGCAACATAGATTTACAATTCACAATTCAATCGCTGATAATTTACTATGACGGTTCAGCAATGTTATATCACATAGACAAGGTGCAATACTAAGTCTCCTGTTAGTAAATAAGATTAACTAGTAATTTCTCCGATAATGTCCGTGTGTGACTTAAGACTAATGAGTTAGGGTATCCTTTGTGAATGAAATAGTCCCGTTGAAAGTGTATAGGCAAATTCCTATTGCGTGCACTGAGTTGAGCTCCGTGGGTTGAAGTGAGTGAAAGACAGGGCAATTCGCTGTTCTGCCGTACTGTGTTAAAGTGCAAGTGATATATAGTTCTTTGTTAAGTGAACTGGTGGATACGTGAATTTCTTTAAATTGGCTTCTTTGCAAAAAAGTGACAAATTTTTCTTATTTGAGAATATTTTATATCAATGTGATAGTTATAAAATGTTCAATGTGAATCTTCAGCTGTATGACAGGCTTATTAGCTGCGCTCCCCGGCCAGCGTATGTGTGTAGATGCGTGGCGGAAGTACTCACAGCTGCTTCACTGTCTTGTAACAGCTCTGAATCCTTTCTGGTTCGGCTGCTCCGATAAAAGAATGGACAATTGTCTCCTTGATCTTCCTGGATCCTCCTGGATCTTTTCCTGGGTGCTATCGATAGATGATGGGTAACAATGGAAAGTGTAAACAGACTCCACAGCTTCCTATCTACGCGTTTCAGCACTGTGAATGCCTTTATCAAGAATGTTTTCGTGGAGTCAGAATGTTCCTTTTAAATGATTCTCATAACCCGTATGTAAGACCCGTATCTTAGTAATGGGTCCTAGAGGTTCTTGGCTTTAGATATATTGTATCAAAGTGTTTTACAAATTATCCAATACTCAGCGCCATGTTCCTCGCAAGGTCACACTCTCTGCTAGAGTGTGACCTTGCGAGGAACATGGCGCTGAGTATTGGATAATTTGTAAAACACTTTGATACAATATATCTAAAGCCAAGAACCTCTAGGACCCATTACTAAGATACGGGTCTTACATACGGGTTATGAGAATCATTTAAAAGTAACATTCTGACTCCACGAAAACATTCTTGATAAAGGCACTCACAGTGCTGAAACGCGTAGATAGGAAGCTGTGGAGTCTGTTTACACTTTCCATTGTTACCCATCATCTATCGATAGCACCCAGGAAAAGATCCAGGAGGATCCAGGAAGATCAAGGAGACAATTGTCCATTCTTTTATCGGAGCAGCCGAACCAGAAAGGATTCAGAGCTGTTACAAGACAGTGAAGCAGCTGTGAGTACTTCCGCCACGCATCTACACACATACGCTAGCCGGGGAGCGCAGCTAATAAGCCTGTCATACAGCTGAAGATTCACATTGAACATTTTATAACTATCACATTGATATAAAATATTCTCAAATAAGAAAAATTTGTCACTTTTTTGCAAAGAAGCCAATTTAAAGAAATTCACGTATCCACCAGTTCACTTAACAAAGAACTATATATCACTTGCACTTTAACACAGTACGGCAGAACAGCGAATTGCCCTGTCTTTCACTCACTTCAACCCACGGAGCTCAACTCAGTGCACGCAATAGGAATTTGCCTATACACTTTCAACGGGACTATTTCATTCACAAAGCATACCCTAACTCATTAGTCTTAAGTCACACACGGACATTATCGGAGAAATTACTAGTTAATCTTATTTACTAACAGGAGACTTAGTATTGCACCTTGTCTATGTGATATAACATCGCTGAACCGTCATAGTAAATTATCAGCGATTGAATTGTGAATTGTAAATCTATGTTGCTAATTTTTTTTCATCATTTTATTTAGTTGTGGCCACAACTTATTATTGTTATTTAATTATTTTTTTATTAAAATAGCTTATATATACCTTTCTATGTTTGTTTTTTATTATACATAATGATATATATCTGATTTTATGACACATTGTATTATACATATTGAGATATTTTTATTCAATCTCTTTTAGCAATTGTTGGTTCTCTCAGCTGTTTACACAGCGCCTCTCTTACACCCACGTTTTTGTTTTCTCTAGTGGACTGAGTAGGGAGATATCAGTCGTTTTTAGAGAGGCTAAGAGGGTTAGACTTAGTCCAGACTCTTGTTTTTTAAAATACACATTATGTTTCAGACATTCGAAAACAAACATTCTGATCAAACCAATAACCGGTTTAGAGCTAGAAGATAAACGGTTGATGGCAAAAACCACGCCCATATTATCAGAATGAAAAACCACTTTTTTGTTTTCAAACTCACAACCCCAAATCTTCAAAGCCACCACTAACGGGAATAACTCCAGAAAAACGAGGTTTTTAGTAAGGCCAGCTGCCGCCCAATCTCCAGGCCAAGCACCCGAACACCATTTACTATCAAACAAAGCACCGAAACCATGCGCACCAGAAGCATCAGTAAATAGATGCAGTTCACTGTTCGTCACTTCCGCAGATTTAATCAAAGAATTACCATTGAAGTCCTTTAAAAAAGCCTTCCAAACACGTACATCTTCCTTAACCTGAGCAGACAAACGAATCTTAAAATGGGGAATCTTAACCCCAACCGTTGACAAAGACAATCTCCTGCAGAAAATCCTGCCAACAGGGATAATCTTACAAGCAAAATTCAGCTTGCCAACTAAAGATTGAATTTCCCTCAAAGAAAGCTTCTTCTTCTTGAGAGCTGAATCAATAGAAAATACCAAATCCTTCACCTTGTCCTCAAGAAGCCTGCATTCCATAACCACTGTATCAATGCAGATACCCAGAAAACTAATAACAGAAGAAGGCCCTTCTGTTTTATCAGATGCAATTGGGATACCAAAATCCCCAGCCATAGCAACAAAAGAATCCATAAGAGCCTGACACGAATTCTGCCCAGAAGGGCCCACAAAAAGGAAATCATCCAAATAATGGATAACTGATGACAACCCAGAAGTCTGCTTAACCCCCCAATCCAAGAAACAGCTAAATTTTTCAAACAAGGAACAAGAAATGGAGCAACCCATAGGTAAACATAAGTCCACAAAATAAGAACCATCCACAAAACAGCCCAATAAATGATGGCACGACGGATGGACAGGCAACAACCTAAAAGCCGATTCAATATCCACCTTAGCCAACAAGGCATTAGAACCCGCTTCTCTGACCAAAGACAAAGCTTTATCAAAAGAAGCATATCTTACCATAGACAATTCAGGTTCAATTCCATCATTCACCGAAAAACCTTTCGGAAAAGACAAATGGTGGATAAGTCTATATTGATTCGGAACCTTTTTTGGAACAACACCCAAGGGGGACACCCTTAGATTATCAAAAGGAGGCGCAGAAAAGGGGCCCACCATTCTGCCTAAAGAAACCTCTTTCTGAATTTTTTCCAACACCACACCAGGGAAATTCTTCGCAGACTTAAGATTACCAGCATAAACAGACTCAATACCCTCGACAAATGGTATAAAGAAGCCATCAATGAAACCATTGAACAGAATCTCCGCATCAGAAGCCATACCCCTTCTCCTATCGTACAACCTTAACCAAGGCTCCATCCTTTCTACCTTCACCGGAGTCTTGGCCTTGAATGACACTATCGACCTTTGATGCAGATTTAACCCTCTTGAAACACTTGACGCTGGAATGAATTCCTCCACAAAAGGAATATTCATGCTTGTACTTACAAGCCGCTCCAAATTTACAAACTCCATTGAACTGAAAGCAGAGACCTTTCCTAAAGGCCACTGCTGATGAAGCAGAAGAGGAGGCACTGGAAACAACTCCCGAACCCCGAAAGGGCTGTGCATACCTTAGAGGAGTCATAAGCTCCAACCAGATGCCCATATCCCTATCATCCCAAAGCATCTCCGGCCGAACCGCCAAACGTTGGCGGAACTGCTCATCATACTTTCACCAAGCTAAACCACCATAAGTACGACAAGCACTAGCTATCTCGTCTAGGTAACAGAAGAGGGAAGAACACAATTCTGGGTTCTTCTCCCCAATCACACTAGCCAAAATACAGAAGGCCCTAGACCAATTAGACAAAGTCTTAGGACTCTTACTAAATCTTCTTCTACGTTCGTCATCTTCCTTCTTTCCCGAATCACTCTTAGGATCATCCTTACTGTCAAAACTTTGATCCACAGGAAGAAGAGAAAAAAATTCAAAGAACTCTCGTCTCCAAATCAAGGACGCCTCAAAGCTTGATCGGATATTCTAACCTGACTAACAACAGAAGGAGTACCAGATGCTACAGAACCAGCCTGATCCAAGAGACTTCCCCCAGATGCCACATTCTGCGCAACCCACGGACCAACCGGACCCGAGGGAACACTAACATTAGACTGCGAACTGTTGGGAACACTAACATTAAACTGTTCTCCATCTGAGAGACTAAATCCTTCAAACCTCTCACTAACACTTCACACCTATCATCAGCCGGAATCACACCTGCATCACATGAAATCTTAGATGTCTCCTTAGATGTACCTGCTTCCTTCCTTGTGTCCAGGCGTATTGATTCGCTTCCATGCCTCGGACCAACTCGTTCTTTGTGACTCCTTCTTTCAGGAGATCTAGATCTCCTATATCTCCCTCTCTCCCTTGACTGACTGTCCAGTGTACCCCAGACAGACGTTTCTGAATCCTGATTCTTTCTGACACTAATTGGCGACCGGGATCTTACCCGACGCCGTGCTACTGGGATCCTGGACCTTCCTTCCTGTCTCTTACTCTCGCCTGAAATGTCCTGTGACCAAGAGGATGCGTAATCCCTATTAGCTATAATTCTACCACTAACAGAAATATTATCATCCCTATGACCCCTATCAAAACTAGGCCTAACAAAGCTTTCCCTAATCTCAACTAAAGGAGAATTCCTATCCACTGAACTACTATTAAACCCCCCCACTTTTTCTGGAACTAAAGCCCTAATTAATTGAGTTAACATTTCAATACCCCCAACCTGCTCCGTTGAAACTGGTCCTGAACAAGATGGGGACTGTTCCTCCTCCTCACCAAAGTCACTATACTGCTCCTCAATCCATAAGGAATCGCCATCTTCATGTCCACTCCGACGAGCGATGTCAGCCTGTCAGCTGGGGAAAAAGACACATTACCCTGCCTAACGGCAGCCCCCCTAAAATCCTTAATGCCCTGATTAACTCCACTATCCCTACCTCTGCTAACCTGCCTACCTCCCTTAGCTACATCATAGTCTTCTAAAATTCCTCCCTCCTCAACCCCTACATCTAAACTAACATCCTGTGCCACAGTGTAAACGGGTCCAGCTAAATTGTCACAATGTTTGGTTTTCCGTAATGCTTTTTTACCAGACCCTTTAATGCTAGGGTCTTGAAAATTTAAAGCTCTCCTAGCTGCAGCAGTCACAGGCCTCTCAAGCACACCACTATCTGCCCTAGAGCCCGTTAAATTCCCTCTCACTGCAGGCCCTGTCACCATGTCCCTGGCACCTTCATTGAGGGCCGTAATCTCCTGCAATTGCGCCAAACCAGGCCCTGAGGCCGTATCACCCCTCCGGATAAACGAGCCAGCTGGGCCTGCAACGGCCGTTACCTGCTCCTTATTTGGCGCCAAAATTGCGAGGCCCTCTTCTTCAGAGTCTTCTTCCACAGCACCCATTGCGGCCTCGTTACCCTCCTGTAATCCACCAGACACCCCGTAGTCACCTGCAAAAGAAAGAAAATTACCTGCACCAGGCTCCAAAACCGGCAACCGTGACTCCTCTGGAACGCTGCCGACTCCACTTCTGCTCCGCCGCTTGCTGCCATCTCCAGACTTGCTTGCGATGGTGCTGTCCTGCACCGCCCGATGATCGGAATCGCCTCCAGCTGTTGACGACCTCACCGCTCTTCTTCTGCTTCCGGAATCCTGCCTCTTCGCTCCCGACGGACTGAGTCTCTCAGGCGGGCGGGACCTGCGAACAGGCCAAGATGCTCCTCCACCCGCCGTTGCCGCTCCTCCGGAACCGATTACCTCTTCAGGAACGAGTCTCCGCTGGATCCAGTCGACGCCCTTCGTCTTCAGCAGCTCCTGGACTGTGCCGAGAATTGATTGAAGATCCGCCATAGTAAGTATCAGTAACGACGCTTCTTTGCAGGTCCTCTTCTGACGACGCTGAATGGGAAAGTGAGCAACGGCTCACGTAGACACGCCCCTACGCCTAGAGTGAGGTCACTGGCCCCTCCTCTCACAAGCGTTCGACCGGGGCCTCATTTATAAGAGGTGGTGAGCACGCTGTTCTGCCTGTTATTGCTGCAGCGTGTGCAGGCCTTGGATTCTCTGTGTCCTTCTCTCGGCTGCCGATTTCAGCTGATGGTAGCGATCGGACTCACAGAGGTAGATCCCTTGTCAGGGTAGCCAGAGCTGTACTTGGCAGGTCATAGGTACCGTAATTCCGGGGTATGAGCTGGTCTCTAGCCGACCCGATCACAGAGCTCTAATGTGTCGGGGCCATCGTGGACGCCCGCTAGCTCCGTCCTCCAAAGAATCCTGCTGATTTATTTATCATCTTAAGTATCAAAGTGGTCGGACGTCCAGCTTATTAACACATTATCGCCGTCTAGTACATTTAACGTCCCTCATTCCTCCTTCTGCAAACTCTCAACCATCACAGCAAATACCTACTTGGTACTGCGGTAACAGGAGATGCACATCAGAAACAGAAGTACAGCCAGTGCTGTACCGCTATAGAAATGTGGTCACTAAAATCCTGTGCTTAGAAAAGTTCAAGAACTTCTTGGCTCAAAGAGGCAGGCACCAACAAAGCTCACAGACCCCCCCACAGTTAAGATCACATGGGGCATCTTCCAGGCTACCATATTGTGCTCACTCCTTTTTATGCTGGAGGTAGATCCAGCCTTAGATGGTGATAGTATTTGCTTTAAAGGGATAATACTCAAAAAGTAATATTGGATGTCAAGGTACGTTAGGCAGGGAGGCTGTGCAAACATACCTGATCTTACTTATGTATCATTAAGAACCTTAAACCTTGATGCCAATTATGTTTATTTAGAGCCATGACTAGCAAGAATGCCTATATATAAAGGGGTTGGTCTGTAATCAAATAACAAAATGTGTACTCAATGAAATTTGCTGACTTACCAGCATCTATCGTATCATTAAGGATTGTACTTAAATGAGATCACACAAAAAAGTATGGAGCTCAAATTTAGGAAAAACCCGTACAGGCATTGACCCTCTGCATTGGTAGGTGGTGCCTGTTGATGGCTGGGTGTTAACCACTATATCTACATAAGCAAAGTTGTAGCTCTTTGTTTAGCACTTCTTGGGCTGTTTTAAGTATTGGAGGGTGACATAGATCCCTATAAATTGTACCCACTTATGTTTTAGTGGGACCTGATGTTGGAAGGGGCGTTGTCAGCCCTTATACTTATGGCACCTCTTACAATACATATGAGTTAATGCTCTGTATTTTTACAATTTACATGCTTGCATCTATCTAAGAATGTGAGTATAATATAAAAAAAATAATATGGCCGGGTCCTTTCCTTGAATAAGGCAACCCCAAGTCGGTTTTTGTATTGAAATAATTTGTAAAATAAAGGTCTTTTTATTATAGAAAAGATGTGCTGAATGTCCTGTCTTTTTCTGAGTAATTATTACTAATGTTGCTCAGTTGGTTCAACTTTTGTTTGAATTAGTATTTGTGAACAATACAGTTTATCCTTCAGTGCAAGCAGATCAACTCTGGCAATTCCACCTAAGAACAATTACAAGTGGTTCTAAAATAAGAGTAAACATCAGGGTTGGAGGGTGTAGCGTGCTTTCTAAAATAGATTAAGTTTGTTTGGAGGCAGTGGTCAGATGCTTTAGGTGGACTGGGATATCTGAGTGAAGTGAGTCTTAGCTGTACTTTGTGAAATAGATAAAGGCCTAGATTGCAAGTTGTGCGTTAGCCTTAAAAAGCTCTGCGTCGGATGTCTTGAAGATGGACCCGCTCCGCGCCGGATGGATGAAGATAGAAGATGCCGTCTGGATGAAAACTTCTGCCCGTCTGGAGGACCACTTCACCCGGCTTGGATGAAGACTTCTCCCGGCTTCGTTGAGGACTTCGGCCCGGTTGGGTGTAGATGTCTTCCGGTAAGGTGATCTTCAAGGGGTTAGTGTTAGGTTTTTTTAAGGGGGGATTGGGTGGGTTTTAGAGTAGGGTTGGTTGTGTTGGTGGTGGGTTTTAATGGTGGGGGGGAATTGTAATTTTTTTTTCAGGTAAAAGAGCTGATTACTTTGGGGCAATGCCCCGCAAAAGGCCCTTTTAAGGGCTATTTCTAATTTAGTGTAGGGTAGAGCTTTTTTGGGGGGGGGGCTTTTTTATTTTGTTAGGGGGATTAGATTAGGTGTAATTAGTTTAAAAATCTTGTAATTTCTTTATTTTTTTCTGTAATTTAGTGGGGGTTTTTTTTGTACTTTAGATAATTTTATTTAATTGTAATTAATTGTATTTAATTTAGGTAATTAATTTAATTGTAGTGTAGTGTTAGGTGTAATTGTAACTTAGGTTAGGTTTTATTTTACAGGTAAATTTGTATTTATTTTAACTAGGAAGTTATTAAATAGTTAATAACTATTTAATAACTATTGTACCTAGTTAAAATAAATACAAAGTTGCCTGTAAAATAAAAATAAACCCTAAGATATATACAATGTAACTATTAGTTATATTGTAGCTATCATAGGGTTTATTTTATAGGTAAGTATTTAGTTTTAAATAGGAATAATTTAGTTAATTGTAGTAATTTTATTTTGATTTATTTAAATTATATTTAAATTAGGTGGGGTTAGGGTTAGACTTAGGTTTAGGGGTTAATAACTTTATTATAGTGGTGGCGACGTTGGGGCGGCAGATTAGGGGTTAATAAATGTAGCTAGGTTGCGGTGACATTGGGGGCTGTAGATTAGGGGTTAATAAATATAATGTAGGTGTCGGCGATGTTGGGGGCAGCAGATTAGGGGTTCGTAAGTATAATGTAGGTGGCGGTGGTGTCCGGAGGGGCAGATTAGGGGTAAATAATATAATTTAGGTGTCGGCGATGTCGGGGGCAGCAGATTAGGGGTTAATAAGTGTAAGATTAGGGGTGTTTAGACTCGGGGTTCATGTTAGGGTGTTAGGTGTAAACTTAACTTTTATTTCCCCATAGGAATCAATGGGACTGCGTTAGGAGCTTTACGCTGCTTTTTTGCAGGTGTTAGACTTTTTTCAGACAGCTCTCCCCCATTGATTCCTATGGGGAAATCGTGCACGAGCATGTTCAGCCAGCTCACCGCTAGCGTAAGCAGCGCTGGTATTGAGGTGAGATGTGGAGCAAAATTTTGCTCTTCCCTCACTTTTTTGCGGTTAACGCCGGGTTTGTAAAAACCTGTAATACCAGCGCTGTCTGTAAGTGAGCGGTGAGCATAAACTGCTCATTAGCACCGCACAGCTTCTAGCGCAAAACTCGTAATCTAGGCGTAAGTTTGTTTGGAGGCAGTTGTCAGATGCTTTAGGTGAGCAGCTAGGATGTCTGAGTGAGAGATGGCAAGCTTCTCTAAATAATGGGTTTTTAAAGAGAGCCTGATACTATACAATCTTGTAAAGAGTCTGATGGAGTAGGGTAGAGAGTTTCAGAGGACAGGAGCCGCACATGGGAAGTTTTGTAGGTGAGAAATGGAAGTAGAAATAATTGAAGTGGAGAGATGTAGGTTAGAGGTTGATTTGAGTGGGTGGGTTAGAGAGTATTGTGATTAAATATAATTTGGAAGGAGGCCTTTGAATGCTTTATAGGTTAGGGTTAATATTTTAAATTGTATTCTAAAGTGCATGGGGAAACAGTGTAGGGACTGGCAGAGCAAGGCAGCTGATGTAGATAACTGACATAGGTTGATGAGTCTAGTTGAAGCATTCATTAAAGATTGGAGAGAGGAGAGGCATGGTTTGTGAAGGCTAAGTAGGAGTAGGTTGCAGTAGTTAATATGTGACACAATGAGGGAATTAATTAGTATTTTTATTGTTTCTTAAATGAAGTTATGGTAATTCTAGAAATGTTGCATTGGTGCGCATAGCAGGGATTGGTAAGCACTTGTATATGTGGAGGGAATGTGAGTTCAGAATCAAGTGTGGTACCAAGACAGCAGACCTGGGATGAGGTGTTGAGAATAAATTCTCCTACAGTAATAAAAAATGACAGGCGTGGGATGTCTAGAAGAGGGGGGAATAAGAAGCAACTTAGTTTTAGACCGATTGATCTGGAGGCAATGAGAAGACATCCAAGAGGAAATTACACAGTGAGTTGGTAATCTGCTTTAGTAAAGAGGGAGAAATATCAGGAGAGGAAAAGGTAGATTTAGGTATCATCAGCATATATATGGTACTGGCAGACAAAGGAGGATATACGTCTTCCAAGGGAGGATGTATAGACAGAGCCTTGTAGTACACCTACTAAGAGAGGCAAAGGATCAGCATTTATGCTGTTAAAGGAAACTGTAAACAAACAGTTTGAGAGAAAGGAAGCAAACCTAGAGACAGCTTTGTCTCGGATGACAAAATAATGTTGAGTTTTAAAGAGGAAATGATGGTCAACTGTGTCAAAAGCAGTGGGTAGATCCAGAAGAATTAGTATGGAGTAGTGGCCCTTTACGTTAGCTGATAGCAGATCATTTATTACTCTAGTAAATGCAGTTTCTGTTGAGTGTGTAGGAAGAAACCAGATTTAAGGGGATCAAGGGATAAGTTTAATGGTAGAAATTGAATTAGGTGATTATATACTAATTGTTCCAATACTTTGGAGGCAAAGGGAAGTAAGGAGACTGGCAGATAGTTAGAAGGGGTGGTGAGGTCAAGCAAGGGCTTTTCTGAATTGGTGTGATTAACGTATGCTTGAAATATGCTAGTGGCAAAAGACTGATTAAAGAGAGGGTAGGGTATGAAGAAGCAGAGAGAGAGAGGGAAGCAGTTGTTAAGGAAGGGGATTGAGTTTAGATAATACAAGGAGTGGGTAGAAGGACTGGCTTTGAGGGGTGTGAAGGACAGATGTCTTTTCAAATTTAGTAAATTTTTATTTTTGAAGGAATCAGCAATGATCCGAGCAGTGAGTTTGGTAGTAGGTTGAGGTGCAGGCAGGGAGTAGTTAGTTAATGAAACAGCCTTCTGGGGTTGGATGAATGAGAATTTACACAAAGGATGAGAAATAGATTTGAAAATTAGCACTAGTATGTTGTTTTCTCCGCTGACGTTCAGTGGTTAGACATCTCTGAAGATAGTGGGTGTGTTTGGTGTGTCATGGTTGTCCTGGAGTGCACAATGTTCATTGAACAGTGGAGGGTGCGGTTTTGATAAGTGATGATTTTAGTGCAGAATAATACTGTAAGGCTACAAGGTCTGGGCAATACTGGGTTCAAATGTTGGAGATTAAAAGTTTCAATTTATTGTTTCTTAAATGAAGTTATGGTAATTCTAGAAATGTTGCATTGGTGCGCATAGCAGGATTTGGTAAGCACTTGTATATGTGGAAGGAATGTGAGTTCAGAATCAAGTGTGGTACCAAGACAGCAGACCTGGGATGAGGTGTTGAGAATAAATTCTCCTACAGTAATAAAAAATGACAGGCGTGGGATGTCTAGGAAGCATCTTAGTTTTAGACCGATTGATCTGGAGGCAATGAGAAGACATCCAAGAGGAAATTACACAGTCAGTTGGTAATCTGCTTTAGTAAAGAGGGAGAAATATCAGGAGAGGAAAAGGTAGATTTAGGTATCATCAGCATATATATGGTACTGGAAGACAAAGGAGGATATACGTCTTCCAAGGGAGGATGTATAGACAGTGCCTTGTAGTACACCTACTAAGAGAGGCAAAGGATCAGCATTTATGCTGTTAAAGGAAACTGTAAACAAACAGTTTGAGAGAAAGGAAGCAAACCTGGAGACAGCTTTGTCTTGGATGACAAAATAATGTTGAATTTTAAAGAGGAAATGATGGCCAACTGTGTCAAATGGTGGCCCTTTACATTAGCTGATAGCAGATCATTTATTACTCTAGTAAATGCAGTTTCTGTTGAGTGTGTAGGGGGGAAACCAGATTTAAGGGGATCAAGGGATAAGTTTAATGGTAGAAATTGAATTAGGTGATTATATACTAATTGTTCCAATACTTTGGAGGCAAAGGGAAGTAAGGAGACTGGCAGATAGTTAGAAGGGGTGGTGAGGTCAAGCAAGGGCTTTTCTGGATTGGTGAGATTAATGTATGCTTGAAATATGCTAGTGGCAAAAGACTGATTAAAGAGAGGGTAGGGGTTGAAGAAGCAGAGAGAGAGGGAAGCAATTGTTAAGGAAGGGGATTGAGTTTAGATAATAGAAGGAGTGGGTAGAATGACTGGCTTTGAGGGGTGTGAAGGACAGATGTCTTTTCTAATTTAGTAAATTTTTATTTTTGAAGGAATCAGCAATAATCTGAGCAGTGAGTTTGGTAGTAGGCTGAGGTGCAGGCAGGGAGTAGTTAGTTAATGAAACAGCCTTCTGGGGTTGGATGAATGAGAATTTACACAAAGGATGAGAAATAGATTTGGAAATTAGCACTAGTATGTTGTTTTTTCCGCTGACGTTCAGCGGTCAGACATCTCTGAAGATAGCGGGTGTGTTTGGTGTGTCATGGTTGTCCTGGAGTGCACAATGTTCAGTGAACAGTGGAGGGTGCGGTTTTGATAAGTGATGATTTTAGTGCAGAATAATACTGTAAGGCCACAAGGTCTGGGCAATAGTGGGTTCAGATGTTGGAGATTAGAAGTTTCAATTTAGGAGAAAAGTCTTGGATATCCATGTAATATAATCTTATTAAACATTAATGATTCATTTAAAGCATATCATTTTATATAACTTTCCAATTTACTTCCATTAACAATTTGTTCTCAGTCTTTTTAAATGCATACTTTCAGGCACCAGCTACTAATGAATATGTGAAAAAGTTTACAATGAACATGTATGTGCATCTGTAATAGGCTGAAAACTGTCACATGATACAGTGGGCAGGGAAATTAAGCAATCTTTGAAATTTCTCAGAAAAAAAATATACTGGTAATTAGAAATTGCTTTGTATTGCCTTTTTATGGTGCATTTTTATAGCATGCATTGCTACTATATTTAATTGTCCTTTAATAGAACCACCAAAATATATAAGGTTACTTGAGGAGTATTAATTCTTCATACAGTTTCCTTGCTACAAGACAAAATACTTAAAAACCGTGAAAATAAATGTTTCTGAGGTATAGATCTAAAGATTAGGATACTATTTTTGGGCTAAAATTGGCTTGTATGTAAAATGCCAATCCAGGCAAGTTGTTGTACATAGAAGAAATAAACAGGGACAGATTATGACCAAAAATAGGCCCGAGCATTTTAAGGCAGAGCAGCCTACTCCCCTCCCCTTTTTGTTATTGAATCATACCTCATAACTGACAAGTATAAAGTACTAGTTTGATTTACAAAAACATTAAAAGTTTATAACACCCCTCTGTTACTGTATTTTGTAAATGTGTTGTTATTAAATATTAAAAAAGGGAAATATAAGTAAAAAGATTTTTTTTTCACATTTAAATAAAGAATAAGTGCTTATTGCTTATTGGCCTGTGTAGTAACAATCACACAAAAACAGGAACCCAAGGGCATCAAAAGACATCATCAAGAGGATTTGCTTCTCTGTGACTGACTCACAGACACAGCAAGGCAGGGTAGACTGGCCCTGCATCATAAATAAAAAGAGAGAAGCGCTCAACCTGGGAACGAACAATAGCATAATAGCTTGTTCTATGGCTAATTACCACCCTAGAAGCAGCCTCTTTTTGCTCAATATGTGCCTTTCACAGAGAAGAACTTTCCTGTAGCATATCAGTCTGATCCTGACTTAACAGTGCAGTCCAGCCCCGAAATACCAGGCAATCCCTCTCTGAACGAGAGAAACAGCAAAACCCCAGACGTACGTTTCGGCCTATTGTGGGCCTCGTCAGTGAGGTGCAGTCATATCCCTCTAGGCACACTGAGCAAGGGGTCCACGTCTGGATTCCCGCATCACACTTAGGGAGACTTCCCCAAGTGTCATAATTTGCATAAATAAAAAGAGAGAAGCGCTCAACCTGGGAATGAACAATAGCATAATAGCTTGTTCTATGGCTAATTACCACCCTAGAAGCAGCCTCTTTTTGCTCAATATGTGCCTTTCACAGAGAAGAACTTTCCTGTAGCATATCAGTCTGATCCTGACATAACAGTGCAGTCCAGCCCCGAAATACCAGGCAATCCCTCTCTGAACGAGAGAAACAGCAAAACCCCAGACGTACGTTTCGGCCTATTGTGGGCCTCGTCAGTGAGGTGCAGTCATATCCCTCTAGGCACACTGGCCCTGCATCATGCACAAATAATAATGCTGGTGACTGGGTGGGGCTAAGACAAACAGGCCTGGCCCATAGCAGGCCCTGGCCCACCGGGCAAATGCCCTGTATGCCCGATGGCCAGTCCGGGCCTGGAAATAATGCATGATTTATACACATGATGTGCAATGCCCACACAAAAAAGGGGGTTTAGTAGGTATCTCTGCAGTATCCAAAAAAGTTGAGGACACTGAAGTTTGGTTTGTCATATTGATTATAGGGACATTACATAACAAAATATCTTCTATTTATTCATAAATACATATTTCTATATATATATCTGATTATATTATGGTAACATATATATCTATACCTATATATAAACATGATTATATATAGGTATAGATATATACAGATATGCGATATGCAGAACATTGAAATGTCAAATATTTGCACTAAATACTTATTTAAACCTTTATTTAAAAATGAATATTGCATAAATATACTTTTACATGTTTTCATCTAATTAACGGCAAAGGGCTCCAATGCACTTGCATATATGTCCATATATGTATACATATGTATTTATGTGTTTATATGTGCATATAAATCTGTAAATACCTATATACACATATAAATGCATAAATACATCTGTACACATATAAAGACATATATTTTTTGTGCAATATTTGTTTTTAATCATTTTTATTAGATAGTGTTATTATGAGTGTAACTGTACTTTGAAATGTATTTTTGATGTGTTTTGTGACAATTTTTTGTTTCGCAAAATGGTTAACCAGAGCTCTGAATTTGCCGTAATCATTGTTGTAAAATGCAATTGCACTCAAGCAATCCCATTTACTTTCAACTCATAATGCGAGCAGTGAGCCTGACGAGCACAAACCCTAGATATACCCCTTATAGCTGAGGTGTAAACATTTGCGCTCCACTCGTAAACTGGTCCTTAGTGTTTATTGTTCCTCTAAGCTTCTCTGGTAAACCTTTATTCCCATCCACTTGTAATACAAGATTGTATGCTTTTCTTTGCTCATTCTATGGATAACACACTCTACATTATCAATTTTGCTCCACTTGTAATTGTTACAATCACTGTTAATAGTGCCCTAGAGTGTGTGTGTATTTCTGCAACTTAACGTTACTTTGCGAAAGTGTCCTGCTTTAAAAAACACAAGGTGTTATTGTGAGGGTATTTATTTAAGCTAAATGAAAACTATTCATTAGGAATTGATCAGCCATGCTTTTTTAGTTTTGCTTAAAGGGCCATGATAACCAAATGTTGAAACACTTGAAAGTGCTGCAGCATAGCTGTAAAAATCTGACTAGAAAATATCACCTGAACATCTCTATGTAAAAGAGAAAGCTATTTTACTTCAAAATGTCCTAAGTATTCACACCCCATTGTAAAGGACTTTAAGCAGCAAATCAGTTTGTCTGTCCCGGGACAGGCAAGGGAGTGAGCCTCATGCACACTCATGTTATTTCCCTATTCAGTTTAAGGAATTTTACTATAAAATCTCATGAGAGTTAAGTTAAATCTCATGAGATCACAGTAAAACAGTTCATGACCTCAGCACTGCTGATGCTGATTGGCTGCAGTACATTTCTTCATTTTTTTTTTTTACCTGCAGCTGGACAGCAGCTGAAGTATAACTTTTTACACAGCACTTACTCTGGTGAGCTGAGGAAATGATCTTCCTTTTTTACATAGAGATGCTCAGGTGATATTTTCCTATCAGCTTTTTACAGTTATGCTGCATCAGTTTCAAGTGATTTAGCATATGAGTATTATGTATGAGTATTAAGTCACAAACTCTTATCTTTTGTTTCCTTGAATGTCTCTGAAAATATATGCAAAACCTTGTTCAAAAAATATTTTCTGTTATATTGTTTTCAAATTCAAACTTTTTATATATGAAAAATGATTATTTGTATTAATTGTTTTTCTTTTTAAATCAATAAAAAAATCAGCCACTATACATTGATTTAATGTACAAATTCAAACTGAATAGAATGGACCATATTGTTAAAAGAAAAACATCCTTACTTTTAAAGAACTGTCACTAAGAGGGGTGATCACCCAACACACCAATACCACCTCTGCCTGTGACACTCTAGGGGACAAGGGTAACAAGGGGTTCACTACTCCCTAACCCACAATCCCCTAGATACCAAAATGATTCCCGAATCCCTATACTTATAACCAGTATCAATAATGTATCACACAGGGTTGACAAAACTTAACTATCTATTTACTCCAGATAGGGTAAAACGCTAGCCTCTGCCTCCAATTTTACAATACAACTACTTGTCCAACTGTGACAGTGGGAAGAGTGCAGGTATGAAAGGGTTAACCTTACAGGGCTTCCATCTACAGTGTCCCAATTCCTTTAGGGCCTACGAGCCACCTCAATTAACCCCCAAATCCTTCCTACACCACCCCAAACTTAATATTCACAAATATCTACCTCTTGCCACAAGAGCTACTTGCCAGGCTGTGATAACAGGGAGAGTGTGCTCATTAAAGGATTAACCTCACATGGTTTCCAGCTGACTATAGTATCCCAATTCCTTTAGGACCTACAAGCTACCCCAATTAACCCCCAAATCCAACCTTCACTTCCCCAAACATGAATATTTGCTGCCACCACCCAAAAACTATTCATGGCTTTTTAGGACTACCCCTAAATTACAGTTGCATTAACACCTAAATAAAAACAAATGGCTAGATTACGAGTTTTGCGGTATGAGGGGTGCGGTGCAAACGAGCAGTTTTCTCTCACCGCTCACTTACAGACAGCGCTGGTATTATGAGTTTTTACAAACCCGGTGTTAAAAGACAAGAAGTGAGCGTTGAGCAAAATTTTGCTCCACATCTCACTCCAATACCAGCGCTGCTTAAGTCAGCGGTGAGCTGGTGTAACGTGCTCGTGCACGATTTCCCCATAGGAATCAATGGGGAGAGCCGGCTGAAAAAAAGTCTAACACCTGCAAAAAAGCAGCATTTATCTCCTAACGCAGCCCCATTGATTCCTATGGGGAAATAAAATTTATGTCTACACCTAAAACCTTAACATGAACCCCGAGTCTAAACACCCCTAATCTTACACTTATTAACCCCTAATCTGCCGCCCCGACATCGCCGACACCTGCATTATATTATTAACTCCTAATCTGCCACTCTGGACACCGCCACTACTATAATAAACATATTAACCCCTAAACCGCTGCATTCCCACATTGCAAACACTAGTCAAATATTATTAACCTCTAATCTGCCGTTCCTAACTTCGCCGACACCTACCTACATTTATTAACCCCTAATCTGCCGCCCCCAATGTCGCCGCTACTATACTAAATGTATTAACCCCTAAACCTAAGTCTAACCCTAACCCTAACAACCCCTAACTTAAATATAATTTAAATAAATCTAAATAAATATAACTATCATTAACTAAATTATTCCTTTTTAAAACTAAATACTTACCTATAAAATAAACCCTAAGCTAGCTACAATATAACTAAAAGTTACATTGTATCTATCTTAGAGTTTATTTTTATTTTACAGGCTAGTTTGTATTTATTTTAACTAGGTAGAATAGTTATTAAATAGTTATTAACTATTTAATAACTTCCTAGTTAAAATAAATACAAAAGTACCTGAAAAATAAAACCTAGCCTAAGTTACAATTACACCTAACACTACACTATAATTAAATTAATTCCCTAAATTAAATACAATTAAATACAATTAAATAAAATTATCTAAAGTAAAAAAAAACACACTAAATTACAGAAAATTTTTAAACTAATTACACCTAATCTAAGCCCCTAACAAAATAAAAAAGCCCCCCCAAAATAAAAAAAGCCCTACCCTACACTAAATTACAAATTGCCCTTAAAAGGGCCTTTTGCGGGGCATTGCCCCAAAGTAATCAGCTCTTTTACCTGTAAAAAAAAATTACAAATCCCCCTCAACATTAAAACCCACCACCCACATAACCAACCCTACTCTAAACCCCCCCCAATACCCCTTAAAAAAACCTAACACTAACCCCTTGAAGATCACCTTACCGGGAGAAGTCTTCATCCAACCGGGCCAAAGTCCTCAACGAATCCAGCAGAAGTGGTCCTCCAGATGAGCAGAAGTGGTCCTCCAGACGGGCAGAAGTCTTTATCCAGATGGCATCTTCTATCTTCATCCATCCAGAGCAGAGCGGGTCTATCGTCAAGACATCCAACGCTAGGCATCCTCTTCATCCGACGGCTAAGACTGAATGAAGGTTCCTTTAAATGATGTCATCCAAGATGGCGTCCCTTCAATTCCGATTGGCTGATAGAATTCTATCAGCCACTCGGAATTAAGGTAGGAAAAATCCTATTGGCTGATGCAATCAGCCAATAGGATTGAGCTGGCATTCTATTGGCTGATTGGAACATCCAATAGAATGCCAGCTCAATCCTATTGGCTGATTGGATCAGCCAATAGGATTGAACTTTAATCCTATTGGCTGATTGCATCAGCCAATAGGATTTTTCCTACCTTAATTCCAATTGGCTGACAGAATTCTATCAGCCAATCGGAATTGAAGGGACGCCATCTTGGATGACATCATTTAAAGGAACCTTCATCCAGTAATAGCCGTCGGATGAAGAGGATGCTTGAAGATGGACCCGCTCCGCACCGGATGGATGAAGATAGAAGATGCCGTCTGGATGAAGACTTCTGCCCATCTGGAGGACCACTTCTGCCCGTCTGGAGGGCCACTTCTGACGGATTCATTGAGGACTTCGGCCCGGTTTGGTGAATACTTCTCCCGGTAAGGGGTTAGTGTGGGTGGTGGGTTTTAATGTTGGGGGGGATTTGTATTTTTTTTTTTTACAGGTAAAAGAGCTGATTACTTTGGGCCAATGCCCAGCAAAAGACCCTTTTAAGGGCTATTTGTAATTTAATGTACGGTAGAGCTTTTTTTATTTTGGGGGTGCTTTTTTATTTTGTTAGGTGGATTAGATTAGGTGTAATTAGTTTAAAAATCTTGTAATTTGTTTATTATTTTCTGTAATTTAGTGGGGTTTTTTTGTACTTTAGATAATTTTATTTAATTGTATTTAATTGTATTTAATTTAGGGAATTAATTTAATTATAGTGTAGTGTTAGTTGTAATTGTAACTTAGGTTAGGTTTAATTTTACAGGTACTTTTGTGTTTATTTTAACTATGAAGTTATTAAATAGTTAATAACTATTTAATAACTATTCTACCTAGTTAAAATAAATACAAACTTGCCTGTAAAATAAAAATAAACCCTAACCTAGATACAATGTAACTATTAGTTATATTGTAGCTAGCTTAGGGTTTATTTTATAGGTAAGTATTTGGTTTTAAATAGGAATAATTTAGTTAATGATACTTAAATTTATTTAGATTTATTTAAATTATATTTAAGTTAGGGGGTGTTAGGGTTAGACTTAGATTTAGGGGTTAATAACTTTAATGTAGTGGCGGCGATGTTGGGGGTGGTAGATTAGGGTTTAATAAACATTTAACTAGTGTTTGCGATGCGGGAGTGTGGCGGTTTAGAGGTCAATATGTTTATTATAGTGGCGGCGGTGTCCGGTTCGGCAGATTAGGGGTTAAAAAAATGTTATTAGTGTTTGCGATGCGGGAGGGCCTCGGTTTAGGTTTTAATAGGTAGTTTATGGGTGTTAGTGTACTTTTTAGCACAGTAGTTAAGAGTTTTATGCTATGGCGTTGTAGTGTAAAACTCTTAACTACTGACTTTAAAATGCGGTACCAGTCTTGACAGGAGAGGGTCTACTGCTCACTTTTTGTCAGACTTGTAATACTGGCGCTAGGCAAGTCCCATTGAAAACATAGGATACGCAATTTACGTAAGTGGATTTGCGGTATTTCCAAGTCTGGCCAAAAAAGTGAGCGGTACACCTGTACCTGCAAGACTCATAATACCAGCGGGTGATAAAAAGCAGCGTTAGGAATGGCTAACGCTGCTTTTTAAGCATAACGCACAACTCGTAATCTAGCCGAAATTTAGCAAAATAATACGTCTGTAATGTTCTCAAGCTCACAGAAGTCTTAAATTCAGTTTCTAGAGCACAAAGACAGATCTGATTCAATTTATAGGGGCCTATTTATCAAAGGTCTTGCGGACCTGATCCGACAGTGCGGATCAGGTCCGCAAGACCTTGCTGAATGCGGAGAGCAATACGCTCTGTGTATTCAGCATTGCACCAGCAGCTCACAAGAGCTGCTGGTGCAACGCCGCCCCCTGCAGACTCGCAGCCAATCGGCCACCAGCAGGGGGTTGTCAATCAACCCGATCGTACTCGATCGGGTTGATTTCCGGCGATTCCTGTCCGCCTACTCTGAGCAGGCGGACAGGGTTATGAAGCAGCGGCCTAAAGAAGTTCGGAAGACTCGCCAGAAACATGGGCCCACAAGCTCCGTTCGGAGCTTGATAAATTGGCCCCATAGTTTAATCTGAAAAAGGGCCACAGTGCAAAATATACATGAAATCAGATGATATACAGGTGAAACTCGAAAAATTAGAATATTGTGCAAAAGTTAATTTATTTCACTAATGCAACTTAAAAGGTGAAACTAATATATGAGATAGACTCATTACATGCAAAGCAAGATAGTTCAAGCCATGGTTTGTCATAATTGTGATGATTATGATTAAACCCCAAATCCACAATCTCAGAAAATTAGAATATTACATGCAATCAATAAAACAAGGATTGTACATAGAACAATATCGGACCTCTGAAAAGTATAAGCATGCATACTGTATGTACTCAGTACTTGGTTTGGGCCCCTTTTGCAGCAATTACTGCCTCAATGCGGTGTGGCATGGAAGCTATCAGCCTGTGGCACTGTTGAGGTGTTATGGAAGACCAGTATGCTTCAATAGCGGCCTTCAGCTCTTCTGCATTGTTTGGTCTCATGTCTCTCATCTTTCTCTTGGCAATGCCCCATAGATTCTCTATGGGGTTCAGGTCAGGTGAGTTTGCTGGCCAATCAAGCACAATAATCCCACGGTCATTGATCCAGGTTTTGGTGCTTTTGGCAGTGTGGGCAGGTGCCAAGTCCTGCTGGAAAATGAAGTCAGCATCCCCATAGAGCTCCAAAATCTCCTGGTAGACGGCTGCGTTGACCCTGGACTTAATGAAGCACAGTGGACCAACACCAGCAGATGACATGGCTCCCCAAATCAACACAGACTGTGGAAACTTCACACTGGACTTCAAGCATCTTGCAGTGTGTGCCTCTCCATTCTTCCTCCATACTCTGGGTCCTTGGTTTCCAAATGAGATGCAAAATTTGCTCTCAATAGAAAAGAAGACTTTGGACCACTGAGCAACAGACCAGGTCTGTTTTCCTTTAGCCCAGGTAAGACGCTTCTGACATTGTTTGTTGTTCAGGAGTGGCTTGACAAGAGGAATATGACATTTGAAGCCCATATCCAGGATCCGTCTGTGTGTGGTGGCTCTTGATGCACTGACTCCAGCCTCAGTCCACTCCTTGTGAAAGTCCCCAACACTTTTGAATGGCCTTTTCCTGACAATCCTCTCCAGGCTGCGGTCATCCCTGCTGCTTGTGCACCTTTTTCTTCCACATTTTTCCCTTCCACATAACTTTTATATTAATGTGCTTTGATACAGCACTTTGGGAACATCCAACTTCTTTTGCAATTACCTTTTGAGGCTTTCCCTCCTTATGGGGGGTGTCAATAATGGTTTTCTGCACAACTGTCAGGTCAGCAGTCTTTCCCATGATTGTGATTCATACTGAACCAGACTGAGAGACCATTTAAAGGCTCAGGAACCCTTTGCATGTGTTATGGCTTAATTAGCTGATTAGAGTGGAACACTTTGAGCCTAGAATATTGCAACTTTTCACAATATTCTAATTTTCTGAGATTGTGGATTTGGGGTTATCATGAGCTGTAAGCCATAATCATCACAATTATGACAAATCACGGCTTGAACTATCTTGCTTTGCATGTAATGAGTCTATCTCATATATTAGTTTCACCTTTTAAGTTGCATTAGTGAAATAAATTAACTTTTGCACGACATTCTAATTTTTCGAGTTTCACCTGTATAAAAAAGAGTAATTAAACAATTACACAATAAAGACACAATTGCAAAACTAATTTTTGTACAAAAAAAAGGATAAAAATACACAGAAATCCTAAATTTACTATTTAAAATTAAATATTTATGGAGACTTCAAATCCAACCTCGATTTAAAGCAAAGTAGTTTTATTTAAAAATGCACATAAATAATTGCACTTATTAGACAGACTTGAATAAAAATCCTCAAATAAAGATAACAGTCATCAAACGGCTGTATATGACTCGTCTGGCTGGCGGATTTCTTGACACCGTCTCTCGTCTCTCAGTCAAAGGCTACAGCAGTCAATACAATCTAAGGCCCGGTAAGTGACAAAATGTAGGAAATTCGGGAACAGCATATAGTCGTTAATCCGTCTACGCGTTTCGTCCGTATTTGCACAGACTTTCTAAAGTCTTTTTAAGTCTGTGCAAATACGGATGAAGTGCTAAAATATTTGATAAAAACTACTTAGCTTAAAATGGCTGAGCTTCAGTTAGTCTCCTACCTCCCTATGCTAGGTTAAAATAAGGTTGGACACACCTGTATGGGATGTAATGCCTGACTGGCTGTCCATAACCTCAATCATTAGTAATACTCTGTCAGGAATGGACAGGTGACATTGGACACGTGAATGGTTAGTGCAGAACCCCTGAAAATCATTGAAAACAAATGAGCTGTTTAGCCAAATGATATCAGCTCCTTTACCCTTCCTTCGATTTCCTGCCCCTTTTTCTTGGTGCCAAATGAAAGAACAAAATGAGCAAAATAAACAACACTATGAGGCCGATTTATCAATGTTTGTCGGACATGATACGCTGTCGACATTTAACATTGCACAAGCAGTTCTGTTTCTGGTGTACTGTTTGTCCAATGCCGTCCCTTGCAGATTTGCGGCCAATCGGCCTCTAGCAGGGGGTGTCAATCAACCTGATTGTATTCCATTGGGCTGATTGCTGTCCGCCGCCTCAGCGGCGGCGGATGAGTTAAGAAGCAGTGGTCTCAAGACTGCTGCTTCTTAACTCGTGTTTCCGGTGAGCCTGAAGACTCAGGTGATTCAGGGCCATTTGATCCTTATCCTTGATAATTTGGCCCCTAATTGCTTTTGTATTTGTTCTTTCTTCATTCACTTCATCTCCTATTTGGGTTTCTGTTGAATCTTCAAATTGCCATAAATTCTGAAATATCTGCATTGGCCTGAAGCACATGTCAAATATTTATTACTTATTTATGTAAAGTTTTCCTGATAAACCAGAAGTTGCATTGCTAAAAGGCTAGAGGTTACCATAGCTACATGTTGAAGAATGACCCTGCGTAACACTGTCTATAATACAAAGACAGACAAATTGTTGTGCTCTGTATGATGTGTAAACAAATATAAATAACCGCCATCTAAAACATAAAGGAAATTATATACTACAGTATTGAGTAGTAATACAAAAAAAAAAAACATAAAGCCAGGTGTGTTTATATGTTAAACTTTTATGCTATAGAGGCACAAGGTGAGCAGAATAAATATGTAAACGACCCCAACCAGATAAATAATAAACTCCTAAAGTATTGCAGCGTCACATTCATTTTTGTCAGAGAACAAAGCTGACTGTTACAAAGCAGTTTAGTTGAACAATAGTGACATCATGCGGCAAAATATAGTATAACAAAAATAAATAAAGCTTCTCACCCTTGCATTCCATGGAAAAATCAAACAATTAAGTTAATAAATAGCATTTAATATTCCAAAGAGGTGACCCAGTTTGTTTGGAATATTTGAATCCCTAAAGTGATATAAATATTTAGATATGAAATTGAAAGTATACAGGCAATGCTCTAATGCTATATTATTGTACATTATTGTTATGTATTACAACCTATAAAAGGAACAGTTATCTGACTGCATGTGCAGCTTTAGAGGCTTTGTGGTGCAGGATGACATTAGCAAGCCTCAACTGCGTATGTAAGAAGCAAAAACTGCATCTTTAACCCCTTGCCACCAGTCAGAAGGGACTAGACCAATCAACCGATACTCACTTTTCCGAGGTGATTGACATGCGCTGATCTTGCGCTTTTGGTTGCACAAGAGTGGGACTCAGCATTGCACAAAAGCTTCTGCATACCAAGTGGCAATTGCAGGCAGAGAACTTGTCCTCCTGCAATCTTGATAAATTTTCCTGTAAAAGGGATTAAGCAGTTTGTTAAAGGGACAAGATCCCACATTTTTCTTTAATGGTTCAGATATAGAATTCAGTTTTTAAAAAGTTTCCAATTTACTTCTATCATCAAATTTGCTTTGTTCACTTGTTATTCTTTGTTGAAGAGTTATCTAGTTAGGTACCGTGCACATGTCTGGAGCACTACATCACAGGAAATAGTGCTGCCATCTAGTGCTCTTGCTAATGTATAACATTAGTACTACATGACAGGAAATAGTGCTGCCATCTAGTGCTCTTGCTAATGTATAACATTGTTGCCATATAATGCTGCCGACACGTGCACACTGCTGAACTTACCTTCTTGATTTTCAACAAAGGATAACAAGAGAACAAAGAAAATTTAATAATAGAGGTAAATTGGAAAAATGTTTAACCCCTTAATGACCACAGCACTTTTCCATTTTCTGTCCGTTTGGGACCAAGGCTATTTTTACATTTCTGCGGTGTTTGTGTTTAGCTGTAATTTTCTTCTTACTCATTTACTGTACCCACACATATTATATACCGTTTTTCTCGCCATTAAATGGACTTTCTAAAGATACCATTATTTTCATCATATCTTATAATTTACTATAAAAAAAATTATAAAATATGAGGAAAAAATTGAAAAAAACACACTTTTTCTAACTTTGACCCCCAAAATCTGTTACATATCTACAACCACAAAAAACACTGTGCTAAATAGTTTCTAAATTTTGTCCTGAGTTTAGAAATATCCAATGTTTACATCTTCTTTGCTTTTTGTGCAAGTTATAGGGCAATAAATACAAGTAGCACTTTGCTATTTCCAAACCATTATTTTTCAAAATTAGCGCTAGTTACATTGGAACCCTGATATCTGTCAGGAAAACCTGAATATCCCTTGACATGTATATATTTTTTTTTAGTAGACAACCCAAAGTATTGATCTAGGCCAATTTTGGTATATTTCATGCCACCATTTCACCGCCAAATGCGATTAAATACAAAAAATCGTTCACTTTTTTACTAATTTTTTTCACAAACTTTTGGTTTCTTACTGAAATTATTTACTAACAGCTTGTGCAATTATGGCTTAAATTGTTGTAAATGCTTCTCTGGGATCTCCTTTGTTCAGAAATAGCAGACTTATATGGCTTTGGCGTTGCTTTTTAGTAATTAGAAGGCTGCTAAATGCCACTGCGCACTACACGTGTATTATGCCCAGCAGTGAAGGGGTTAATTATGGAGCATGTAGGGAGCTTTTAGGTATAATTTTAGCTTTAGTGTAGTGTAGTAGACGACCCCAAGTATTGATCTAGGCCAATTTTGGTATATTTCATGCCACCATTTCACCGCCAAATGCGATCAAATGAAAAAAAACGTTACATTTTTCACAATTTTAGGTTTCTCACTGAACACATTTACAAACAGCTTGTACAATTATGGCACAAATTGTTGTAAATGCTTCTCTGGGATCCCCTTTGTTCAGAAATAGCAGACATATATGGCTTTGGCGTTGCTTTTTGGTAATTAGAAGGCCGCCAAATGCTGCTGCATTTCACACGTGTATTATGGCTAGCAGTGAAGGGGTTAATTATGTAGCTTGTAGGGAGCTTGCAAGGTTAATTTTAGCTTTAGTGTAGAGCTCAGCCTCCCACCTGAAACATGAGACCCCCTGATCCCTCCCAAACAGCTCACTTCCCTCCCCCACCCCACAATTGTACCCGCCATCTTAAGTACTGGCAGAAACTCTGCCAGTACTAAAATAAAAGCTATATTTGGGCTTTTTTTGTGGGTTTTTTTTAGCATATTTACATATGCTGCTGTGTAGGATCCCCCCCTTAGCCCCCAACCTCACTGATCCCCCACTAAACAGCTCTCTAAGCCTCCCCCTCTGCCTTAATGGGCGCCATCTTGGGTACTGGCAGCTGTCTGCCAGTACCCAGTTTAGTATAAAAGTTGCCTTTTTTTTAAAAAAAATTCCCTTTTCTGTAGTGTAGCTTCCCCCCCCCCCCCCCAAGACCAACCCCCCACCCCTTCCAGATCCCTTAGCTGTTAATTTAAACTTTCAAAACTTTTTTTTTTGTTGCTTATTACATCTTTATTTTTCTGCAGTGTAGCGGTTCCCTCCCGCTCCCGCCCCGTGCACGCACCCGCCCGCCGCCCCCGTGCACGCGCGCGCTCCCGTGCACGCTCCCGACTGACCCGCCCCCGATCCCACCCCCCTTCCCTCTACTCTGTACATCGATGGCGCCCACCCGCCTCCCAGGCTTGCTCCCTCCCACCCACCAACGATACCGGCCACCGATGTCCGGTGCAGAGAGGGCCACAGAGTGGCTCTCTCTGCATCGGATGGCCATGGGGGGTTATTGCAGGATGCCTCGATATCGAGGCATCACTGCAATAACCGGAAAGCAGCTGGAAGCGAGCAGGATCGCTTCCAGCTGCTTTCCAGACCAAGGACGTACGCCACACGTCCTCGGTCATTAACTGTCTTTTTTTTGAGGACGTGTGGCGTACGTCCTTGGTCATTAAGGGGTTAAAGGGACACTGAACCCAAATTTTTTTCTTTTGTGATTGAGATAGAGCATGACATTTTAAGCAACTTTCTAATTTACTCCTATTATCAAACTTTCTTCATTCTCTTGGTATCTTTATTTGAAATGCAAGAATGTAAGTTTAGATGCCGGCCCATTTTTTGTGAACAACCTGGGTTGTCCTTGCTGATTGGTGGATACATTCATCCACCAATAAAAAAATGCTGTCCAGAGGCTGAACCCAAAACAAAGCTTAGATGTCTTCAAATAAAGATAGTAAGAGAATGAAGAAAATTTGATAATAGGAGTAAATTATAAAGTTGCTTAAAATTGCTGCTCTATCTGAATCACGAAAGAAAAAAATTGGCTTCAGTGTCCCTTTAAAATTGTATGCTCTATCGGAATCATGAAAGGAAAAAAAAATCACTTTAAAGTCTGTGCTAGAGCAGTAATGAACATCCAGCTCAGGAGCAGAAGGGCATTGCCAATCTAGGGCAAGATTACATAAGTGGTATCACCCGCAAAAGTGGGCGTCGGCAAAATTTTTTGCGAATGTAGCGATCACATATACGACACCGCATACAATTGCGGTGCGTATATTTTCACGTCGCCCGCTGTTTTTACTCCAATAAACTAACATAGAACCAGCGTCGCAAGTCAGTATCACATATTCAGCGCAAGGATTTATGCACGCAGAATGGAGAAATTTTACTCCATTTCTACCTCGCCACACATAGGCAGGCGCAGCAAGCCTTGCTCTGAGTATGTGTGCACCGTAACTCCCTGGAAGACCTAAACAAAGACCGAATGCATGCGCAATATGTACCTCTCAACCGCCATCCCCCCACCGCAAAAACAAAATAAAAGAATTAACCCCTAATCCGCCATTCACCCACAATGCAAATAACCTAATTAAAGTATTAACCCCTAAACCGCCAAAAACCCACAACGCCAGCTACCTAATTATACTATTAACCCCTAAAACTCCAACCCCCCAGAACGCAAAGTATCAATCTAATCACTAAGCCCCCTGACCTAACACCCCCTAACTTAACCCAAAATAAACTACCATTATCTCCCTAAAAAAAAAAAAAAAAAATCTAACATTACAGTAAAAATAAAAAAAGAAACCTAAGATTACATAAAAAAAAGAAAATCTAATATTACAAAAATATTAAACCAAATGATCCAAAATAAAAAAAAACATAAACCTAATCTAATACCCCTATAAAATCAAAAAAAGTCACCCCAAAATAAAAACACCCCCTAATCTAACACTAAACTTCCAAAAACCCTTAAAATTTTAGGTTTTTTATTTTAATAGGAAGTTAGGATTTTTTTATTTTGGTGATTTCATTTTTAGGGAGATAGTCTTTTTTGTTTTCGGTAATGGTAGTTTATTTGGGGTTAAGTTAGGGGGTGTTAGGTTAGGGGGCTTAGTGATTAGATTGATACTTTGCGTTGTGGGGTTTGGCGGATTAGGGGTTAATAGTTGAATTAGGTTTAATAACTTTATTAGGCAGTTTGGGTTGTGGGGAGTTGGCGGTTTAGGGGTTAATAACTGTCAGCTAGTTTACGAGTTTTGCGTTACTGTGCGGTACAGCTATACCGCTGAAAAATTGGCCATTGTGCGTGGAATGGCCGGTAACGCATATTACGAGTCGCGGCGGTATAGCTATACCACAAGTATTTTAGCCTGTAACGCAATGTCCATTCCGCACTCAAAAAATGTGCGGGATTTTCCATAGCGCCATATTAGAGGTTGTGTGTTCCGGCTAAAATGCTTGCATTACAGACTATACCGACACGATCCATTCCGCCATTAAGACCAGTAGTTATGGATTTTGCGAAACAAAAATGTTTTACAAAACTCTTAACTAAAATGTTACAAAGTACACTAAACACCCATAAACTACCTATTAACCCCTAAACCACCACCCTACCACATCGTAAATACTATATTACACCTAGGCTATTAACCCTTAATCTGCCACCCACCCACATTGCCAACACTAAATAAATCTAGTAACCCCTAATTCGCCGCACCCCGACATGGCCAACACTAAATAAACCTATTAGCCCCTAAACTTCTGGCCCCCCATATCAGAACTAATAAATAAACCTATTAACCCCTAAACCACTAGCCCCCCACATCACAACTAATAAATAAACATATTAACCCTTAAACCGCCGGCCCCCCACATCGCAACTAATAGATAAACCTAACAAAGTAATTGTAATAGAATATACAATTAAGTATAGGTAGCTTGAATCTGCATTATGAAATAATGACTCTACTGAGTTAAAGAAAATTAAATTACTGCACTTAAAAGGGCATTAAGCCCAAAGTCCTAATCTTAAAAAACAAACACCCCCCCCCCCAAAAAAAAAAACTAACACTAACCCCAGAATATCTACTCACGGTTCCTGAAGTCCGGACATCAATCTCCATCCAGGCGGCGAGAAGTCTTCATCCAGACGGCGAGAAGTCTTCATCCATCGCAGGGGCATCTTCTATCTTTATCCCTGCGACGAAGAGCTATCCAGGACCGTACACTGAATTTGAATGCAAGCTACCCGATTAAAAATGGCGTACCTTGCATTCCTATTGGCTGATTTGGTTCTTCAAATTCAAATCAGCCAATAGGATGAGAGCTACTGAAATCCTATTGGCTGATTTGAATGAGCCCCCGCGATGGATGAGCCCCCGCGATGATGGACTTTTCGCCACCTGGATAAAGACTTCTAGCCGCCTGGGTGATGACTCCTCATCGCCTGGATGAAGACTTCTCGCTGCCTGCATGGAGATGGGTGTCCGGACTTCAGGAACTGTGAGTAGACATTCTGGGGTTAGTGTTAGGTTTATTTTTTATTTTTTGGGGTGTTTTTTTTTTAAGTTTAGGGCTTTGGGCTTGTAAAAGAGCTGAATGCCCTTTTAAGGGCACTAAAAGAGCTGACTGCCCTTTAGGGGTAATGGGTAGCTTAGGTTTCTTTTTTTAACTTAGGTTTTTTATTTTGGGGGGTGGGTTGGGTGGGGGGTTTTACTGTTGGGGGGACTTTGTATTTTTTTCTAGGTAAAAGAGCTGTTTAACTAGGGCAATGCCCTACAAAAGGCCCTTTTAAGGGCTATTGGTAGTTTATTGTAGGTTAGCGGGTATTTTTATTTGGGGGTGCTTTTTATAGGGCTATTAAATTATGTGTAATTGTTTTTATTTTTGATAATTTTGTTTATTATTTTAAAAGTTTTTTTATTTTTCGTAATTTAGTGTTTATTTTTTATTTTATTTTTTTCTTAGTATTAGGTTTTTTTTACATTTGTAATTTAGGTTTGTTAATTGGTAGTTTTTTTATTTTATTAGAATAGTAATGTTAGGTTAACCTAACATTACTATTCTAATAAAATTTAAAAAACTACCAATTAAAAAAACGAAATTACACATTTAAAAAAACCAAAAAATTAAAAAATTAACATTACAAAAAATAATAAACACTAAATTACGAAAAATAGAAAACTCTAAGATTACAAAAAATAATAAACAAAATTATCAAAAATAAAAACAATTACACCTAACAGCTCTATAAAAATAAAAAAGCCCCCCCAAAATAAAAAAAAACCCTAACCTACAATAAACTACCAATAGCCCTTAAAAGGGCCTTTTGTAAGGCAATGCCCTAAGTTAAACAGCTCTTTTACCTAGAAAAAAATACAAAGTCCCTCAACAGTTAAACCCCCCACCCAACCAACCCCCCAAAATAAAAAGCTAAGTCTAAAAAAAAACTAAGCAACCCATTGCCCCTAAAGGGGCATTTTTATGGGCATTGCCCTTAAAAGGGCATTCAGCTCTTTTAGTGCCCTGAAAAGGGCATTCAGCTCTTTTACAAGCCCAAAGCCCTAATCTTAAAAAATGAGAGCTACTGAAATCCTATTGGCTGATTTGAACAGCAAATAGGATTTCAGTAGCTTTCATCCTATTGGCAGATTTGAATTTGAAAAATCAAATTAGCCAATAGGAATGCAAGGTATGCCAATTTTAATCGGGTACCTTGCATTCAACTTCAGTATACGGTGTTGATCCTATGAAGAGGATGTTCCGCGCAGGATGGCATTGCTGTTCCTGGATAGCTCCGTTCTGCACCACCGATATGAAGATAGAAGACGCCCCCGTGATGGATGAAGACTTCACGCCACCTGGATGAAAATTTCTCGCTGTCTGGATTGAGATGGATGTCCGGACTTCAGGAATCGTGAGTAGATATTCTGGAGTTAGTGTTAGGTTTTTTTTTGGGGGGTGGGTTTTTTTAAGATTAGGGCTTTGGGCTTGTAAAAGAGCTAAATGACCTTTTAAGGGCAATGCCCATACAAATGCCCATTTAGGGGCAATGGGTAGTTTAGGATTTATTTAGATTTAGGTTTTTTATTTTGGGGGGTTGGTTGGGTGGGGGGTTAGTAGTTAATTACTGTATAAGGTAGATTGCGATGTGGGTGGATGGCAGTTTAGTGGTTAATAACTGTCAGCTAGATTACGAGTTTTGCGTTATGAGTAAAAATGCAGCGTTATGGGTTATAACGCTCCTTTTTCACTACCGCTGCTATTATGAGTCTTGTAGGTACACTTTTTTGGCCGTACCGCAAATTAACTTACGCAATTTGCGTAAAGTCTTTTTTCAATGGGACTTCCATAGCGCCGATATTACAAGCTTTTTTTTGGAGGCCAAAAAGTGAGCGGTACAGCCTATCCCGCAAGATTCGTAATGCAATCTAAAGTTAGCTGTAGCATAAAACTCATAACTAAAGTGCTAAAAAGTACACTAACACCCATAAACTACCTATTAACCCCTAAACCGAGGCCCTCCCGCATCGCAAACACTAAAATAAAATAATTAACCCCTAATCTGCCACTCCCGACATCGCCGCCACTATAATAAACATAGTAACCCCTAAACGGCCGCACTCCCGCATCGTAAACACTAGTTAAATATTATTTACCCTTAATCTGCCGCCCCTAACATCGCCGCCACCTACCTACATTTATTAACCCCTAATCTGCCGCCCCCAACGTCGCTGCCACTATACTAAATTTATTAACCCCTAAACCTAAGTCTAACCCTAACCCTAACACCCCCTAACTTAAATATAATTAAAATAAATCTAAATAAAACATACTATCATTACCTAAATAATTCCTATTTAAAACTAAATACTTACCTATAAAATAAACCCTAAGCTAGCTACAATATAACTAATAGTTACATTGTAGCTAGCTTAGGGTTTATTTTTATTTTACAGGCAAGTTTGTATTTATGTTAACTAGGTAGAATAGTTATTAAATAGTTATTAACTATTTACTAACTACCTAGCCAAAGTAAATTCAAATTTACCTTTAAAATAAAACCTAACCTGTCTTACACTAACACCTAACCTTACACTACAATTAAATAAATTACCTAAATTAAATACAATTACCTAAATTACAAAACAAAACAAAACACTAAATTACACAAAATAAAAAACAAATTATCAGATATTTAAACTAATTACACCTAATCTAATAGCCCTATTAAAATGAAAAAGCCTCCCAAAATAAAAAAAAACCTAGCCTAAACTAAACTACCAATAGAACTTAAAAGGGCCTTTTGCGAGGCATTGCCTCAAAGAAATCAGCTCTTTTTCCTGTAAAAAAAAAAAATACGATCACCCCTCCAACAGTAAAACCCACCACCCACACAACCAAACCCCCAAATAAAATCCTAATTAAAAAAACCTAAGCTCCCCATTGCCCTGAAAAGGGCATTTGGATGGGCATTGCCCTTAAAAGGGCATTTAGCTCTATTGCTGCCCAAACCCTAACCTAAAATAAAGCCCACCCAATAAACCCTTAAAAACATCTAACACTAACCCCCGAAGATCAGTTTTGAAGACCGGACATCCATCCACAACGAAGCCGGGAGAAGTCCTCAACGAAGCGGCAAGAAGTCCTCAATGAAGCAGGGAGAAGTCTTCATCCAAGCAGGCAGAAGTGGTCCTCCAGACGGGCAGAAGTCTTCATCCAGACGGCATCTTCTATCTTCATCCATCCGGCGTGGAGCGGGTCCATCTTCAAGACATCTGGCGCGGAGCATCCTCTTCTTCCGACATCTAACGAAGAATGAAGGTTCCTTTAAATGACGTCATTCAAGATGGCGTCCCTTGAATTCCGAGTGGCTGATAGAATTCTATCAGCCAATCGGAATTAAAGGTGAAAAATTCCTATTGGCTGATGCAATCAGCCTATAGGATTGAGCTTCGATCCTATTGTCTGATAGCATCAACCAATAGGATTAAGCTCGCATTCTATTGGCTGATTGGAACAGCCAATAGAATGCGGGCTCAATCCTATTGGCTGATTGCATCAAAATAGGAATTTTTCACCTTTAATTCCGATTGGCTGATAGAATTCTATCAGCCAATCGGAATTCAAGGGACGCCATCTTGGATGACGTCATTTAAAGGAACCTTCATTCTTCGTTAGACATCGGAAGAAGAGGATGCTCCGCGCAGGATGTCTTGAAGATGGACCCGCTCCGCGCCGGATGGATGAAGATAGAAGATGCTGTCTGGATGAAGACTTCTGCCCGTCTGGAGGACCACTTCTGCCGGCTTGGATGAAGACTTCTCCCGACTTCGTTGATGACTTCTTGCTGCTTCGTTGAGGACTTCTCCCGGCTTCGTTGAGGATGGATGTCCGGTCTTCAAAACTGTAAATGGATCTCCGGGGGTTAGTGTTAGGTTTTTTTAAGGATTTATTGGGTGGGTTTTATTTTTAGGTTAGGGTTTGGGCAGCAATAGAGCTAAATGCCCTTTTAAGGGCAATGCCCATCCTAATGCCCTTTTCAGGGCAATGGGGAGCTTAGTTTTTTTTAGTTAGGATTATATTTGTGGGGTTGGTTGTGTGGGTGGTGGGTTTTACTGTTGGGAGGGTTGTTTGTATTTTTTTTACAGGTAAAAGAGCTGATTTCTTTGGGGCAATGCCCCGCAAAAGGCCCTTTTAAGGGCTATTGGTAGTTTAGGCTAGGGGGGGTTTATTTTTTTGGGGGGGGTTATTTTGATAGGGCTATTATATTAGGTGTAATTAGTTTAAATATCTGATAACTTGTTTTTTATTTTGTGTAATTTAGTGGGGGGTTTGTAATTTAGGTAATTGTATTTAATTTAGGTAATTTATTTAATTGTAGTGTAAGGTTAGGTGTTAGTGTAAGACAGGTTAGGTTTTATTTTACAGGTAAATTTGTATTTATTTTAGCTAGGTAGTTAGTAAATAGTTAATAACTATGTTATAACTATTCTACCTAGTTTAGACTTAGATTTAGGGGTTAATAAATTTAGTATAGTGGCGGTGACGTTGGGGGCGGCAGATTAGGAGTTAATAAATGTAGGTAGGTGGCGGCGATGTTAGGGGCAGCAGATTAAGGGTTAATAATATTTAACCAGTGTTTGCTATGCGGGAGTGTGGTGGTTTAGGGGCTAATATGTTTATTATAGTGGCGGCAACGTTGGGGTGGCAGAGTGTCGGCAATATTGGGGGCAGTGGACTAGGGGGTTATGTTAGGATGTTAGGTTTAAATGTAATGTTCTTTTCCCTATAGACATCAACGGGGTTGCGTTACAGTGATTTGCCATTCCGCGATCGCAGGTGTTTTTTTCTAACACTCTCTTCCTATTGATGTCTATGGGGGAAAGCGTGCACGTAAAACCCAGCCCTTGGCTTTTGTGCGGTATGAAGATTAACGCACCATAATGCACAGCACAAAGAGTTGTTCCAGTAACTCATAATGACAGCACTATGGAAAGTGTGGTACCACTCATTTTATTGCGTTCTTTACGCACCCTGTTTAGCGCAAAACTTGTAATCTAGCCGATATATAGCATGCACTGTAATTCCCCCATCTTCACTATCTTTTTTGTCTCTGCCTCCCCCTTTTAAACCTCATTCCCCAAGGTTCACTTGGGGTCGATGCCATAGGATCGGCGGGGTGCCTTCCTTGAACCCCCAATGCGGAGGCAAAAGAAATACTGTACATGGGGGAGATACAGTACATCAGGGTTTACTAACAGCAACTTTGGTAATGTCTGTTTTACCCGGGTAATCTTAGGATTACCCAGATTTCTTACTTTATACATATATATATATTTATATATATATATATATATATATATATATATATATATATATATATATATATATATACAGTATATATACACCCACCCACACCCACAATCTATAAGTAATGTCTACCTCTTCATCAAATTGTTTAAAAATTAAAGGGACATTAAACACTTTGAGATGGTAATATAAAATTATAAATCGTTTATATAAAAAAAAACTTTGCAATATACTTTTTTATTTTGTCCCCTTTTCTTGTAATTCATTTTTGAAATTGTGAGCTTTTCAGTTCCTGTTAGAAATGGAAGTGCAGAACACCATTATATTCCACAGAACCATTGGCTGCACACTCCAGTTACCTATTTATGACTGCCCCTAATTTGCCACAGCAGAGAAGGTAACCTAAGTGAAAACATGGCAGCTCCCATTGTTTTATAGATGCTAAAACTTTACACTTATTTTGTCAATTTTTAAATAGCTAAAGAAACTTTCAAAAATACATCTACATGTTATTCTAAGACTAATTTTTTCTTTGAATGAATAATTATATCTAGCATTAATGTAGTGTCCCTTTAATTGTCATGTGACAAATATTGAGAGGGAAAAGGCAACCAAATTCGTCAATATGTTTGATATTAAACCCAGGAAAAGAGTAGATAGGTTAGACTCATATAGACTGAAAGCCCTGTTGAATATAGACTAAACAATTCCGACCACTGCAACCAGAATTCTGGTGATAAGATTACAAAGTATGTTTAAGGTCTTGTTACATGAGGATCAAACAGGCATCCTCATGCAAAATTTAAGAAAAAAATAATTGCCATTAGACATTTTTAGAAAATAAAAAATAAATTACAAGAATTATCAATACACACTAATAATGCTGCCAACAGATGCATAAAAAGCATTTGATAATATGGGATCATTTATATAAAATAGAAAAAAAATTGTTAACATGATTAAGGTAATGTATAAAGAGTCATACACCACGATTCTGGCAAACAGTTAGGATTCGGAAATGATAAAACTGCATAGAGGTACAAGACAGGGGTGTCCAATGTCTCCAATAATATTATATATATTTTTTTATTTAATCAGTTTAAAAATGAATCGAAGGATTTAAAAATTTGCTTTGAAGAAAGAGGTTATTCGCAGAGATCTTTTGGAATAGTTTTTAATAAGTCCATGAAAATGGATCAGGAAAAAGATATTGTTAGGTTTATCAGCACCTACAATATTAAGTGGGAAGATATTAGGGCTATTCTGTAAAGCACTGGCATATTATGCAGATTGACCTAGGGGTCTCAGAAATAGTAGGTAGGGGTCCACAAATGACTGCAAAGAGAGCACCAGATTTAAAAGAAAAATTAGTAAAAAGTAATTTAATTCAAGAGAAAAGTGGATCATAGTTAGAGAGAATGCAAAAAAGAACTGGACATTTTAAATGCAACCACTGCTCTGTTTGTGTAAATATGCAAATTAGAAATATTTTTTATGATCAAAAAGGAAAGGTACCAAAAATTATAGGCCATATAACATGCAAAAGTGAAGAAGTAATTTTCATGGTTTTCTGTGAGTTCCCAAAATTCCATGTGGGGAAAACCTATAGGGAATTGAGGGAGAGAATAAAAGAACACAAAAGAGATATTAAAAATAGATGCATAAAAACAAGCAGTGTGGCAAAATACTTTGCAGAATGCCATCAGAGTAATCAAAAGACTCTAAAATGTAGGGGGTCTGGAAACAATAGATATGCATGGTTGCAATGTTAATAAAACCCTTCTACAATTAGAGTGTAAATGGATCTACAATCCAAGTTTATTAAAACCAGAGGGTCTCAATGAAGAAATAAATTATGCTACTTTTTTGAAAACATAATAATATGGGTAAAAATTGGGTTTATTTGTAATATAAGCCTCATCTTTATAGAATCAATGCGAGTAAAAATTGTGTACATGCAAGTGACATGTTTATAAATAGAATACAATGTAATTGTTGAATACAATGTACTGAGATTATGATGTATTAACATAATGGTTTTTAAGGTAGCCACTTTTCCACAATTTCTAGGAATCATCAATTTAAGAAGACACAATGGCCTCTAGTTATCAATGTCTGTCGGACCTGATCCGACAGTGCGGATCAGGTCCGACAGACATCGCTGAATACGGCGAGCAATACGCTCGCCGTATTCAGCATTGCACCAGCAGCTCACAAGAACTGCTGGTGCAACGCCGCCCCCTGCAGACTCGCGACCAATAGACCGCCAGCAGGGAGGTGTCAATCAACCCGATCGTACTCGATCGGGTTGATTTCTGGCGATGTCTGTCCGCCTGCTCAGAGCAGGCGGACAGGTTATGGAGCAGCGGTCTTTGTGACCGCTGCTTCATAACTGCTGTTTCTGGCGAGCCTGCAGGCTCGCCAGAAATACGGGGCATCAAGCTCCATTCGGAGCTTGATACATATGCCCCAGTGTATTCAATTTGGCAAATGATGGAATCGATAATAATGTAATTTATTTCACCCAGACTTATAAACATAAAGAGGCGGATGTTCTCTATAAATCATGTGATGCTAGTAATAGCATAATAGTAATAGTAGTAACATAAATTTCCTGTAACCCGAAAACGTGAGCTCAGAACACTGGGAGAAATTAAAGTGATCGAAGAGTTTATCCCAGATCCTGCTAAGAGCAAGAGCGAATTCAGAGGGAGCGTGTTTCACATTTATGTGCTCCTTTAAACAACGCAGCACCCGGAGACTGGATCAGGAAGGTAAACTAACCTTAATAATGTACAGTGGAAGAAGGTAATCTGCCATTTTTTTTATTGTATGCTATTCCTCACGGTTGTTTCAAGGATTATACTCTGGAACTGTCCTAGGGACTGCAGGTTTTTTGGAAATCCCCACAAATAGGCCTATATGCAACAGTCTGAACACAATTATCCATTTGGTATTGATTGTAACTACTAAGGGACTGTGTCTTCGGCTATATGCCACTTTAGAGATTGTTTGGTGCCTATAGGGACTTTTCTTTGATCTGGTGCTTGTTTTCTGATTATTCAAATGTTTGTCATATGTTATTAATATCGTAAACTAATACTTAGGGAATAACATATGTTCCTGGGAAAGGTCATGGATTTCATTTTTCCACCTAACTTTACTATGATGTTGCTATAAATAGCTTAGTGCTGGGAAATAGTTTGTTCTTTAATATATATTTTTTAATTAATGTTTTTACTGAGGTTTAAAAGTATGTGTGCAGACTAAACAAAACAATAAGAAACTTAACATGCATAGTACATACACCAGAATCACTGCAAATATGTCAAAAGGAAAGTCTGAACTCTAGATAATAATGTAAGATACTGACAGCTAGATTACGAGTTTGGCGTTATGAGTCAAATAGCAGCATTGTGGCCCATAAAGCATCCTTTTCCCTAATAGAATAGAATAGAAGAACAATTTTATGCCTGATGAAACGGTGCAAAACCGAGAAACGCGTTGCATTATTGGGGTCACTGTCAACCCCTTTTTTTATCCACCTAACACAGCAATTGTTCTGTTGTGTTTTTTAACTTTTGTTTTTAATAAATATTTGTATTTTACTGGAAATACGCCTTGGAGTGGATATCTTTACCTACCTACTGCCCTGCTGATACATAAGAGTCTCTCTACCTGTTTGGGACTTTGTGTTACCTATTGGAGCCATTTGATTACAGCATTAAGAAATCTGATCTGGGGTGAGCTGCTACACCTGCCTAAAATTTGCAGCTTGTTTCTACCAGCACAAAAGTGTGCTCATAGAGTATCATCACAGTACTAATATAAAACAAAACCAATGGCACTACTTATTCATTATTATGGACAAGGCCTAAAAACTAGCATTCACTAGCATTTGTCAATATCCTGTATCCACGTTAAGTATATATGGTAATTATATGCACAAGTCCTGAGTGCTATAGTGTGTATTCTTTTGGGAGCAAGTCTCTTCTTGCTACCTGTTGTTAATATCATCACAGTACTACCTGAGAGGTGAGCTGCCACACCTATTTGAATCTGCAGCCTGCTACTACCAGCACATTGGTGTGCTTGTGAAGTGTGTGAGTACCCATTTGGCTCTACTACTGTTATTACTGATTTTTATATCTGTTGATCCTACACATGAGGCGCCCCTCTATTTTCTTCTATTCCTCATAGTTATACCCGGACCAGTTGGCGAGGAGGAGGCAGCCACCACAGGGCTTTTCCACTTGGTTTTGAAAAGGACTCATTTTTGCCTTGATTTTGTAATTATATTTGGACTTCCCTCATTTGAGAGGATTTTATTTCATTTTTCTTTTATTTTGTTTTATTTTTTTATCTGTATTGTATACACAATTACCAATTTGCATTTTTTAAAGAGTATATAGATTAATATCACTATCTATATTATCACTAGCGCACCCTTACTTTGCTGTAAGGCTATATATACTCCTTTTCCCTAATGCAGCCATTACAAGTCTTGTCGGTATAGGTGTACTGCAAGCCTTTTAGCCTGTAACGCAACGTCAGTACCGCACTCTTAAAAATTATGTTTTTTCATTGGATTCTCATAGCGTTGGTATTACGAGTTTTGCGGTGAGGCTAAAAAGCGAGCGTTACACTCTAAAATGACAAGATCTGTAACGCCATCTAAAGTCAGTAGTTATGAGTGTTACGCTACAAAGCTGTAACATCAAACTCATAACTAATGTGTTAAAAAGTACACTAACACCCATAAACTACATATTAACCCCTAAACCGAGGCTCTCCCGCATCGCAAACACTATATGCCCCAAATATAATAGCTCTTTTACCTGTAAAAAAATACAATGATCCCCCAACAGTAAAACCCACCACCCAACCATCCCCCCAAAATAAAAAACCTAATTTAAAAAAAACCTAAGATACCCATTGCCCTGAAAAGGGCATTTGGATGGGCATTGCCCTTAAAAGGGCATTTAGCTCTTTTACTGCCCAAACCCTAATCTAAAAAGTAAACCCACCCAAAAAACCCTTAAAACCTAACACTAACCCCAAGGCGATCCACTTTTTTGAAGTCCCGCTTGAACAATCTTCGTCCCAGCGGAGAAGTCCTCATCCATGCAGCAAGAAGTCTTCATCCAGATGGCCTCTTCAATCTTCATCCCGGCGGAGAAGTCCTCATCCAAGCGTCGAGAAGTCTTCATCCAGACGGCCTCTTCAATCTTAATCCTGGCAGAGAAGTCCTCATCCAATCGGCAAGAAGTCTTCATCCAGGCGGCCTCTTCAATCTTGATCCCGGTGGCGCGGAGCGGGTCCATCCTGAAGACATCCGGCGCAGAGCATCCTCTTCATACGGTCGCCGCCGTATACTGAATCTTCAATGCAAGGTACACGATTCAAAATGGCGTCTCTTGCATTCCTATAGGCTGTAAGATTTGAATCAGCCTATAGCATGAGAGCTGTTAAAATCTTATTGGCTGCTCAAATCAGCCAATAGGATTTAAGCAGCTCTAATTCTATTGGGGGCTTGCGGTTTATGGGTTAATAGGTTTATTTAGTTAATAATTGTAAGTTTAATTTAGCTCTGTTTTAATTATTTTAAAGATAGGGTGTTAGGGTTACGTTAGGGCTACGTTAGGGTTAGGGGTTAATAGTTTAATTTAGGTTGTTGCGATGTGGGGGGCTGGCGGTTTAGGGGTTAATAGGTTTATTTAGCGGTAGTAATGTGGGAGGCTTTAGGTTTAGAGGTTAATAACTTTATTTAGGTGGCGGCGATATCGGGAGCGGCATATTAGGGGTTAATAACTGTAGGCAGGCGTCAGCGATTTCGGGGGCAGCAGATTAGGGGTGTTTAGACGTGGGGTTTATGTTAGGGTGTTAGGTTTAAATCCTATTTTCTTTTTCCCCATAGACATCAATGGGGCTGCGTTACGGTGCTTTTCTTTCTGCAATCGCAGCTGTATTAGTGGCGGGGATGTCGGAAGCGTTTTTTTTCTGACCCGCTCTCCCCATTGATGTCTATGGGGAAAGTGTGCACGAGCACGTCAAATCCGTGTGTGACGGATACCCCGGCTACACCGACTGGGTAGCTCCGCCAAACGGGTCCTGCTTCCTCCCTGCCGACTGCAGCTATGTTGCTGGGAAGTGACCACAGCTGGTAGCCACCCCTGATGCCCGACAGCACCAGTACTCAGGGTCCCACCCTGTGGCAGACTCCAGCTACCCAGACTAGGTAGCTCTGCCTGAGGGTCCTTCCTCTGCCTGGAACAGGTGAAACAAGAACTGATTTTATTGCACAACATACACTCCTTTTATACACACAGCTCATCTTAATAAAACAAGGAGACAATGCCACAGTTTTCCCGCCATTCCCGCCCCTCCAGAGTGACCGGCGCCTCCATAGCAACCATAGTCTCACAGAATCCCAGGACACAGTGGTGACGGTTTTGGGGTGATCCCAGGGGAGCAGTGCCATTTGAAAGCTCTTGGTCCCCAGATGCTGCAGTCCAAAAAGCAGTGTGATTTGTTATTGGGGACTGGAGATACAGCCCATTGAAGTTATAGGGGTAGGGGTGTCCAAAACCCCCAGTTCCAAAAGCAGCTCCCCTCCGGTAATTCTCCCACCTCTTGTCCTCCCTAGGGGCTACTAATCCCCAAAAGAGCGGAGCTCTGGGGCACATGGTTGCTGGAGTGACCAGGGGTAAAGTTAGCGGGTGTTCTGCTGTCCTGTGGCCGACCGGGAGTCCAGGAGCCAGGACAGCGTGAAAGGGGTTAGGCGGGTGTCCATTGTGAGGCGGCCAACTGGGAGTTCCAGGAGCCCAGCCAACCTAGGAGGGTTTTCCAGGTCATAGACCAGCTCTTTTCTAAACAAGTTTGGAACACAAAACCATGCAACCAAAAGCTTCCAGAGATTGTGGTTGCTCTGAGGAGACCAAAACCACTGAGAAACAACAGGGGTGAGGTTGTAGGGGTGGGGGGTAGCCTTAGCTGTCTGGTATCTGTGACATCTCCCCCCCTCCAGTTTGGCAGACCCGGCTAGACCCTTAACGGGTTGGCCTGGGGCTGTCCGACGGTGACCCTCCACTTCTCGGTTGCTGATAGAGGTTATCTCATCTCTCCTGAGCTTGGGGAATCCTGGGGGGTTCAAGCTGACGTTTATAACCTGGCCACACTGCCTCTCTCTGTGACACTCTGTTTAGTACCGGCTGACCCACCCACAAACAAAGCTAGTGCCGGTTTCCCAGCTGTATTCCCACCCCAGACCGGAGGGGGAGGTTGCTCCTTGGTGGGGCAGGTAAAGCTTGGGTGCCCAAACATGTGGCACCAACTGTATACACTTTTATCCTCCTTGCCCAATGCAATAACTGCCCTCAGTGAGAAATACTCCAGGACTCTTCTCCCGAGAAGGAGATCTACCGCTGGGGAGGGAGGTCTGCTACCTCCGCTCCATGGGAAACTGTGCTGCTGCTGGGGAGAGAGACCAACTGTCTCCTCTCCCAGAAAGGGATTCGGCTGCTGGGGAGAGATATCAATATCCGTCTCTCCTTGCAAGGGCTTCTCTGTAAGGGGAGGGAGGACGACTGCCTCCGCTCCCAGGGGATGGCTCTGCCGCTGGGGAGAGAGACCGACTGTCTCCTCTCCTGGCTCCTGGCTCTGCCGCTGGGGAGAGAGACCGACTGTCTCCTCTCCCAGGAAGGGGTTCTGTTTACGGGGAGGGAGGATGACTACCTCCGCTCCCAGGGGATGGCTCTGCTGCTGGGGAGAGAGACCGACTGTCTTCTCTCCCGGCTCCTGGCTCTGCCACTGGGGAGAGTTATCGACATCCATCTCTCCCTGCAAGGGGTTCTCTGTAAGGGGAGGGAGGATGACTACGCTCCCGGGTTTCTTGGAGCTGTTACAGGTGCTGGGCAGAGGCCGGCGGCTCTGTGCCCTGTTGTCAGCGCTTCTGCTGGGGTGGCTCTCTTGTCCAAGTCTATAAGCTCAGAGCCAGACTGCTGATCAGAATCCCGCAGCCCAGGGTTATAAAGGTATCCAAATTGCCAAGGTTGAATTGCCCATGTGCCTCTATGCAAATTATTTTCTATTTTGTCAATAGAGCAAATAAATTAAATTATAAAAATGCTTAATGAATTTGGCTCCTTCTTATGTTTTAATGTTAACTATAATAAATCAGAAATCTTATGGATAAATGAAAATAGAAAACGGATAGAAAAAAAAGTATTCTTAAAGAAGTAAAAGAGTATTTACATATTTAGGAATACAACTATTAAAATCTCAAAATCATGATCTTAATGTAGGAAATATGGTAGAAATGTTACCGAAGACATAATGACTAATCTCCGTAACTGGAAGAATTAAAGGGACAGTATACACCAATTTTCATTTAACTGCATGTAACAGACACTACTATAAAGAATAATATGCACAGATACCGATATAAACATCCAATATAAAACCGTTTAAAAACTTGCTTAGAAGCTCCCAGTTTAGCACTGTTGATGAAGTTATGCTGGGACACACACTGAAAGGGGCTGGGAAAACAAGAAGAGCAGACACTTCCCCACTCCCAATAGGGAGGGGAAACAAGAGGGAGAGAATGGCACTACTGGATAGTGACCCTATTATTAAGAAAGAGTTCTGTTCTGCTATCAATAAAGGGTAGGGTGCTGTACACAAGGTATATATGCAAAAAAATATAGTGGCTTGGCCAACTACAAAAGTGTGTACATAATAGCACTCATCACCATCGTTACCACTGTAAGAGTAAGCAAAAATGCTTTTGTTTAGCAAACAAAGGATATCAACTCGGACAAAAATAGATCCCTTTAAATATGGGAGTACATTACAATAAAATCAAAACTTTATTAGTTATAATTTAAAATAGAAAACACACAAATAAATAAAATCAGTGTGAAAACAAAAGTGATCAGCACTAAATTGTTTAAGTCACTAAGGCCTAGATTTGGAGTTTGGCGGTAAAAGGGCTGTTAACGCTCCGCGGGCTTTTTTCTGGCCGCACCATAAATTTAACTCTGGTATCGAGAGTTCAAACAAATGCTGCGTTAGGCTCCAAAAAAGGAGCGTAGAGCATTTTTACCGCAAATGCAACTCTCGATACCAGAGTTGCTTACGGACGCGGCCGGCCTCAAAAACGTGCTCGTGCACGATTCTCCCATAGGAAACAATGGGGCTGTTTGAGCTGAAAAAAAACCTAACACCTGCAAAAAAGCAGCGTTCAGCTCCTAACGCAGCCCCATTGTTTCCTATGGGGAAAAACTTCCTACGTCTGCACCTAACACCCTAACATGTACCCCGAGTCTAAACACCCCTAACCTTACACTTATTAACCCCTATTCTGCCGCTCCCGCTATCGCTGACCCCTGCATATTTTTTTTAACCCCTAATCTGCCGCTCCGTAAACCGCCGCAACCTACGTTATCCCTATGTACCCCTAATCTGCTGCCCTAACATCGCCGACCCCTATATTATATTTATTAACCCCTAATCTGCCGCTCCCAACATCGCCGCCACCTACCTACACTTATTAACTCCTAATCTGCCGAGCGGACCTGAGCGCTACTATAATAAAGTTATTAACCCCTAATCCGCCTCACTAACCCTATCATAAATAGTATTAACCCCTAATCTGCCCTCCCTAACATCGCCGACACCTACCTTCAATTATTAACCCCTAATCTTCCGATCGGAGCTCACCGCTATTCTAATAAATGTATTAACCCCTAAAGCTAAGTCTAACACTAACACCCCCCCTAACTTAAATATTATTTACATCTAACGAAATAAATTAACTCTTATTAAATAAATGATTCCTATTTAAAGCTAAATACTTACCTGTAAAATAAATCCTAATATAGCTACAATATAAATTATAATTACATTGTAGCTATTTTAGGATTAATATTTATTTTACAGGCAACTTTGTAATTATTTTAACCAGGTACAATAGCTATTAAATAGTTAAGAACTATTTAATAGTTACCTAGTTAAAATAATAACAAATTTACCTGTAAAATAAATCCTAACCTAAGATATAATTAAACCTAACACTACCCTATCAATAAAAAAATTAAATAAACTACCTACAATTACCTACAATTAACCTAACACTACACTATCAATAAATTAATTAAACACAATTCCTACAAATAAATACAATTAAATAAACTAGCTAAAGTACCAAAAATAAAAAAGAACTAAGTTACAAAAAATAAAAAAATATTTACAAACATAAGAAAAATATTACAACAATTTTAAACTAATTACACCTACTCTAAGCCCCCTAATAAAATAACAAAGCCCCCCAAAATAAAAAATTCCCTACCCTATTCTAAATTAAAAAAGTTACAAGCTCTTTTACCTTACCAGCCCTGAACAGGGCCCTTTGCGGGGCATGCCCCAAGAAGTTCAGCTCTTTTGCCTGTAAAAGAATAAACACAATACCCCCCCCCCAACATTACAACCCACCACCCACATACCCCTAATCTAACCCAAACCCCCCTTAAATAAACCTAACACTAAGCCCCTGAAGATCTTCCTACCTTGTCTTCACCATCCAGGTATCACCGATCCGTCCTGGCTCCAACATCTTCATCCAACCCAAGCGGGGGTTGGCGATCCATAATCCGGTGCTGAAGAGGTCAAGAAGAGGCTCCAAAGTCTTCCTCCTATCCGGCAAGAAGAGGACATCCGGACCGGCAAACATCTTCTCCAAGCGGCATCTTCGATCTTCTTCCATCCGGAGCGAAGCGGCAGGATCCTGAAGACCTCCAGCGCGGAACATCCATCCGGACCGACGACTGAACGACGAATGACTGTTCCTTTAAGGGACGTCATCCAAGATGGCGTCCCTCGAATTCCGATTGGCTGATAGGATTCTATCAGCCAATCGGAATTAAGGTAGGAATTTTCTGATTGGCTGATGGAATCAGCCAATCAGAATCAAGTTCAATCCGATTGGCTGATCCAATCAGCCAATCAGATTGAGCTCGCATTCTATTGGCTGTTCCGATCAGCCAATAGAATGCGAGCTCAATCTGATTGGCTGATTGGATCGGCCAATCGGATTGAACTAGATTCTGATTGGCTGATTCCATCAGCCAATCAGAAAATTCCTACCTTAATTCCGATTGGCTGATAGAATCCTATCAGCCAATCGGAATTCGAGGGACGCCATCTTGGATGACGTCCCTTAAAGGAACAGTCATTCGTCGTTCAGTCGTCGGTCCGGATGGATGTTCCGCGCTGGAGGTCTTCAGGATCCTGCCGCTTCGCTCCGGATGGAAGAAGATCGAAGATGCCGCTTGGAGAAGATGTTTGCCGGTCCGGATGTCCTCTTCTTGCCGGATAGGAGGAAGACTTTGGAGCCTCTTCTGGACCTCTTCAGCACCGGATTATGGATCGCCAACCCCCGCTGGGGTTGGATGAAGATGTTGGAGCCAGGACGGATCGGTGATACCTGGATGGTGAAGACAAGGTAGGAAGATCTTCAGGGGCTTAGTGTTAGGTTTATTTAAGGGGGGGTTGGGTTAGATTAGGGGTATGTGGGTGGTGGGTTGTAATGTTGGGGGGGGGGGTATTGTATTTATTCTTTTACAGGCAAAAGAGCTGAAATTCTTGGGGCATGCCCCGCAAAGGGCCCTGTTCAGGGCTGGTAAGGTAAAAGAGCTTGTAACTTTTTTAATTTAGAATAGGGTAGGGAATTTTTTATTTTGGGGGGCTTTGTTATTTTATTAGGGGGCTTAGAGTAGGTGTAATTAGTTTAAAATTGTTGTAATATTTTTCTTATGTTTGTAAATATTTTTTTATTTTTTGTAACTTAGTTCTTTTTTATTTTTTGTACTTTAGATAGTTTATTTAATTGTATTTATTTGTAGCAATTGTGTTTAATTAATTTATTGATAGTGTAGTGTTAGGTTAATTGTAGGTAATTGTAGGTAGTTTATTTAATTATTTTATTGATAGGGTAGTGTTAAGTTTAATTATATCTTAGGTTAGGATTTATTTTACAGGTAAATTTGTTATTATTTTAACTAGGTAGCTATTAAATAGTTCTTAACTATTTAATAGTTATTGTACCTGGTTAAAATAAATACAAAGTTGCCTGTAAAATAAATATTAATCCTAAAATAGCTATAATATAATTATAATTTATATTGTAGCTATATTAGGATTTATTTTACAGGTAAGTATTTAGCTTTAAATAGGAATAATTTATTTAATAAGAGTTAATTTATTTCGTTAGATGTAAATTATATTTAAGTTAGGGGGGTGTTAGTGTTAGGGTTAGACTTAGCTTTAGGGGTTAATACATTTATTAGAATAGCGGTGAGCTCCGGTCGTCAGATTAGGGGTTAATAATTGAAGTTAGGTGTCGGCGATGTTAGGGAGGGCAGATTAGGGGTTAATACTATTTATTATAGGGTTAGTGAGGCGGATTAGGGGTTAATAACTTTATTATAGTAGCGCTCAGGTCCGCTCAGCAGATTAGGAGTTAATAAGTGTAGGCAGGTGGAGGCGACGTTGAGGGGGGCAGATTAGGGGTTAATAAATATAATATAGGGGTCGGCGGTGTTAGGGGTAGCAGATTAGGGGTACATAGGGATAACGTAGGTGGCGGCGATTTGCGGTCGGAAGATTAGGGGTTAATTATTTTAAGTAGCTGGCGGCGATGTTGTGGGGGGCAGGTTAGGGGTTAATAAATATAATACAGGGGTCGGCGGTGTTAGGGGCAGCAGATTAGGGGTACATAAGTATAACGTAGGTGGCGGTCGGCAGATTAGGGGTTAAAAATTTTAATCGAGTGGCGGCGATGTGGGGGGAGCTCGGTTTAGGGGTACATAGGTAGTTTATGGGTGTTAGTGTACTTTAGGGTACAGTAGTTAAGAGCTTTATGAACCGGCGTTAGCCAGAAAGCTCTTAACTCCTGCTATTTTCAGGCGGCTGGAGTTTTGTCGTTAGAGCTCTAACGCTCACTTCAGAAACGACTCTAAATACCGGCGTTAGAAAGATCCCATTGAAAAGATAGGATACGCAAATGGCGTAAGGGGATCTGCGGTATGGAAAAGTCGCGGCTGAAAAGTGAGCGTTAGACCCTTTAATCACTGACTCCAAATACCAGCGGGCGGCCAAAACCAGCGTTAGGAGCCTCTAACGCTGGTTTTGACGGCTACCGCCGAACTCCGGCCTAGATTTGGAGTTTGGCGGTAAAAGGGCTGTTAACGCTCCGCGGGCTTTTTTCTGGCCGCACCATAAATTTAACTCTGGTATCGAGAGTTCAAACAAATGCTGCGTTAGGCTCCAAAAAAGGAGCGTAGAGCATTTTTACCGCAAATGCAACTCTCGATACCAGAGTTGCTTACGGACGCGGCCGGCCTCAAAAACGTGCTCGTGCACGATTCTCCCATAGGAAACAATGGGGCTGTTTGAGCTGAAAAAAAACCTAACACCTGCAAAAAAGCAGCGTTCAGCTCCTAACGCAGCCCCATTGTTTCCTATGGGGAAAAACTTCCTACGTCTGCACCTAACACCCTAACATGTACCCCGAGTCTAAACACCCCTAACCTTACACTTATTAACCCCTATTCTGCCGCTCCCGCTATCGCTGACCCCTGCATATTTTTTTTAACCCCTAATCTGCCGCTCCGTAAACCGCCGCAACCTACGTTATCCCTATGTACCCCTAATCTGCTGCCCTAACATCGCCGACCCCTATATTATATTTATTAACCCCTAATCTGCCGCTCCCAACATCGCCGCCACCTACCTACACTTATTAACTCCTAATCTGCCGAGCGGACCTGAGCGCTACTATAATAAAGTTATTAACCCCTAATCCGCCTCACTAACCCTATCATAAATAGTATTAACCCCTAATCTGCCCTCCCTAACATCGCCGACACCTACCTTCAATTATTAACCCCTAATCTTCCGATCGGAGCTCACCGCTATTCTAATAAATGTATTAACCCCTAAAGCTAAGTCTAACCCTAACACTAACCCCCCCCCCTAACTTAAGTATAATTTACATCTAACGAAATAAATTAACTCTTATTAAATAAATGATTCCTATTTAAAGCTAAATACTTACCTGTAAAATAAATCCTAATATAGCTACAATATAAATTATAATTACATTGTAGCTATTTTAGGATTAATATTTATTTTACAGGCAACTTTGTAATTATTTTAACCAGGTACAATAGCTATTAAATAGTTAAGAACTATTTAATAGTTACCTAGTTAAAATAATAACAAATTTACCTGTAAAATAAATCCTAACCTAAGATATAATTAAACCTAACACTACCCTATCAATAAAAAAATTAAATAAACTACCTACAATTACCTACAATTAACCTAACACTACACTATCAATAAATTAATTAAACACAATTCCTACAAATAAATACAATGAAATAAACTAGCTAAAGTACCAAAAATAAAAAAGAACTAAGTTACAAAAAATAAAAAAATATTTACAAACATAAGAAAAATATTACAACAATTTTAAACTAATTACACCTACTCTAAGCCCCCTAATAAAATAACAAAGCCCCCCAAAATAAAAAATTCCCTACCCTATTCTAAATTAAAAAAGTTACAAGCTCTTTTACCTTACCAGCCCTGAACAGGGCCCTTTGCGGGGCATGCCCTAAGAAGTTCAGCTCTTTTGCCTGTAAAAGAATAAACACAATACCCCCCCCCCAACATTACAACCCACCACCCACATACCCCTAATCTAACCCAAACCCCCCTTAAATAAACCTAACACTAAGCCCCTGAAGATCTTCCTACCTTGTCTTCACCATCCAGGTATCACCGATCCGTCCTGGCTCCAACATCTTCATCCAACCCAAGCGGGGGTTGGCGATCCATAATCCAGTGCTGAAGAGGTCCAGAAGAGGCTCCAAAGTCTTCCTCCTATCCGGCAAGAAGAGGACATCCGGACCGGCAAACATCTTCTCCAAGCGGCATCTTCGATCTTCTTCCATCCGGAGCGAAGCGGCAGGATCCTGAAGACCTCCAGCGCGGAACATCCATCCGGACCGACGACTGAACAACGAATGACTGTTCCTTTAAGGGACGTCATCCAAGATGGCGTCCCTCGAATTCCGATTGGCTGATAGGATTCTATCAGCCAATCGGAATTAAGGTAGGAATTTTCTGATTGGCTGATGGAATCAGCCAATCAGAATCAAGTTCAATCCAATTGGCTGATCCAATCAGCCAATCAGATTGAGCTCGCATTCTATTGGCTGTTCCGATCAGCCAATAGAATGCGAGCTCAATCTGATTGGCTGATTGGATCGGCCAATCGGATTGAACTAGATTCTGATTGGCTGATTCCATCAGCCAATCAGAAAATTCCTACCTTAATTCCGATTGGCTGATAGAATCCTATCAGCCAATCGGAATTCTAGGGACGCCATCTTGGATGACGTCCCTTAAAGGAACAGTTATTCGTCGTTCAGTCGTCGGTCCGGATGGATGTTCCGCGCTGGAGGTCTTCAGGATCCTGCCGCTTCGCTCCGGATGGAAGAAGATCGAAGATGCCGCTTGGAGAAGATGTTTGCCGGTCCGGATGTCCTCTTCTTGCCGGATAGGAGGAAGACTTTGGAGCCTCTTCTGGACCTCTTCAGCACCGGATTATGGATCGCCAACCCCCGCTTGGGTTGGATGAAGATGTTGGAGCCAGGACGGATCGGTGATACCTGGATGGTGAAGACAAGGTAGGAAGATCTTCAGGGGCTTAGTGTTAGGTTTATTTAAGGGGGGTTTGGGTTAGATTAGGGGTATGTGGGTGGTGGGTTGTAATGTTGGGGGGGGGGGTATTGTATTTATTCTTTTACAGGCAAAAGAGCTGAAATTCTTGGGGCATGCCCCGCAAAGGGCCCTGTTCAGGGCTGGTAAGGTAAAAGAGCTTGTAACTTTTTTAATTTAGAATAGGGTAGGGAATTTTTTATTTTGGGGGGCTTTGTTATTTTATTAGGGGGCTTAGAGTAGGTGTAATTAGTTTAAAATTGTTGTAATATTTTTCTTATGTTTGTAAATATTTTTTTATTTTTTGTAACTTAGTTCTTTTTTATTTTTTGTACTTTAGATAGTTTATTTAATTGTATGTATTTGTGTTTAATTAATTTATTGATAGTGTAGTGTTAGGTTAATTGTAGGTAATTGTAGGTAGTTTATTTAATTATTTTATTGATAGGGTAGTGTTAAGTTTAATTATATCTTAGGTTAGGATTTATTTTACAGGTAAATTTGTTATTATTTTAACTAGGTAGCTATTAAATAGTTCTTAACTATTTAATAGTTATTGTACCTGGTTAAAATAAATACAAAGTTGCCTGTAAAATAAATATTAATCCTAAAATAGCTATAATATAATTATAATTTATATTGTAGCTATATTAGGATTTATTTTACAGGTAAGTATTTAGCTTTAAATAGGAATAATTTATTTAATAAGAGTTAATTTATTTCGTTAGATGTAAATTATATTTAAGTTAGGGGGGTGTTAGTGTTAGGGTTAGACTTAGCTTTAGGGGTTAATACATTTATTAGAATAGCGGTGAGCTCCGGTCGTCAGATTAGGGGTTAATAATTGAAGTTAGGTGTCGGCGATGTTAGGGAGGGCAGATTAGGGGTTAATACTATTTATTATAGGGTTAGTGAGGCGGATTAGGGGTTAATAACTTTATTATAGTAGCGCTCAGGTCCGCTCGGCAGATTAGGAGTTAATAAGTGTAGGCAGGTGGAGGCGACGTTGAGGGGGGCAGATTAGGGGTTAATAAATATAATATAGGGGTCGGCGGTGTTAGGGGTAGCAGATTAGGGGTACATAGGGATAACGTAGGTGGCGGCGATTTGCGGTCGGAAGATTAGGGGTTAATTATTTTAAGTAGCTGGCGGCGATGTTGTGGGGGGCAGGTTAGGGGTTAATAAATATAATACAGGGGTCGGCGGTGTTAGGGGCAGCAGATTAGGGGTACATAAGTATAACGTAGGTGGCGGTCGGCAGATTAGGGGTTAAAAATTTTAATCGAGTGGCGGCGATGTGGGGGGAGCTCGGTTTAGGGGTACATAGGTAGTTTATGGGTGTTAGTGTACTTTAGGGTACAGTAGTTAAGAGCTTTATGAACCGGCGTTAGCCAGAAAGCTCTTAACTCCTGCTATTTTCAGGCGGCTGGAGTTTTGTCGTTAGAGCTCTAACGCTCACTTCAGAAACGACTCTAAATACCGGCGTTAGAAAGATGCCATTGAAAAGATAGGATACGCAAATGGCGTAAGGGGATCTGCGGTATGGAAAAGTCGCGGCTGAAAAGTGAGCGTTAGACCCTTTAATCACTGACTCCAAATACCAGCGGGCGGCCAAAACCAGCGTTAGGAGCCTCTAACGCTGGTTTTGACGGCTACCGCCGAACTCCAAATCTAGGCCTCCAAATCTAGGCCTATGTGCGGTACTGTGTATTAATTGAAATGGGCAAGATATAGGTTATATACTTCTGCATATATATTACTCTCTTGCGCCTAGATTTAGAGTTTTGCGGCCAAAGGGGTGCGTTAGCTACGCGTGCTTTTTTTCCCCCGCACCTTTTAAATACCGCTGGTATTTAGAGTTCACAGAATGGCTTGGTTTTCAGTGCGTTAGGCTCCAAAAAGGGAGCATAGAGCATAATTTAACGCCACTGAAACTCTCGATACCAGCGGTGCTTACGGACGCGGCCAGCCTCAAAAACGTGCTCGTGCACGATTCCCCCATAGGAAACAATGGGGCTGTTTGAGCTGAAAAAAAACCTAACACCTGCAAAAAAGCCGCGTTCAGCTACTAACGCAGCCCCATTGTTTCCTATGGGGAAACACTTCCTACGTCTGCACCTAACACTCTAACATGTACCCCAAGTCTAAACACCCCTAACCTTACACTTATTAACCCCTTTTCTGCTGCCCCCGATATCGCTGACCCCTGCATATTATTTTTAACCCCTAATCTGCCGCTCCGTACACCCCCGCCACCTACGTTATCCCTATGTACCCCTAATCTGCTGCCCCTAACATCGCCGACCCCTATATTATATTTATTAACCCCTAATCTGCCGCCCCCAACGTCGCCTCCACCTAACTACACTTATTAACCCCTAATCTGCCGACCGGACCGCGCCGCTATTATAATAAAGTTATAATAAAATTGTATCATGTCTAACATTAGGTTCTCCTCTAGCCAAAATATAGAAAACCGCATTATTTAAGTTTTTTCTTAATATAAGGTATACATTAGTTTATCTTAGAAAATTATAGTATATATATGTTTTGATTTAGCTTAATTTTCTTCAATTTTTTTCAATATTTGGTTTTCGAATTTTTTATCTTGATGCATGTAATAGCTTTATTATTAGCTCCTACACTCTGTGACTGTGTACACTGTAATTTTGTATATCAATTGTTGATTTCAATTGTCCTGTATCTATTCAGCACTATCTATGTTTTTAACCTGTTTTTATTTGGCTGCTGAAGGGTTAACCTTTTTTCTGATTAGCCTATAAATAGTCTAGGTTGTAACATAGACAATAGTCTATGAGTAAGCGCCACTAGGGGGCGCGAAACGCGTAAGACCTTGTTTGTGCTGTTTCCCCTGCCTGTCAGTCTGCCTTTTAACATGGCTAAGTGCCTCCAATAAAGACTTTTTGTTTTTTACCATTTTGCTTGTGGGTCTGAGTAGTAGTGCCTGCCGCCTCCTCTTCTTCAATAAAGTTATTAACCCCTAATCCGCCTCACTCCCGCCTCAATAACCCTATAATAAATAGTATTAACCCCTAATCTGCCCTCCCTAACATCGCCGACACCTAACTTCAAGTATTAACCCCTAATCTGCCGATCGGAGCTCACCGCTACTCTAATAAATTTTTTAACCCCTAAAGCTAATTCTAACCCTAACCCTAACACCCCCCTAAGTTAAATATAATTTTATTCTAACGAAATAAATTAACTCTTATTAAATAACTTATTCCTATTTAAAGCTAAATACTTACCTGTAAAATAAACCCTAATATAGCTACAATATAAATTATAATTATATTGTAGCTATTTTAGGATGAATATTTATTTTACAGGCAACTTTGTATTTATTTTAACCAGGTACAATAGCTATTAAATAGTTAAGAACTATTTAATAGTTACCTAGTTAAAATAATTACAAAATTACCTGTAAAATAAATCCTAACCTAAGTTACAATTAAACCTAACACTACACTATCAATAAATTAATTAAATAAAATACCTACAATTATCTACAATTAAACCTAACACTACACTATCAATAAATTAATTAAATACAATTCCTACAAATAAATACAATTAAATAAACTAACTTAAGTACAAAAAATAAAAAAGAACTAAGTTACAAAAAATAAAAAAATATTTACAAACATTAGAAATAAATTACAACAATTTTAAACTAATTACACCTACTCTAAGCCCCCTAATAAAATAACAAAGACCCCCAAAATAAAAAAATGCCCTACCCTATTCTAAATTACAAAAGTTCAAAGCTCTTTTACCTTACCAGCCCTTAAAAGGGCCCTTTGCGGGGCATGCCCCAAAGAATTCAGCTCTTTTGCCTGTAAAAAAAAACCATACAATACCCCCCCCCCAACATTACAACCCACCACCCACATACCCCTAATCTAACCCAAAACCCCCCTTAAATAAACCTAACACTAAGCCCCTGAAGATCTTCCTACCTTGTGTTTACCTCGCCGGGTTCACCGATCGGTCCAGAAGAGGGTCCGAAGTCTTGATCCAAGCCCAAGCGGGGGGCTGAAGAATGACGTCCATCCTCGGGCTGAACTCTGGATCCAAGCGGCGGCTGAAGAAATCCATCATCGGGATGAAGTCGGAAGTCCATCATCGGGATGAAGTCTTCTATCAAGCCACATCTTCAATCTTCTTTCTTCCGGAGCGGAGCGGAGCCATCTTCTTCCCAGCGGACGTGGATCCAACCTCTTCAAGCGACGCCTACTAGCCGAATGACGGTTCCTTTAAGGGACGTCATCCAAGATGGCGTCCCTCGAATTCCGATTGGCTGATAGGACTCTATCAGCCAATCGGAATTAAGGTAGGAAAATTCTGATTGGCTGATGGAATCAGCCAATCAGAATCAAGTTCAATCCGATTGGCTGATCCAATCAGCCAATCAGATTGAGCTCGCATTCTATTGGCTGATCGGAACAGCCAATAGAATGCGAGCTCAATCTGATTGGCTGATTGGATCAGCCAATCGGATTGAACTTGATTCTGATTGGCTGATTCCATCAGCCAATCAGAATTTTCCTACCTTAATTCCGATTGGCTGATAGAATCCTATCAGCCAATCGGAATTCGAGGGACGCCATCTTGGATGACGTCCCTTAAAGGAACCGTCATTCGGCTAGTAGGCGTCGCTTGAAGAGGTTGGATCCGCGTCCGCTGGGAAGAAGATGGCTCCGCTCCGCTCCGGAAGAAAGAAGATTGAAGATGCGGCTTGATAGAAGACTTCATCCCGATGATGGACTTCCGACTTCATCCCGATGATGGATTTCTTCAGCCGCCGCTTGGATCCAGACTTCAGCCCGAGGATGGACGTCACTCTTCAGCCCCCCGCTTGGGCTTGGATCAAGACTTCGGACCCTCTTCTGGACCGATCGGTGAACCCGGCGAGGTTAACACAAGGTAGGAAGATCTTCAGGGGCTTAGTGTTAGGTTTATGTAAGGGGGGTTTGGGTTAGATTAGGGGTATGTGGGTGGTGGGTTGTAATGTTGGGGGGGGGGTATTGTATGGTTTTTTTTTACAGGCAAAAGAGCTGAATTCTTTGGGGCATGCCCCGCAAAGGGCCCTTTTAAGGGCTGGTAAGGTAAAAGAGCTTTGAACTTTTGTAATTTAGAATAGGGTAGGGCATTTTTTTATTTTGGGGGTCTTTGTTATTTTATTAGGGGGCTTAGAGTAGGTGTAATTAGTTTAAAATTGCTGTAATTTATTTCTAATGTTTGTAAATATTTTTTTATTTTTTGTAACTTAGTTCTTTTTTATTTTTTGTACTTTAGTTAGTTTATTTAATTGTATTTATTTGTAGGAATTGTATTTAATTAATTTATTGATAGTGTAGTGTTAGGTTTAATTGTAACTTAGGTTAGGATTTATTTTACAGGTAATTTTGTAATTATTTTAACTAGGTAACTATTAAATAGTTATTAACTATTTAATAGCTATTGTACCTGGTTAAAATAATTACAAAGTTGCCTGTAAAATAAATATTAATCCTAAAATAGCTACAATATAATTATAATTTATATTGTAGCTATATTAGGGTTTATTTTACAGGTAAGTATTTAGCTTTAAATAGGAATAAGTTATTTAATAAGAGTTAATTTATTTTGTTAGAATAAAATTATATTTAACTTAGGGGGGTGTTAGGGTTAGGGTTAGAATTAGCTTTAGGGGTTAAAAAATTTATTAGAGTAGCGGTGAGCTCCGATCGGCAGATTAGGGGTTAATACTTGAAGTTAGGTGTCAGCGATGTTAGGGAGGGCAGATTAGGGGTTAATACTATTTATTATAGGGTTATTGAGGCGGGAGTGAGGCGGATTAGGGGTTAATAACTTTATTATAGTAGCGGTGCAGTCCGCTCGGCAGATTAGGGGTTAATAAGTGTAGGCAGGTGGAGGCGACGTTGAGGGGGGCAGATTAGGGGTTAATAAATATAATATAGGGGTCGGCGGTGTTAGGGGCAGCAGATTAGGGGTACATAAGGATAACGTAGGTGGCGGCGCTTTGCTGTCGGCAGATTAGGGGTTAATTATTGTAGGTAGCTGGCGGCGACGTTGTGGGGGGCAGGTTAGGGGTTAATAAATATAATATAGGGGTCGGCAGTGTTAGGGGCAGCAGATTAGGGGTACATAAGGATAACGTAGGTGGCGGCGCTTTGCTGTCGGCAGATTAGGGGTTAATTATTGTAGGTAGCTGGCGGCGACGTTGTGGGGGGCAGGTTAGGGGTTAATAAATATAATATAGGGGTCGGCAGTGTTAGGGGCAGCAGATTAGGGGTACATAAGGATAACGTAGGTGGCGGTCGGCAGATTAGGGGTTAAAAAAATTTAATAGAGTGGCGGCGATGTGGGGGGACCTCGGTTTAGGGGTACATAGGTAGTTTATGGGTGTTAGTGTACTTTAGAGCACAGTAGTTAAGAGCTTTATGAACCGGCGTTAGCCCAGAAAGCTCTTAACTACTGACTTTTTTCTGCGGCTGGAGTTTGGTCGTTAGATTTCTAACGCTCACTCCAGCCACGACTCTAAATACCGGCGTTAGAAAGATCCCATTGAAAAGATAGGATACGCAATTGACGTAAGGGGATCTGCGGTATGGAAAAGTCGCGGCTGGAAAGTGAGCGTTAAACCCTTTAATGACTGTCTCCAAATACCAGAGGGCGGTAAAAACCAGCGTTAGGAGCCTCTAACGCTGGTTTTGACGGCTACCGCCCAACTCTAAATCTAGGCCTATGTAAATGATTTTATGCAAAAGAGGCGGATTGACCTAAATTTATGAATGAAAGAGGGTTTACTGGATATTTTGACACTATGGTGCTTTACATAAGAGAGAATCCCTCTCTGAATTTGTACATTATTACTGATAGTAGATAATTTTGGGTATAATTATGAGCAAGTCACATATAGTCAGTGACCAGAGTATTGATAATTACGCTCTTTATTCAAACCATGTAATTCCTAAGTGGATGTAGAAGAGTGCTGCTAGTAACAATTGGAAATATAGTATTCAGTAATTGTTATCCTTATGTACCCACTCGTTATGTATACTACGGAATGAATACATTTATTATGAGCCATACATATTATGCAGGTATGTGATTTCAGTAAAAGTATCCCAATAGCAAATACAGAGGACAATAAATTATGATTCTCTGCTGATAATAGTTCTGTAAGCAACAGAGTGTCTATCACCTAGATTACAAGTTTTGCGTTAGAGGCTGTGCGGTGCTAACGAGCAGTTTAAGCTCACCACTCACTTACAGACAGAGCTGGTAATACGGGTTTCTAGAAACCCGGCGTTAACCGCAAAAAAGTGAGCGAAAAGCAAAATTTTGCTCCACATCTCACCTCAATACCAGCGCTGCTTATGTTAGCGGTGAGCCGGCTGAACGTGCTCGTGCGCGATTTCCCCATAGGAATCAATGGAGGAGAGCCGGCTGAAAAAAAACCTAACACCTGCAAAAAAGCAGCGTAAAGCTCCTAACGCAGCCCCATTGATTCCTATGGGGAAATAAAAGTTATGTCTACACCTAACACCCTAACATGAACCCCGAGTCTAAACACCCCTAATCTTACACTTATTAACCCCTAATCTGCCGTAACCCGACATCGCTGACACCTACATTATATTATTAACCCCTAATCTGCCGCTCCGGACACTGCCGCCACCTACATTATACTTATGAACCCCTAATCTGCTGCCCCAACAACACCGACACCTACATTATATTTATTAACCCCTAATCTGCTGTCCCCAATCTCACCGCAACCTAACTACATTTATTAACCCCTAATCTGCCGCCCCCAATGTCGCCACCACTATAATAAAGTTATTAACCCCTAAACCTAAGTCTAACCCCCCTAACTTAAATATAATTTAAATAAATCTAAATAAAATTACTACAATTAAATAAATTATTCCTATTTAAAACTAAATACTTACCTATAAAATAAACCATAAGGTAGCTACAATATAACTAATAGTTACACTAGCTAGCTTAGGGTTTATTTTTATTTTACAGGCAACTTTGTATTTATTTTAACTAGGTACAATAGTTATTAAATAGTTATTAACTATTTAATAACTACCTAGTTAAAATAAAGACAAATTTACCTGTAAAATAAAACCTAATCTAAGTTACAATTACACCTAACACTACACTATAATTAAATTAATTACCTAAATTAAATACAATTAATTACAATTAAATAAAATTACCTAAAGTACAAAAACAAACAAACACTACATTACAGAAAATAGTAAAGAAATTACAAGATTTTTAAACTAATTACACCTAATCTAATCCCCCTAAGAAAATAAAAAAGCCCCCCCAAAATAAAAAAAGCCCTACCCTACACTAAATTACAAATAGCCCTTAAAAGGGCCTTTTGTGGGGCATTGCCCCAAAGTAATCAGCTCTTTTACCTGTAAAAAAATTACAATCCCCCCCCCCAACATTAAAACCCACCACCCACACAGTGTTCTCCAGACGGGCAGAAGTCTTCATCCAGACGGCATCTTCTATCTTCATCCATCCGGCACGGAGCGGGTCCATCTTCAAGACATCCGACGCAGAGCATCCTCTTCTTCCTACGGCTAAACACAGAATGAAGTTTCCTTTAAATGACGTCATCAAAGATGGCGTCCCTTCAATTCCGATTGGCTGATAGAATTCTATCAGCCAATCGGAATTAAGGTAGAACAAATCCTATTGGCTGAGGGAATTGTAATTTTTTTTCAGGTAAAAGAGCTGATTACTTTGGGGCAATGCCCCGCAAAAGGCCCTTTTAAGGGCTATTTGTAATTTAGTGTAGGGTAGGACTTTTTTTATTTTGGGGGGGCATTTTTATTTTGTTAGGGGGATTAGATTAGGTGTAATTAGTTTAAAAATCTTGTAATTTCTTTATTATTTTCTGTAATTTAGTGGGTTTTTTTTGTACTTTAGATAATTTTATTGAATTGTAATTAATTGTATTTAATTTAGGTAATTAATTTAATAATAGTGTAGTGTTAGGTGTAATTGTAACTTAGGTTTTATTTTACAGGTACATTTGTCTTTATTTTAACTAGGTAGTTATTAAATAGTTAATAACTATTTAATAACTATTGTACCTAGTTAAAATAAATACAAAGTTGCCTGTAAAATAAAAATAAACCCAAAGCTAGATACAATGTAACTATTAGTTATATTGTAGCTAGCTTATGGTTTATTTTATAGGTAAGTATTTAGTTTTAAATAGGAATAATTTATTTAATTGTAGTAATTTTATTTAGATTTATTTAAATTATATTTAAGTTAGGGGGTGTTAGTTTTAGGGTTAGGGTTAGACTTAGGTTTAGGGGTTAATAACTTTATTATAGTGGCGGCGACATTGGGGGCGGCAGATTAGAGGTTAATAAATGTAGGTAGATGTCGGCGATGTTAGGGCCGGCAGATTAGGGTTTAATAATATTTAAATAGTGAGCTGTTCTGATCTATCGATACGTAGCTGATGAAACGCTATGGCAATAATTTCTATCTTTTTCACCCATGAACATAAGTATGTGTAGGTAACGGTGCTACTACGGAGTGAGATACGCATTAACTTTGTCACCCAGATACTTCACTACTGCCCACAATATCCCGTGGTATATACAAGAGATCAACTGCTTCAACATGGAGCCGGCTATGTGTCTTGTGGATGAGCTGTGTAGCCTCTTTGATGCTTTCCAAGCTGAATGTATAGAACAGTTTCGAATGGCATTTACTATACTTGAGGTCGACAAGGTTGGTCTACAGATAGCCCCTTCTCTGGTGACAGAGGGTGGATGCGGCGCTTTGGGGTCCCAGCGTCAACTGCCTACACTCAATAACGGCACGCAAATACAAGGAGAGAGGGACATATGTTTGTCTGAGCGGATCGATATTTCCAAGTATGCCGCCTGTACAAGTAAAGAAATGGTCGATAGGGCTGACCAGAGAGATGGCGCTGCCCACATGGCGCTAAATGACACCTCGACTCTGACAGGGGAAATGGATTCAAGCACTCCATGCCGCTCAGCTCACAAATCCATACATCTGGTAGTCATGTTGAAACAAACTCAGCTATGTAACCCACCTGCTGGGGTCAAAGCCCTGAGAGGTGAACGGACACTGGGATTAAAACTTTCGTCATATAACCTGACACAATCCACGCAGTTCAGCACTTGGGTAAGGCCCTTGAGGTTTACAACTCAGTCATCT